>NC_136261.1:156959566-157042066 GCF_964187855.1 Myxine glutinosa | reverse complement strand
CTTTTGATGCTCGCACATCTTACAGCCTCACCTTAGCACACTCCAGAAAGATTTTATCAAATGAACCAACCTCTACATTTTCATGGTCAACCAAAGGAAGAGGTTCATTTTCTTGAATGTGTATGGACTGTGCCTCACCATTTGCCAGGATCTCTCCTGGGCCGACCATATAGTGAATCCATCCTCTAAAGGCAGTCAGAAGTTTGCCATCCATTGTCGTTCCAAGTTATCAAAACTATTCAGAGTACAATATGCCTTTGTCCATAACTCAATGAAGTACTGTGCTTATTTCCTCCATGGGATGGATCATATTGCATAGAGTCTTTCCTAAATTCGATGAAATCTAAAACTTTTAACATTACAGGCATCTCCCATGATTAGGCTTAAGCATAAGGCCCTTTGCTGTTACACCACATAGCAGTCGGTGACTTCTGTTTTTTCTTGCCTCTCCTCCACTCCCTCTATTCTCTCAGCTGGCTGACCCACCCAATATCCGAAAGGGCGCTCTCATTTTGTTAAGCACCCATGACTGGTTAAACTCCCATAATACTGACTGACTGCCCTCCAACATAATTGTGTTCCTCTTTCCTTCCATTTGTGGAACTACCTACCCATCACAGTTCAATTGCACTCTTCCCTCTGGAGCTTCAAACAAGCAATGCACCACCATCACTCCCACCCATTATCATTATAGCCCCATTAACCCTATATAACCCAACCCTCTTACTTGCAGATTGGAGTGTTTCCTCCCCTCTTCTCTCACCTCGTTTCCTGTTTCTTCACTCTCTTGTTTTTTTGTGTCCAACTATGGGCCTATTGCCCTACTGTCAGTGCATTGTCTTTTTACCCTCTGTCAGCTCCCTCTTCCATGAGCCTCATCCAAATTTTTACAACTTTGAAGCCTTCGGTGAATCTTCACAGTTGTGTTAATCATTTAAAGTTCGTTAAATAATTAAAATTAAATTAAATAATAATAAATAATTAAATAAATAATAAATTATAAATAATAAATATAATAAATAAATAATAAATAATAATAAATAAATAAATAAATAATAATAATAAATTAATAAATATAAATAAATAAATATAATAATAATAAATAATAATAAATTAATAAATAATAAATAATATAATAATAATAATAATTTATTATAAATAATAAATAATAAATAAATAAAATAAAAATAATTAAATTAAGTTAAATAATTAAATATTAATCACAGTAATCATTTAAAAATGGAACCATTACATTGATGTTTTGTTTTCATTTTGCCTTATAAGATTACTTACTTTCGTACAGAGATATTTTCGGTCGTTGGCATCATTATGGGCAGTTATCGTACACAATTTGACCAGAGAATCAGGATGCATGTATTTGTTCAGGTCACTGGTATAGAATGCCCAGTTCATTTTTTAAAACATTATGGGATTAAATGGTCCAATCAGACTGGTAGGATTGCATATAGTTTTTAGTAGAATCTTAATCTTTTGGAATCGAACCCAGATAGACAGCTCATCAGCAAAAATTTTAATATAAACATACACGACAGATATGGTTTGCTTGTATTCTATATGCTTAAAAGAGGTCATTCAACATATCAAGTAGAGGTTTGAAAAAGTTATGTTCCTTATTCCTATTCAAACACAAGTAAGGTCATTCTCCATACAAGTAAGGTCATTCTCCAGTTGCAAAGAAAAGAACAGGCATAATAAAGGAAATGCAAACAGGCAAGCCAGGCTTCATGCTGCTTCACAAAGAACAGAGCATGTTAGTGTGGATTTCAAACCATTGAGATCAAGCTATGTCAAGTTGGAGCAAAGTCTTACACAGAACATCAAAAAAATTCAAAATAGATACTTTTTCATAGCATTTAATCTGCATATCAATGTGAGGCTAGTTCCGCGTCTGAGCTTGGTGGGCGTCTGGCTTATCCGTCGCTCGTTACCTCCGCCAACAGAGGTTGGATTTTCACTCCTGTCTGTCTATCTGTTTGTCTGTGAGCAGGATATCTCAAAAAATTATAGATGGACTCGGACAAAATTTAGTGGACATGTTGGTTGTATGACAAGGACGAATTCATTAGATTTTGATGAAGATCTGGATTCGGATACTGTAATTTTTGAAGTGATTCTTCACCATTGAGAGATGCAGTCATGGCCAAAAATATTGGCACCCTTGCAGTTTGTTCAAATAATGCACCATTTCTTCCAGAAAATTGTTGAAATTAAAAAATATTTTGGTATCCTCATGTGCATTTTTTTGGGTTGCAGTGGAACAAAACAAAAAAAGTGGAAAAAATTACTAAATCTTAGCTTATTCCACACATAAATCTTAAAATGGCCAGGACAATATTATTGGCACCTTTTAGAAGTTGTTAGAAATAATTAGATTTCAAGCAGGTGATTCTCCTTTACTTTGGAAATGAACTCACCTGTGGTGAGATGCAGGTGCCTACAATATAAAAATCACTCATTCAACCAGTTTGACTGGAGAAAAGGAGTCAATCTGCTGTTTTGTGTCACTGTGTACTGCACTGAGCATGGAGAAAACAAAGAAAAGCAGAGAATTGTCTGAGTAGGTCAGACACAAGATTGTAGCTAAGCATGGACAATCTCAAGGCTACAGGTTCATCTCCAGAGGCGGTGATGTTCCTCTGTCCACCGTACGCAATGTTATCAGGAAGTTTAATGTCCATGGCACTGTAGCCAACCTGTCTGGATGTGGCCGCAAGGGAAAACTTGATCGAAGATTGGAGTGAAGGATTGTTCGAATGGTGGAGAAAGTACCTCGATTAACTGCCAAACAGATTCAAGATGACCTTCAGACACAAGGTACGACAGTTTCAACTCGCACCATCCGTCGCCAACTCAATAAAAGGGGATTCTATGGTAGGAGACACAGGAGGACCTAACTGCTGAGAGACATAAGAAAGCCCGATTGGAGATTTCCAAAACACACCTGAACAAGCCAAAATCCTTCTGGGAGAATGTTCTGTGGACAGATTAGACCAAATTAGAGCTTTTTAGTAAAGCACATCATCTCTATGTTTACAGAAAACAAAATGAAGCCTTCAAAGGAAAGAACACCTTCCCTGCAGTCAAACATGGAGGAGGGTCAGTGATGTTTTGGGGGTGCTGTGCTGCCTCTGGCACTGGGTGCCTTGAATGTGTGCATGGCATCATTAAATCAGGAGATTACCAAGGGATTTTGGAGCGCAATGTTCAACCTAGTGTCAGAAAGCTGGGTCTCCGTCGAAGGTCATGGGTCTTGCAGCAGGACAATGACCCCAAACACACTTCAAAAAGCACCCAGGAATGGTTCAAGACAAAACGTTGGACTGTTCTGAAGTGGCCAGCAATGAGTCCTGATCTAAATCCCATTGAACACCTGTGGGGAGATCTGAAAGCAGCAGTTGGGAGAAGGTACCCTTCAAATCTGGGAGAACAAGAGCAGCTTGCACAAGAAGAGTGGGCCAAACTGCCAGTGGAGAGGTGTAGGAAGCTCATTCATGGCTAATGGCTATAGGAATCGCTTGACTGTAGTTATTTTGTTCAAAGACTGTGCTACCAAATATTAAGTCTGGGTGTCAATAATTTTGTCAATTCCATTTCTTTGTATTTCCTCATTTAAAAGGATATATTAAGTTCAGAATCAAAAACAAAGGTTCTGTAATAATAACAGTGAAATAAAGAATTGCGGAGACCAAATACGTTTATCAGTTTCAACTTATTTTTCGAGAAAATTGTGAGTTATTAGAAAAAAGTGCAAGGGTGCCAATATTTTTGGCCAGGACTGTAGGGCCAAAAACGATAAATACCACGATATCTCAAAAAGTTATGGATGGATTCAGACGAACTTGGTAGATAGGTTGGGCATGTGACAAGGGCGAATTGATTCGATTTTGGTGAAGATCTGGATACTTGAAGTTTTTTTTTTTTTAAAGTAATTCTACACCATTTAAACCAAATCGATATATCGAACGATATTTCAATATGTTGTGGACAAAAACTTCGTGGATTAGTTGAGCAGGTGACAAGAACAATCCGATTAGGTTTTGGTTAAGGTCTGGATGCAGATCTGATCTATTAGTAGTACACAAAACATAAACTGTTCAGCTTGGCAGAGGTATGTGCTCTACTGAGTGCCTTTTTGGTTCTTAATATTTCATTCTCAATACTTCCGAGCTCCAGTGCGCTTCAACAGCACTACACTCTGGCCACTCACTCGACTCTGGACATGCTTCTGCTCCTCTCTCAGAAATGGTTGGATACCCTCAATCTCAAGCAAGAGGTGAGGACCCTGTCCCTCTCCCAAAGGAGAATGAAGTTCTCCAAAGCAGTGTTTTGGGCCTATTTTTGTTCCTCATCTTTCTATATTAATGAACTCTCTGATGTCTTGGGAAATGCTCTTTATCTTATTGCAGACAACTCCACAGTATATGTAAAGTACCCCCATTCCGCTGCTAGGCAGACAGCTCTCTCTGCTGATCTGGAAATGTTAGACTCTGATTTGATAAATGGAACATGTGCTTCAATTCTGGGAATTATGTAGTCTCACCTTATTGCTTCAGAATGATCATCAAACCAACCTGAATATCCATTGCCTTGGTTAGCAACTGGAAGAGGATCAGATTCTTGAACCTCTATGCCTCAACATCACCTATCACCCATCACCCATCACCGATCAACTTTCCTGGACAGACCACATGGCAAAGATGGCCTCCAAAGCCAGCGACAGACTGTGCATCCTCCTTCGGTCTTTCCTTGGTCAGTCAGAGCTCCCCTCAGTCTACAAAGCCTTTGTCTTTAGCTCAATAGAGTACTGCTCTCCAGTATGAGCTGGTGCCTCAGCATCACAGTTGTCTGCCCTATATTCTGCACAATATAAAGGTCTCAAAATTATTGGAATCTCCCAGAACAAGGTCGAACCTCGGAACTGTTTCTCTCACATCACAGGCAGGTCAATGGTCTCTCGCTTTTCTAACATCTATTCTCCAACATTGCTCTCTCAATCATCTGACCCTCACTGGCAACTCCAGTGTGCATGCCTTCTTATATTAACCCCTTTCTGGTTAAACTTCCAAAACTCTTTTATTCCTTGCTTCTTCCATCCATGGAACCAGCATTCAGACGCTGGTCTGTCTCATTCTTTCTCACAGGACTCCACTGCCTTCTCTTGCCACCCAAAATTCCAACCCATGAACTTTATTACCCCCATTAATCTTCCTTGCTAGTTTCTTCCCTCATTCACTTGATGTTTGTCTCACTGTCAGTTATGCCTTGCTCTTACATGAACCTCACTCTTGTTGAAAATAAAAAATACATATGGCTTAAGCCAGGCAAGAGACCACGCATGTTATTTCATGGCATGCACTGTGAGAGGTATTCAATGGCTGCAAACATATTCAATCAGAAAATATAACAGCCTAAGTTCACTTTATTTATTAGGTTGTGGTGTGTGCACATAAAAGAAACTGGTGTGTGCCTGTGAAACTCTTATTAGCCCCTGTTGGACTCGGTCCATAATGGGGGCTTATGTATTGGGTCTCGGCTGTCCATCTCTCCGTGAGTCCCCAACCATATCTCAGGCATATATGGACTAATTTTGCTCATACATGAAACAAAGACAATACATGATGGTGTGCATATGCACATCATTTTGTTTCGTGATGCGATCAAAGATGGCCGACTGGCAGCCATTTTAATTGTAAAAAACCCAATGTTGAACACGTCCTCAACCATTTCTCAGACTTGCATTAACTGATCTTCTTCAAACTTGGCACACAGATAACGAATGATAGCTCACATATGCAAGTCATTTTCTTTCAAGATCAGATCCAAGATGGCAGCCTGCTAGCCATTTTGTTACTTGAACGTGCCCCAACCATTTCTCAGAGATGCATGGTCCGGTTTTGTTCAAACTTGTCACAAGCACAGTACATGGTGACATTCACGTATATCTCACTTTATATTTCAATCTGATCAAAGATAGCTGACTGGTAGACTGGCGGCCATTTTAGTTGTGAAAAAACCTGATATTGAACACGTCCTCAACCATTTCTCAGACTTGCATTTGCCAATCGTGTTCAAACTTGGCACACAGATAAAGAATGTTGGCTTACATATGCACATCATCTTTTTCTAGAACAGATCCAAGATTACTGACTGGCGACTATTTTTTTTCACTTAAACGTGTCCCCAACCATTTATCTACATGCATGGACCGATTTTGTTCAAACTTGGTACAAAGACAATACATGAGAGTATACGTATGCAGAAGATTTTGATTTGTAATTTAACCAAAGATGGCCGACTGGGGGCCTTTATCTCTTTACAGCAAAATTACGAAAATCACGGTGCTATGACATTTTATGTCTTTTTCTCCTTGTTTGGATTAAAATGGCAGGATTCTAACACATTGCTGACAGCTCAGGGTAAAACCAATACCAAAATGTGTTATTCTGTCACCTCCAATAATAAATAAAGAAATAGAGTTTAGCAACATCTTTCTTCTCCATCATAATTAACAGAGAACAGAATGCTCAATAGCATGACAGATGTGACATTAATAATGGGAAATTACTTTTAAATAAGCCAAGTGTCATTGCTGGAAACCTTCTCGTGTCGTGATTAAATCGTATTCAATATTTGATAGAAAAACAGTGCTAAGGTGTGGAAGAATTATTCTCTCTTTCTCTTTCTCTTTCTCTTTCTCTTTCTCTTTCTCTTTCTCTTTCTCTCTCTCTCTCTCTCTCTCTCTCTCTCTCTGTCTCGCTCTCTCTCTCTCTCTCTGTCTCGCTCTCTCTCTCTCTCTCTCTCTCTCTCTCTCTCTCTCTCTCTCTCTCTCTCTCTCTCTCTCTCTCTCTCTCCACATTATTGAGCCTTTAGAATGGTTCTATGTTTATTTTGATTTCCAGACCATGGGATGGGATTGAAATATGTCTCGTTTTTCATTTTTGTTGCGCCTTCTCTCAAACCACACGAAAAGTGGTTACTAAGGGTATTTGAGGGTGCTGAATCCAAATATGAATGTTGCCAATCCTGAAAATTGCACGTTTCATGATTTAAGCATTTATAATGTATTGTATTGTTTTTTCCACTTAATTTGTTCATTTAGCCCATGGGATGACCACTAAAATTGTTCATTTTCTTAGGGCCTCACACCAAACCACGATTTTTTTCACATGTAAATATTTTAAATAATATTGTTAAACTGATCTGATATGTTTCCACTCCCTGTTTTTGCTCCTGATGTCAGAATATTAAAAAAAAAAAATGTCCGAAATTACGACTATGAATAGCACTGGAAAGACCGCCATTTTCCGGGTGTATTCGGCTCGTTCGTGTGATCCTATAGCATGTATTGTACAGGCATACACTATCAGGTTTGTTTGATGTTATTGACGCTACTTTTTTGAAATACCAACTTCTTTTCCTGGAAGTCCTAGAGCAGTGTCCATGTGTTTTTTGTACCTCTCCCAACCCCACCCCCCTCCCCATGCCTCCTTCCCCCAAGCCCTCTCCCTCCCATAGATCTCCCGATGTCCCTGTTCTCTGCTGGTGTACTTGTTGCTTCCCTCTCTCTCCCCATCTTGTCTCCCGCTCCCTTTATGGTATGTTTTGTGTGTCCGGTTTTTTTTTTTTTTTTTTGTGATTGATGTTAGCTCTTACACAGGCCTTGATCTTGTATTAAAAAAAAGGGTTTATTTTTACTCTCAAATGGGTTTATTCTTGCTCTTAAATGGGTTATTATTACTCTTAAATGGGTTTATTATTACTCTTAAATGGGTTTATTATTACTCTTAAATGGGTTTATTATTACTCTAAAATGGGTTTATTATTACTCTTAAATGGGTTTATTATTACTCTTAAATGGGTTTATTATTACTCTTAAATGGGTTTATTATAACTCTTAAATGGGTTTATTATTACCCTTAAATGGGTTTATTATTTATTACTCTTAAATGGGTTTATTATTACTCTTTAATGGGTTTATTATTACTCTTTAATGGGTTTATTATTACTCTTAAATGGGTTTATTATGACTCTTAAATGGGTTTATTATTACTCTTAAATGGGCTTATTATTACCCTTAAATTGGTTCATTATTTATTGCTCTTAAATGGGTTTATTATTACTCTTAAATGGGTTTATTATTACTCTTAAATGGGTTTATTATGACTCTTAAATGGGTTTATTATTACTCTTAAATGGGTTTATTATAACTCTTAAATGGGCTTATTATTACCCTTAAATGGGTTTATTATTTATTGCTCTTAAATGAGTTTATTACTACTCTTTAAAGGGTTTATTATTACTCTTAAATGGGTTTATTATTACTCTTAAATGGGTTTATTATGACTCTTAAATGGGCTTATTATTACTCTTAAATGGGTTTCTGATTACTCTTAAATGGGTTTATTATTACTCTTAAATGGGTTTATTATTACTCTTAAATGGGTTTATTATTACTCTTAAATGGGTTTATTATTACTCTTAAATGGGTTTATTATTACTCTTAAATGGGTTTATTATTTATTACTCTTGAATGGGTTTATTACTACTCTTAAATGGATTTAAGGATGCTGAATACAAACATGAATGTTACTTGGCTTGAAAAATTAATTCTGCTCACCTGCATTGTAAGGTTTGCTTTTAATAATGTAATGTACATACAGTCACGTGAAAAAGTAAGTACACCCCATATAAAGTTTTGACTTTTTCAACATATTTTAACATATAGCTATTTGATCTTCATTTCAACAATATTGATAGATAAAGGTGATATAATATAACAAATATCATGAAACATTTACATTTTGTAGTCCATTGTATAATTTAAATAAACATAAATGCAAATTTCGCATGTGGAAAAAGTAAGTACACCCTTGGCTCTAATAGGTGGTATTGCCTCCTTTGGCAGAAACAACCTCAAGTAGGCGTTTCTTATAACTGTCTACCAGTCTCTGACATCGACTGGGAGAAATTTTTGCCCACTCCTCCATGCAGAATTCTTTCAGCTGTGCGATGTTTGAGGGGTTTCTTGCATGCACAGCTCGTTTCAAATCCCCCCACAACATCTCGATGGGATTTAGATCCAGGCTTTGACTTGGCCATTCCAGAACCCTCCACTTCTTTCTTTTCAGCCATTCCTTGGTGGATTTACTGGTATGTTTAGGGTCATTGTCATGTTGCAAGGTCCACCTTCGGTTGAGCTTCAACTTTCAGACAGATGGCCTCACATTATCCTCAAGCACCCTCTGGTACAATGAAGAATTCATAGTGGATTCTATGATGGTGAGCTGCCCAGGCCCTGATGCAGCAAACCTGCCCCAAACCATAATATTTCCACCACCATGCTTTACAGTTGGTATCAGGTTCTTGTGGTAAAATGCTGTCTTTGGTTTTCGCCAAACATGTCTTCTGATACTGTGGCCAAATAGCTCTACCTTTGACTCATCTGTCCAGAGCACAATTTTCCAGAAGTGCTGGTCTTTGCCTCGGTGTTCATTGGCAAACTTTAGTCTTTCCCTGATGTTCTTTCTGGACAGCAAAGGTTTCCTCCTGGCACACCTCCCATGTAGATCAAATTTGTGCAGCCTCTTTCTAATGGCAGACTCATGCACTTTGACATCAAGAGTGGCAAGAGCTACCTGTAGGTGCCGTGATGACATTCTGGGGTTCTTAGAGACTTCTTTCAGGATCTTGTGGTCTGCTCTCGGGCTGAACTTGCTGGGGCGGCCTGGCCTGAACAAATTGGGAGTTGTTTGTAATCTTCTCCACTTGTAGATGATCTTCCGGACAGTCGAATGATTGATTTCAAATTGTTTGGAGATCTTTTTAAATCCCTTCCCAGACTCGTAGGCATCTATAACCTTCTTTCTGAAGGCCTCAGTGAGCTCTTTTGATCTAGGCATGGTGATGCCGCACACTTCAACAACAAAGAGCAAACCAAACTAAATGTCAGGTTTAAATAAGACAGGTTCCTCCAAGATCCTCTCTAACGATGTTCTAATCATTTGCACCTGAGCTGGTGCACCTGATTCTAATTTTAGGTATTTGAAGTAGTGATAAATGTAGGGGTGTACTTACTTTTTCCACATGCGAAATTTGCATTTATGTTTATTTAAATTATACAATGGACATCAAAATGTAAATGTTTCATGATATTTGTTACATTATATCACCTTTATCTATCAATATTGTTGAAATGAAGATCAAATAGCTGTATGTTGAAATATGTTGAAAAAGTCAAAACTTTACATAGGGTGTACTTACTTTTTCACGTGACTGTATATAGGCCTGCAATGTTTTATTGTATCTTCCAAGGACATACATGCACATGTGTACCGGAATCCTCTGAAACTATATGGAAATGATGTGCGCAGAAATTTGACAATCCGTTTCATAACTGCTAAGCATTTAAATAACATCCTTCATAATGGCAGTCTTCAAATGGATTTTTAAATCATTTGTGATACAAATTAATTCTTCTTCTTTCTTGAATTATCATTGGAAATAAAAGTTTTCAGGAAACGCTGTGTGTAATTGAATTGTGTTAATCCGTGTATATACATGTATATTCACATGCCCAGTTCAACAGGTATACATACACTGCATATACATCACAACCACCCCCCTTTAAAAATATTTCGCATCATTCTTCTGCTCCAAACGTCACCATCCTTCAAAAATTCACCATCCTTCAAAAATTCACCATAACTTATGAATCATCCATCATCCGACAAAAACCATTCTTAATCAGCCATCATTAATAAATCATGTACATGTACTTTCGACATGCGGTACCGATCTAAATAAACGTCCCCAGAGAAAAGGCAATGATTTTCAAATTGGCAACTATCTCATTGTGTTCATCATAACGTGTGCATATCACATTTTTCAAATTATGTCCTTGAATTTTGGGGATGTTTATTAGAGCGATAGGTGTGCTTAATGAAAAAAACAACCTATGACAAATTTAGTATAAGGAAATAATCTCTTAGTGTTTAATGCTTAGCAGAAACTCAGATTAAGTGCAATTTCACTTACCGTACATTGATAATTATATGCATTCTTGTTTTGATGATAACATACATATATTTCCCCGGAATGTGACATCTTAACTATTAATTATTTAGTACATCCATCAATCACATCCTCTTTTTAATTTATTGTACATGTAATAAGTCTTGTACAGGTAACATACAGGTTTAGTTTGGGGCTAAATATCCAATGAGAATGTATGAAGATTACAATGTAAAATTAGAAGTGTGATCAATTGATCATCTCGCAAAAGATTACCTGTAGCATTCAACAAACACCAATATCATTAAGGAGGATACCTTAATATTAATTCTGTCCTTATAAACACTCAACAAAAAAGAATGAAACGAATCCTTGGAAACAAAGCCAATCAGGTTATCCGTAGAAAATGCCCATCAAACTGATAAAAAAAATAACCCTATATATCAATGGTTCCCAACCTGTGGTACGCGTACCACTGTGGTACACGAGGGCCTTCCAGGTGGTTCGCGACTCAACCTTAAAAAAAAATGATTTGGCCTGATAATTGTTTTATTTCTGATTTCTGATATATTTCATGATTTCCGATGTGCTATGAGCAAAGTTATGCCCCGCATCGACCAGCTGGTGGAGAAGAAACAGATGCAGCCCTCGCATTAAATTGAAATAAGCCTGATATCTTATCGAATTGAGTTTTTCTGGAACCAGGTGGTACGCGTATTGAGTTTTTCTGGAACCAGGTGGTACGCGGCGACGGTACGGGACCTCCAAGTGGTACTCTATCAGAAAACGGTTGGGAAACGATGCTATATATGAATGCATACAAACAAATGATCAGTCACTAAAGTATTTCCAATTTCAATTTCATTTCCACATTGTTCCAGAGGCGGGAGAAAAGAGGAATGAAGGAGTGAAGGTGAGCAGAGAGTCTTGATTTTGGCAATTTACCTGAAGAGGGTTGCTGGCAGATCTTGTGCGACCTGTAGGAATATTTGGGGGACAGAGCACAGATGGAGCTGGGGGAGCAAGGCCGGAGAGGAGTCGGTAGAAGACAGAAAGACCACCAACCTGCCCGCGGTGAGTGAGTGAAAGGCCCTCACATTCAGCTTCAACGCGGGAAATTCCAATGATTCTGAAAGCTTTGGTTTCAACAGCGTGACGCGGAGCTCGGTGTGAGGCAGGAGCACCAGCCCAGAGGGTAGAACAGTACTCCATTGAGCTGCGGATGAAAGCCTTGTATGTGGTGAGGAGCTCAGGTGTGCCAAGGAAGGACTTCACACGACGGAGGATGCCCAGTCGGCGACTGGCTTTGGAGGCCAGCTTGGAAATGTGGTTTTCCCAGGAAAGATCATGGCAGATAGTGAGACCCAAAAGCTTGAGTGACAGAACTTCTTGGAGAGGATTGTTGAAAAAGTGGATGGGAGGGTTGTCCAGTCGGTCTTTTCGGAGAGACATAGTAAGAGTGTGAGATTTGTTCCACTCCACTTCATTTGTTTCAGGATTGAAAGACATGTTCCACTTGTTTGACCAGTCTGTGATTTTGTCCAGGTCTGCAGAGAGTGAGGAGGCTGCAGACTGCCGATCTGAGGGATGGGAAATGGAGCAGCAGAGAGTGGAGTCATCAGCAAAGAGATAGAGAGGATTTTCCAGAGAGTCGGAGGGATCATTGATGAAGACCAGAAAAAGCACAGGGCCCAGAACACTGCCTTTGGGAACTCCAGCCTGAACATGAAGAGGAGATGAGAGAAATCCATTCAGGGCCACACGTTGACTTCGACCAGAGAGGAAGTCCGCAAGCCATGCGTGGATATTTCCATGGATACCATAGGAGGAGAGTTTGGTGAGCAGAGCGGGGTGCCAGACCGTATCGAAGGCACGTGATATGTCAAGGGAGACAGCTCTAATTTCCTGTTTGACATTGAGAACCTCCATCCATTGTTGGCCACGACTGTATGTACTCCCATACCATATTCTACCCCCCCCCCCCCCAAAAAGGCTAAAACCGTAAAATACAGAAATAAATGTACATACATTATAAAGTAAAGAATATATGGCCAAGCCCAGTGTAGGGATTGACAGCATTAATTTTTTGATTTATCTCCTTTTAATCCCCAAATAACTGCATTTCATATGGTTTTATATTCACAATGAATAAATTAAGCTGAAAAAACAATATAATATATTATAAATGCTTATATCATAAAAACCTGCAATTTTCAGGATTGGCAACATTCATATTTGGATTGAGCTCTCTCAAATACCCTTCCCCACCATTTTTGTGTTGTTTGAGAGGAGGCCCCATGAAAATGAAGATTTTTAGTGGTCATCCCATGGTCTATTACCACTGATTACTATTTGCTTTAACTAAATCACAAATAATGAAGAAGTAAATGTTACTTTATTGTCTCCATGGATTCACCTCCTGATATTTTACAATTTTTGTTTTTTTAGTCTTCGGCTTTTGAGTGGTTATCATTAAAATTTGCACATCTAAACCTACTCCAATTATTGCTCTCTTTTACTCTCCAGGTTTATTCCGCTTGTTGCATCTTAAAGTTGACATTCAATACTCATGTTTTCTTGTCTCATAGGCTATGTATGCTCCGTCTCTATTAACGCTTTTCATTTTCAAAAACTGATAATACTTTCAAAATACTAACCTTTTTTTCTAAACCTCAACACCAGTACATCTAATAATAAAAATCGTAGCAAAAAGGGAAAAGAAACTATGACATCTTGGCAAATGTATTGTCGCGTCAGAGGTCCAACTGGCGCAGACCCTCTGAACCAGATGGTCTTTGACCCCCTGTGAATGGAAGAAACGATCTTTACACGTGAGGCTGCGAGTGGACAGCATTTGTGCGCCTATGCAAGCTTTAATAGTGGGACAATCTGTTGCAAGTTATTGTTCCCCAAATGGAGCGGCCAAACATGTTCCAAATCTGATGCTCGCGTGGTAAAGCAGAAGGCAGGAAGACATTCCTTGCAAATGAAGTTTTATTCAAAAATAATATGGGGGATAAGAAAAGACAAGATACTTAGGTTGCAAGCTGAGACCATTTATCGTTCATTTATGTTCTGAGGTAGTAAGGTCGAAAATATTTACTTGAGTATTCAGAGAACAGGACAGGATCTAGCATATACTGGAAGTTTAAATCTTGATTCCTGACAGTTTAGAGGTTTTGTAGGCTATTACTATTAGGTCGGCCTATTTCTCCACGTTGAAGCATGAGCAGCATGTATTACATTTGAATATGGATCAATCAGAGTGCTTGCTTGTGACGTGCAAAATGGTGGTGCACATGGACCAGTGATCGGTTGATCATGTCAAATAGAAAGAAAATCGTCTCTGAAGGACGTCATGCACTACAAAACCATTATAAATGACGCTATTCACCCATATACTCCACTTAGATGGAGTAAATATGAATGTTTGAAAAGTTGGAAGGAATGGATAGTGATTTCCAACTGTCATTTCAAAGGATCATGAGCATCTGATTGAAATCAAGTATAGTGACATTCCTCCTGAAGCAGGTTTTCATGCCATCTGTTTTCAGCATTTTTAAAATCAAAGTCTAATCAAACTTGGTGAGAGGGCCTGATGTGGAAGATGCTGTCCACCTCTGAGTTTGAGGGTCAATGTTCGTCAAGTTCTGCCTATCCGCTGCATCCCAAGCCAAGCATACAGAAAAAAAATTACCTTCACATTCGAGCCCACGCCGAAGCAGATGTCTTACCTGCAGTGTACATAATCTGCAAGAAGGTGAACCGCTACATTAAGGTGTCTCATACAATAACAAAAGACACCTCAATGTGAGCTGAGACTTTTAAAATAAGCTAGTAAACTAGAACGGCGCTCGGTAGAGCGCATACCTCCGCCATGTTGAACTGTTTACGTTTTCTATCCCATTAATAAGCCGGATCTGGATTTGGACTTACACCAAAATCTAATCGGCTTGTTCTTGTCACCTAACCAACTCATCCACCAAGTTTTGGCCAAATCCGACCACAATATTTTGAGATACCATGCGATATATCGTTTTTGCCCTAATTTTCAATGGTGAAAAATTACTAAAAAAAGTTATCTGATCTGGATTCGAATCTTCACCAAAAGAAGTCTAATCATTTCGTCCGTCTCACATATTATCTTCTATCTTCTTCTTCTATCTATATATATATATATAAAAGACAAGTTTTTCTTTGTTTGTTTGTTTGTTTTTTGTTTGTCTGCACGCGCTAATCTCCTGAACGGTGAAAGATAGGAGGAAACCTCTGAAACAAAAAATGTTGCCCTGGAAGCTGCCCTGGATTTGAAAGCCATCCGAGATCATTTTGATGATGAAAGAGAAGTGTTGGTCCGTGAGTCACTCGAAGAAGGACTCGGTCTCTGTCAACAATGGAATATTGAAGTTGAAAGACTTCAGAGACTAAAGAAACGAATGGCTTATGAGAACTCGAGAGACGCTGGGTTAACAGCCAAGAAGGAAATGGAAAGAGTCATGAAGGGAACACTCGACCGTCTTCACAGAGAAATGGATGAAAGGTTCGCTCGTTTGCTCGACACTGACGCCAAGTTTGGGTTCCTCCTCGGTGTCGAGGGACTGTGTTACGGCGCCGACAGTTACGACCTAAAGAAGAAGTGCAAAAATTTGGGCGAATTGTACAGCTCTGATGTTGATGGACAGCAGCTATATGAAGAAATTTTGGATTGCAGACTGTTGCTATCAAGTCGGGCCAACATGAAAATATCAAGACCTGAAGAGCTTCTCGAATGTATTGTTCAGTGTGGAGATGAGAGCGTCTTCCCCAATCTTCGCATTGCTATTCAGATCATGCTAACCATCGCAGTTTCCATCGCCGGCTGTGAGAGATCATTCAGCAAGTTAAAACTAAAACTAAGAATTTGAGAGCCTCCATGGGTCAAGGCAGACTCTGTGATCTTGCTCTGCTGAGTGTAGAAAGAGAAGAAACTGAAAAAACGGACTTTGCGCACATCACAGACCAATTTGCATCGGTGAAAGCAAGGAAGGTGCAGTTCTAATTTTCATGTCGGGCCATAATTTGTTAATTAAAAGATTAACTAGCTTGACTTGTATTTTTGAGCTGATTTTATGGTAAAGTTATCTTAAAGATGGGCGTCAGATGTTTGGACAGGGGCGCAATTTCAGTGCTTGCCATAGGCCCTATTTTCCGTAGATACGCCCCTGACTTTAAGTCCCCATGCGGAGCTTGGTACCTTCGCCATACATCTTTGCGATTGACGGATCACATTAATCAGGGCATCCCTTTGATTGTCCGACAATATTTACCAACTGGGCAAAGCCAACCACAGCGGACATGTAGAAATGTGCAAAGTATGGCTACTGTTCCCTGTGCTTCGACAATTAGATCTCATCTTCTGAGTAATCCTCAGTGAGCACAGCAATAAAATGAAAGCTGGCTCCGAACCCTGAGCAAGGCATATGCACTATGCAGTCTCACACCTCTCAACAGATGATCCATCCTCATAGCCTATTGGCTCCTGGGTGCCTCTGTATCAACCAATGATCATTGAGCTTATTACTCTGCGTTTATAAAATGTGTTTTTGTTACCACTTAATTCCGTTCACGTTTTTCCCTGATGAGGGTGAATCAAAAAGCTTTGGAATGTCTCTTTTATTGTTGAAATGTTTGTTTAAGTTTTATACCCCCAAAAATATGCGCTGTAAAGTACTTTTCTAAAAATCATCGCTGCGTATGACGTCATTAACCTTTGTGTGATGGCACTTCATTGGAGTGCTTGTATGTCATAAATTTGGCTGAGGCCTGCTGGTCAGGTCAGTGGGGTGAGCTGTGGAGCCCTGGAGAGAGGCAGGATAGTCTGAACGGTGGCGACGCCTACTGACAGCCAATGAGAGGGGCCCACTGAGCATGAGGTTGGGCCCTAAAAATAAAGTGGGGGAACCTGTGTGCATGTCAGCGGTGTGGGTGTCTGGCAGCCTCTCTGGAGCAGTTGAGTCCCAGTGAGAGTTGGAGAGTCTAAGTGAAACCTCCCCTCTTTGTTTCCTGGCCTAGTGATGTGCCATCACTCCTCATCACCTTCATCCTGTACCACACCAGAATCCATAGTGCCATCACCATCAACAAGACGAGCTCATGCCTACACAAGCCATCGCCTACATTTACCCTTTGTTCTGGAGAGCATCCAGTATTTTCATTGCCGTTAGTAGGGTTTTATTTCACTCTGTACAATATGTTTGTTTGTTTCTTTTGCCCCATTTGAGAGTATTTTGGGTTGAGGCTCGAAGTAGAGCTGAAACACACACACACACACACACACACACACACACACACACTGACGAGACAAACACCTAACACAGCCACAGAGCTTGGGGGAAGGGTGGCAGCGCCTTCACTGCCATCACTTCCCGGGATACTCTGGCTACCAGAGATGTCACAACAATGGTGGCGCTTTTCTCACTGTACTCAGCGGTGCATTTGCTCAGGAGGAAATTCCTCGTCCCCATGGATGCCAATCACTGGGGATTGTTCGTGCTCTATCCCTTTCGAGCAAGGAAGCACCGTGTACCATTTTTATGAAGTATTTGGTATGAATCGAACCAGTCCAAACCGGACAGGTGTTTCAGGAGCCACCATCTCCTTATTGGATAGTTGTTGGCTCCCTACGGGAGTTCATGCACTCTTTGCCAGTTGTTGCTTTTGGTCCTGGTAGTAAAGCCAGTGAGAGGTGTCGGTTTAGTCGCCGACAAGCGACCATACGGCAGGTAATACTGTGGTTCATGTTATCAGTGGCAGTTCGAAAAGACTGACCTGACAAAAATAGATCTAGTTTCCTTTTTATTTGGAGGTGCCTCTTTTTATTTAAAAGAATAGTGGATGTGTGGAGTATCGTTGAGAGAGAGGAAGACAAATGATGAATTGCGAAAGATGATGGGAATAGAGCCTGTAATGGATGCTGTGAAGAGAAACAGGTTGAGATGGTTTGGTCATGTGTTGAGGAAGGATGAAAGTGACTGGTTGAGAAGAGTGATGGAAATGAATGTAGAAGAAAGTAGAGGACGGGGAAGACTGAGAAAGACGTGGCTAAAGATGGTGGAAGAAGAAATGCGGGCAAGGGGGTTAACAAGGAGAGATGTAGAAAATAGGGCAAAATGGAGAAGATTGTCATGGGGACCGCATGGCTAACCCCCGCTCTAGCAGGGAAAATGGCCTTAAAATGCATATTGTTGTGTTTTATATATATATATATATATATATATATATATATATATATATATATATATATACAGACTTGGCATTTAATATGGAATATTTTTTTTTTTCTTGATTTGGGTTTACTTTCTGAACTCAGTATATCAATCTGGTGAGTTTCTTTTACCCCTCGGTGATGTCTTTGTTGAAAGAACCATGTCACTGATTGTCTTTCGCAGCAAGAAGTCAATAACAGGATTATATCACAGGTGGCGTGACAAAATGTAAGGACAGGTACATTTGACGATTGGCTTCACAATCGGGTATATAAGGGTTGTTGCATTCTGTATTAGTGGAAAACAACTGCTGCACGTCTACAAAAGTTATTGCGGCTTCCTCTGGAGATGGTCCGTCAACTCGACAATGCTGTTTGTCATGGAGTGGTGGCTTTACGAAATTCTGGCATGAAACAGCGTGCTATTGCTCGGCAGTATGGCATCACTCAAGGTCAGGTGTCAAAGATCCTGAAACGAAATGCTCAGAGGGGTGTCCCTACTCCAATACCGAGGCCAGGACGTCCACGCAGAACCACAAGGAGAGATGATCGCCAGCTGCACCGGTTAGTCTGCAATGGCCGTACCAAGTCAGCTAATCGGCTTAGGGCTGAGTGGCAGCAACTGACAAATTTGCCTGTATCCAGAAGGCGAGTCAACCAACGACTGGCTCAAGCAGGCTATCGTGCCAGGCGTCCCCTGAGAAAGCCACCCACGCCTGACCAGACAACACAGCCAGCGCCGATTGCAGTGGGCCAGAGAGCACCGTCAATGGCAGCCAGGACACTGGAATCACGTGACCTTCAGTGACAAGTCTAGATTTCTGGTCTATCGTCAAGATGGCCGCGTCCGAGTGCGCAGACAAGTGCATGAAGCCCACAACGAAGATTGTATAGTGCCAAGAGTCCAAGCTGGAGGTGGTGGGGTGATCGTTTTGGCTGCTTTTCATGCAGGGGGCAAAACTGACCTGGTTGTTCTGAATGGAAACCTGAACCAGTTCAAGTACAGGGTCATTCTGGAAGAAACATTGCTTCCATTTGCTCGTGCAGCCTTTCGAGGAAACTTTGTCTTCCAAGATGACAATGCACGGCCTCATCGTGCTCGCATGATCCAACACTTTCTTGCTGACCGTGGTGTAGAACATATGGAGTGGCCTGCCATGTCCCCGGATATGATTCCGATAGAGAACTTGTGGGCAGAATTAACGCGTCAAATCGACAACTTGGACCAGCAGCCTACCTCTGTGCGTGAATTGCAGCAGACTATTGTCACTGCATGGCAAGCGATTCCTGTCCAAACCTTGGCAAATCTCGTGGACAGCATGCCTCGGCGTGTACATGCTCTCCTGAATGCTCGTGGGGGTTACACGAAGTACTGAACTGTAATTTTACTGTCCGTAATCCCAGTCATAATTTAGCTTTTTTTTTGTTGAATTTTTTTTTAGCTAATGTGCAAAATAAAGAGATACTTCTGGAAAACGTACAGAAGTTTAACACAGTACTGTCCGTGAATTGAGTTCGATATCAGTTTGCATCACTTTCAAGGATCAATTTATTTGCATCGAAATGTCAAATGTGGTTTTTGTTTCTTTTAAAGGTCACATTAACAAAATCTAGAATAATTTCAACATAATTCCAATGAACTTTTGGTTCTAAGTCATCTTGAAAAGTAAGTTCACTCCCACAAAAAAAATTATTCCATATTAAATGCCAAGTCTGTATATATATATATATATATATATATATATATATATATATATATATATATATATATATATATATATATATATATATATATATATATGTATATATACAGTATATATATATATATATATATATATATATATATATATATATATATAATATATATATATATATATATATATATATATATATATATATATATATATATATATATATATATATATACTGTATATATATACTGTATATATATATATATATATATATATATATATATATATATATATATATATATATATATATATGTATATATATATATATATATATGTATATATATATATACAGACTTGGCATTTAATATGGAATAATTTTGTATATATACTGTATATATATATATATATATATATATATATATATATATATATATATATATATATATATATATATATATATGTATATATATATGTATATATATATATATATATGTATATATATATGTATATATATATATATATATATATATATATATATATATACATACATACATACACAGTCGGACCCCGCTATTCACGGAATCCGTGTATTTGCGGTTGATAAAATGCGACATGTTTCTCTATTCACGGAAAAATTGTCCCGCGAATTCGCGCTTTTTTTTTTTAGCGTCTGTGAAATTGTGAAATCGCGACTTCTTCTACGAGCCGCGAGCTTGACCTGCTATGTGATATGCATTTTCATGGCTTTTGCGGCTGCAAATTTTAGCTGGACTATAATCGAGAGCTTCGTGGGATATCCCACCAGATGTGTAAACGAGTCATCCTCCGTGAATTATAGAATGCAAATGCTTCATTAATTCGATTAGTTTGCAATTTACAGTAAAGCATCACCGGAGATGTTACACAATGAAAATGCTTCGGGGGATGTTCCATCAGCGACTAAAACATGTCAACCCCGCGAATTATAGAATGCAAATGCTTCATTAAATCTATTATTGAAATTAGCAGATAGGCTCGATACGGCATCATCTGACAACATTCCCCACAAACAATGGGCTCCCGCAGATACCACAATGCTCGCAATCCTACATATATACAGATTGTGTCCTCGATCTCGATCATTGTTCTCGTCACGTTGCTTCAACCTGTGGATTTGACTCGCTCTGCTCATCGTTCAATTATTACTCCCAAGCGCAAGACCATTGCCGGAGATTCTTCGACTACCAAGAGGCAGAAGAAAGTGATGAGCCTGAACCAGAAAGTGGAGCTGCTCGACCGGCTTTCGAGAGGAGAGAGTGCGACCTCTGTTGGCAGGGATTACGGCATCATCTAATCCACTGTTCATGACATACCGAAGAAGGAGAAGGCCATTCTTGAGAAACTTTCAGTGAGCACTGTATCGAGTACGAATGTGGTAACTCATGTCCAGAATGTCCACATGGAAAGGATGGAGAAGACTCTCAGAATATTGATCGAGGACAACACGCAGACGAGGGACTTCATGCTGAAAACCATGATGCTAAACCGTTCCCTAAACCCGCTCATCGACGATGAGTTGGATGCCATTCCAAAGGTTTCCGAGGAGGAGGTGGAGGCAGGCAGTATTGAGGAAGAGGTGCCGAGGTCCAACCTCACAGTCTAGTTCCTGGGCGAGTTGCTGCAGGACATGCGGGCAATTGTCGACAGGGTGCAAGACTCTGACCCAGTCGTGGAGAGGTACCTCTAGTTCAAGAGGGCCTTGGATGATGCACTGCTCCCTTACAAAGAGCTGCACCGAAATGTTGGGCAATGTGTCAGGCAGCTCTCCATTACCCATTTCTTCAGCCCTGCTCTCTCCACCTCAAGACCATCAGCACCCTCTCCTGCGTTCCTCCCAGCGGCCGCACCAGCATTCTCACCAGCGTCCTCACCTTCTCCTACCTCTCCTGGCTCTCCCTTAGTGAGCGATTTTGTTGCACCATCATTTGAGTCGCCCTCAAAGTTTGAGGAATTAATAGGATTTTAATTCATCATCATCATCATTTTAAAGTTATGTGTGTTTGAAAATAAAAAATTTAAACGGTACATGATGGTGTTGTGTTTTTTTTGTTGTTGTTAACTTTCACAGTACGGTATGGTTAAGCACTCTTAATAAACTGTAAGTGCATTCCTTCAATAAGTTGGAAATGTTACCTGGTGTTGTTGTTTTGTTATTTGAAAGCATTTCTTTATGAAACTGTAATCATGTGCATTTGCGGTCGAAAACATTTTTTACATTTAAAATTTTTCCTCTATGAATCAGGAACCGTCAGGAACCGATAACGCACCCCCATTTTCCCCATTGAAACAATGCCACGGCATACATTCACGGGATTTTCATCAACCGTCGCGGATTTTCGTCAACATTAACAGGTTTTGTCTCACCATTGCCAGGACTTTCATTAACCTTCGCGGATTATCGTCGACATTCTTGGCATTTTCCTGACCATTCACGGATTTTGCCTCACCATTCACGGTTTAGTCCTCTCTGTTCGTGGATTTTCGCAACTCGGGAACCTATCCCCCCTTTTTCCATTGAAACAATGCCCCACTATTCGCTGGTTTCACTATTCGCGGATTTTCCAGGAACGTATCCCCCACGAATAGTCAGACTGTGTGTATATATATATGTATATATATATATATATATATATATATATATATATATATATATATATATATATGTCGTGGGTTTTATAAGCACCTCGTCTCAAACACACGGACAGTGTACAAGAAATTTATTAATTATAAAAATAATACATGCATGGAAGGTGCTGAAGTGCTGTGTAGGACAGTAACGCCACTATGGATGACATCACAGTCATTACAATCATGCACAGCCTGCACCAACTTCTGAGCGAGCTGCAACCCGGATTTGGCTTAATACACTTTCCCCTAGGACAAAGGAACTCAAGGACACAGACTGCCGCCTCGGAGAGAAATTGAACAAAGTTGGCAAGTCAAAGCCTCATAGGGAAAGAATGTTTTGCAAGGTCAAACATGCATAGAATATAATGATAACAGATCCTCCAAAGTCAGACAGTCAGACGCCAATGAAAATAGATCACAATGTGTCGCTGCTGCCACCATCAGGATAGGGAATTTAATGAAATCCCCCACATATATATATATATATATATATATATATATATATATATATACACACACACACAGACTTGGCATTTAATATGGAGTATTTTTTTTGTGGGGGTGAACTTACTTTTCAAGATGTCTTAGAACCAAAAGTTCATTGGAATTATGTTGAAATTATTCTAGATTTTGTTAATGTGACCTTTAAAAGAAACAAAAACCACATTTGACATTTCGAAACAAATAAATTGATCCTTGAAAGTGATGTAAACTGATATCGAACTCAATTCACGGCTGTCCGTGTTAAACTTCTGTACTGTGTTAAAACTACTGTGTTAAACTTCTGTACGTTTTCCAGAAGTATCTCTTTATTTTGCACATTAGCCAATTTTTTTTTTAACAAAAACAAAAGTTAAATTACGACTGGGATTTACGGACATTAAAATTACAGTTCAGTACTTCGTGTAACCCCCACGAGCATTCAGGAGAGCACGTACACGTCGAGGCATGCTGTTCACGAGATTTGCCAAGGTTTGGACAGGAATCGCTTGCCATGCAGTGACAATAGTCTGCTGCAATTCACGCACAGAGGTCGAATGCTGGTCCAAGTTGTCGATTTGATGCGTTAATTCTGCCCACAAGTTCTCTATCGGATTCATATCCGGGGACTTGGCAGGCCACTCCATATGCACTACACCATGGTCAGCAAGAAAGTGTTGGATCATGCGAGCATGATGAAGCCGTGCATTGTCATCTTGGAAGACAAAGTTTCCACGAAAGGCTGCACGAGCAAATGGAAGCAATGTTTCTTCCAGAATGGCCCTGTACTTGAACTGGTTCAGGTTTCCATTCAGAACAACCAGGTCAGTTTTGCCCACTGCATGAAAAGCAGCCCAAACGGTCACCGCACCACCTCCAGCTTGGACTCTTGGCACTATACAATCTTTGTTGTAGGCTTCATGCACTTGTCTGCGCGCTCGGACGCGGCCATCTTGACGATAGACCAGAAATCTAGACTCGTCACTGAAGATCACGTTATTCCAGTGTCCTGGCTGCCATTGACGGTGCTCTCTGGCCCACTGCAATCGGCGCTGGCGGTGTTGTCTGGTCAGGCGTGACTTTCTCCGAGGATGCCTGGCACGATAGCCTGCTTGAACCAGTCGTTGGTTGACTAGCCTTCTGGACACAGGCACATTTGTCAGTTGCTGCCACTTAGCCCTAAGCCGATTAGCTGACTTGGTACGGCCATTGGGGATTAACCGGTGCAGCTGGCGATCTTCCCTCCTTGTGGTTCTGTGGGGACGTCCTGGCCTCGGTATTGGAGTAGGGACACCCCTCTGAGCATTTAGTTTCAGGATCTTTGACACCTGACCTTGAGTGTTGCCATACTGCCGAGCAATAGCACGCTGTTTCATGCCATAATTTCGTAAAGCCACCACTCCATGACAAACAGCATTGTCGAGTTGACGGACCATCTCCAGAGGAAGCGTCAATAACTTTTGTAGACGTGCAGCAGTTGTTTTCCACTAATACAGAATGCAACAACCCTTGTATACCCGACGGTGAAGCCAATCATCAAATGCACCTGTCCGTACATTTTGCCACGCCACCTGTGATATAATCCTGTTGTTGACTTCTTGCTGCGACGGACAATCAGTGACATGGTTCTTTCAACAAATAAATCACCAAAGTGTGATTTGTGGACCAAAGAGTCCAAAGTCACCAAATCACCAAATCACTTGAACTTCTAAGAGGCTTTATATATATGGTCACTGAATTCAACCACCATCTATTTTTGAGGTCAACATAGGCAAAAAGGTCAACATAGGCCAAATTTTTAATATCCTCAATTTTCATCTGATTGACTTGAAAATTGAACAGCATTTGCACATTGAGTCACTAAATAGGGAAATTAACTATTTTTGAGGTCAAAAGGTCAAAGGTCAACTCAAGGTCAACCTTCCAAAATCATCATTTTTCATCTGAAAAATCGTCATTTTTCATCCTGTTGACTCGAGTTTTGATCAAGATTGTAAATTTTAATCTTCATGAAATGGAGAATTTGCTGTATCAATGGAAAACCTTTGGGGGGGGGGGGGTCGTATTTTGCAAGTACCGTGCTCCGCATGACGTCCTCTTGTTTGTTTGTCTGTCTGTGAACAGGATATCTCAAAAAAGTTGTGGTTGGATTCAGCCAAAATTTGGTGGGCAGGCTGGGTGTGTGGCGAGGACGAAATGGTTAGATTTTGGTGACGATCCGGATCCGCATCTGGATCTGAGAATTATTTAAGTGATTCTTCACCATTGAGAGATGGGACCAAAAACGATATATCGCACGATATCGCAAAAAGTTGTCAACGGATTCAGACGAAACTTGGTGGACAGGTTGGGTGTGTGACAAGGAAGAAATCATTCAATTTTGGTGAAGATTCAAATACGGATCTGGATCTGAAAATGTTTAAGTGATTGGAAAATTTGAAAATGTTTAAGGGAAAAGGTTTTTGAAGGTTTTCATTTTCAATCTAATATATATGGCTGCCGAACCACGTGGCTGATGATGTCATCAATTTAATTCTATACAATTTTTGTGTTGATCATGCTCAATAAATTTCAAAGTGATCAGATCAAGTGTTGTATTTGTCAAATTATGATGTTATTATGAAGGCACCGATTGCATGATCATGATATATGCTGTTCACCATGGAGAATACTTGACAATGAATGACGTTTCAGTTTTTTCCTTGAAGTGGTTTCGGAGATATAGAGGTGCAAAGTTTTTCGGTTTTTCCAAGATGCTGCCAGTACAACATGACCTATGAGGTCATCATTGTCATTGGAAAATTCTACAGAAGGAGTCGCTCCTCTGCAGGGAAAATGGCCTTAAATGCCTGTTGTGTGTTGTTGAGTCGCTCCTATGGTGAAAATTTCATGTCAATCGAACCGACTGTTTCAGAGAAAAGCAGACTCACGTTGTGTGCAGACAAACAAATGGACCCAAATGCAATACCCTCTGGCAAGAGTAAAAAAAAGTCTCACTCCTCTGCATATGCACAATTGTGACTCATTCAGAGCCAAAGTACTGCTTTACTACAGGTTCGTGATCTGATTATTGTTCGAATTTAAGTTCAAAATATAACATTCAATTGAAATCAAGTTGTTCCTCGTTCATAAACTGAGATTTGTGGACAGATAGAGAGAAAGACAAAGGGAACCGATTGCTTAACCCTGCACACGCGTGGTAATTAATGAAAACTGTCCATCTGCATTTCTGCACAAAAGTAATTGCACACGCAGTTAATGAGAGGAATCTCTAAAAAAAAAAAATTGGTTTATGGGTGATTATATACCTTCAGTGACCAAAAGTGAATTTGAAGTGAGCTAAATCTTTTCTATCACAAAGTATTATTTATTTACAGTAGAATGAAGAACAGGTCTTGCTCGTAGGGGCTTAGTGCCGATATGCTTTGGCGGACAGGGAGAACAATGGATGGCATCAACAAAATGTTGATCAAAGTATTCTAACCACCAATGGGAGTGAGAAGCTCGCGTTTTGGCCATTAACACTTTGTTGGAGAAAAAGCCCAATTTTGTAGGAGCAAGGGACTTGATCAACCTTCTATTGATTCCATCCATTATAATTTATATACAGGAAAAAACATTTATTTTTAGAAAATATAAATAATTAATATAATGGCAGTTAAGGAAAACATAAAGAAATGCAATGCAAGCAAAAGGAGTACAAGTATGCACATAACGTTTCTGAAACTGTTGCCGATGCAAAAATACAAAGTGCAATCTCCCTGAGTCATAACAAGTAAAACAAGAAAGAGCAATCAGAGATTGCAGACCCTCACCAGGATGTTTTTGGTGGTTTTTAAGGCTTTTGTGTGAAAACAAATATGGCGGCCGAACCACGGAACCGATGACGTCATCATTATTATTTTTTCTCCACCAATTTATCTCTAGATTATGCTCAAGAAATTTCATCTTGATCGGATGAAGTTTTGTACTTGTCGGATTATGACATCATAATGGAGGCACCTATGACATCATCATTAACATATTTTATTCCCCATGGAGAGTTCTTTTCAATGAGCCATGTCTCAATTTTTTCTATGCAGCTATTTTCCGAGATATAGAGGTGCAATTTTTTTCGGTTTTTCCAAGATGGCGGCCGAACCACGTGACTGATGAGGTCATCATGTTTTTTTTTCTCCACCAATTCATGCCTACATGATGCTCAATAAATTTCATCTTGATCAGATGAAGTTTTGTACTTGTCGAATTATGACGTCATAATGGAGGCACCTATGACATCATCATTAACATATTTTATTCCCCATGGAGAGTTCTTTATGATGAGCCATGTCTCAATTTTTTCTATTCCGTGCTTTCGGAGATAAAGTGCTAATTTTTTTGTTTTTTCCAAGATGGCGGCCGAACCACGGGACCTATGACGTTATAATTAATCATTATAAAATTATATAGGTGGAGTTGCACAAATAGTGAAAATTTCCTGTCAATCGGACCAACGGTTGCAGAGATAATCATATTTATTCTGTGCGGACAAACAAACAGACAAACAAACAGACAGACAAATGAAAAATCAGTCAGAGACCGAGGACTTGCCGGAATGTACTTTTTTAAAATCAGCCATTTTGGACAAATATGGCGGCCGAACCACGTGACCGATGACATCATCATTATTTGTTTTCTAAACGAATTTATTCCTTCATGATGCTCAAGAAATTTCATCTTGATCGGATGAAGTTTTGTACTTGTCGAATTATGATGTCATAATGGAGGCACCTATGACATCACCATTAATATCTTTTATTCCCCATGGAGAGTTCTTTACAATAAGCCATGTCTCAATTTTTTTCATTCAGCACTTTCGGAGATATAGAGGTGCAAAGTTTTTCGATTTTTCCAAAATGGCGGCCGAACCACGTGACCGATGACGTCATCATTATATGTTTTCTAAACTAATTTATACCTAGATTATGCTCAAGAAATTTCATCTTGATCGAATGAAGTTTTGTACTTGTCGAATTATGACATCATAATGGAGGCACCTATGACGTCATCATTAACAGATGTTATTCCACATGGAGAGTTCTTTACAAGGAGCCTTGTCTCAATTTTTTCTATTCAGCACTTTCGGAGTTATGGAGGTGCAATTTTTTTCGGTTTTTCCAAGATGGCGGCCAAACCACGTGACCGATGACGTCATCATTATTTTTTTCCTCGTGCAGTTTATGCCGACATGGTGCTCAAGAAATTGCATCTTGATTGGATGAAGTTTTGTACTTGTCGAATTATCGAATTGTGACGTAATAATGGAGGCCTTGGGCCGAGAGAGTTAAAAATTGGGCACAGTCTATTCCAGCGCAAGACAAATATGTGTGTAAAGTATGGCGATTCTATGTGCAACGATGTAGACGTAGTACTGTGCACAAACAGACAGACAGCCAAACCAACCAACCAACATACTTGCCGGAATCTTTTCCGGCAAGTAACAAAGAAACAAACGGACTCAAATGCAATACCCTCTCTTCTGGCGAGGGTAACAAAGAAGAGCAATCGGAGATTGCAGAGCCTTGTGAGTACGTGTTTTCAGTGGTTTTTAAGGCTTTTGTGTTAAAACAAATACGGCACCTGAACCACGTGACCATTGACGTCATCATTAATATTTTTTCTCCACCAATTTATTCCTGGATTATGCTCAAGAAATTTCATCTTGATCGATGAAGTTTTGTACTTGTCAAATTATGACGTCATAATGGAGGCACCTATGACATCACCATCAACATATGTTAGTCCCCATGGAGAGTTCTTCACAATGAGCCATGTCTCAATTTTTTCTATGCAGTGCTTTTGGAGATAGAGGTGCAAATATTTTTTGGGTTTTTTTTCCAAGATGGCGCCAGTACCACGTGACCTATGACGTCATAATTATTATTTTAAAAATCTACAGGATGAGGTGCACCTATGGTTGACAATTTCCTGTCAATCTGACCAACGGTTGCGGAGAAAATCATATTTATTATGTGCGGACAAACAAACAGACAAACGGACTCAAATGCAATACCCTCTCCTCTGGCGAGGGTAAAAATAACAGCTAGAACAACACTCGGTAGAGCGCATACCTCCACCAGGCTCCAGGCTGAGTAGTTTACGTTTTGTATCCCACTGATGGGCCAAATCTGGATTCGGACGTGAACCAAAATCTAAAAATAGGCAATTGTTCTTGTCACCTAACCAATTCATCCACCTAGTTTTGTTACAAGTAAGTCATCCATAACTTTTTGAAATATCATGCTATGCAGTATATAGTTTTGGCCCTATCACTCAATGGTGAATGACATGAAAGAATTTTTTTAAATTCGCATCCGGATCCATATTCGAATCTCCACCAAAATCGAAATGATTCGACCTCGTACCACACCCTACCTGTCCACCACGTTTCGTCCGAATTCGTTCAGAACTTTTTGAGATATGGTGCTATTTATGTCGTTGTTGTTCCTGTCTCTCAATGGTGAATAATCACGTAAATAACTTTCAGATCTAGATCCGGATCTGGATCTTCACCAAAATCGAATCATTTCATCCTGGTCACATACCCAACCTGTCCAACGAATTTCGTCCGATTCCGTCCACAACTTTTTTCAATTTTCTCTTCACGAACAGACAGACAGTGGTGAAAACATAACCTCCATTCACCTTCGGTGGCTCGGGTAACTATATGAAAAGGATTGCGTAAAGGGAGGGAAAACATCAGGAGTCGAAACAGAATATGGCAGAGAAGTTGTGAGCTTGGAAGCAAAGATGCACTGCACATCCACTTGGCAAAATTGAAATTCAGTCACAATCAAATAACAGTCGGAATTCACAAGTCACAGTGGGAGGGTTATCAAATTAATCAAGATGAAGAACGGGGAAAATGGCAGAATTGCCATGGAGTAGCTGGCGTGGTCGAGGGCCATTGACAACTCCAAAAACCCATGTTTGAATTTTCATCACAAATTTTCGGTTGAAATACATCAAGCAGGTGAAAATGTGTTACCGACTATTCCATGTCATTTCATTTAATCATATTCGATGTTCGCAGCATAACCTTGTTTTGTTAGACACAGCAATCAGTCAACATGCTTGTTTAGAAACAGATGAGGAGATGCTATTCGGCGTCCCACATCGAGTGTTGAGATTAGCCCACATAAACAAATGAAGAAGTAAATAATTGTTTTTTTTCTTTTCTCTTCTCTCTCCTCTCTAATGGCTATAACAGCTCCACGTGGTCCCTCGTTCACCATTGGCAAGTGTGTTTGGCTGCTGTGGGCCCTGGTTTTTAACAACTCGGTTCCTGTAGAAAACCCACGCGGGACATCCAGCAAGATCATGGTGCTTGTGTGGGCCTTTTTCGCAGTCATTTTCCTAGCCAGCTACACAGCCAACCTGGCGGCTTTTATGATACAAGAAGAATACATCGACCAGGTCTCGGGCCTCAGCGATAAGAAGGTATGAGTTTGAGTTGCTTGACTCACGTTTTACATGTCTCCACGGATGTCATGGCCATATTTCTTTCAACAGACGCAGTTATTTATTGAGCCAAGTTGGCCTCAGACAGATGCTTACAAGAAGTAATGCCTGTCTTAGGGTTGTTGTTTTTTTGGGCTGGACGGATGTTGTTCTGTGTGATGCATCAGGGTTGTAAAAATTTAATTAGGAAAAAAAAATCCAGGTCAGACAACTTAGATTAGAGGCTAGCATGTGTTCCTCTAAGGCTAGGCCATCCTATCAGCCCACGAGTCCACTGAAGTACCGTAAAGTCTAATAATGTTGATGTTTCTTACACTTGTGGATTATTCGGTGGAAGGACCTTTTAAATGCCCTGCATACCAATCATAGTGTTATGTTGATAAGGACATCGGGGTGAATGCGAGATGAATGCTTGTTAGTCCCCTAACGGTTTCACCGGAAGGAACTATAAGTTTGCTCTCCATCTGTCCGTCTGTCCATATGTCTGTCCGTCTGTCCTTCCCACTTGTGGTTTTCCAGACTTTTTCCTCTTACCCTTAAACATATTGAACTGAAACTTGGTACATCGCCTTATTATGATAAGTTACAGAAACTGCAACTTATTCTGTAGCTTTGCATACCTAAAACAATTTGTCCAGCTGTATATGGCTCACAATTGCTAATAGTCAGGTTCACTATGTCAATAAATTATATTTCGTTCAAAATCATGGTAGATTAGCAAACCTATACATTTTTGGAAAGGTTATAGCATAAGGAAACTAAAAATCAATGTTTACATTTGGAGAGATACCTGTATGGCGGCCATTTTGGATTTTCAAAATGGCCACTGTAAAATACATATTTTGTTCTATTTCTGCCTCTAATTACCCTAAAAACTTTAAAAAATATACTAAACCTATATTTTCAGGGACAAGGAAGCTAATGAAAGTATCAAATTAGTGCTATGGGGAATGGTAAGACACGAATCAAAGGTTTTGAATTGCAAAATACTGTCTTTATATTCGTGATAAGTTGCATAATCAAATACATGTTATCATTTTGTACAGGCAGTTAATAACATCAAAATGTGTCACAATAATTCATATCACCAAACATACACAGGCAGTCAGCAAAATCATATATACACATGCAGTCAGTATAACTTCACATCTACACAGGCAGTCAATGACAAAATATACACAGGCAGTCAATGGCATCAAACATACACGATTACAGAATATGCCATTTAGAGTTCGTCATCACTGTCCTGTGTGTCGTATCCGACAATATAGTCCGCATCGTTTTCACAGTCCGTTCCACACAAGCAAAGGTCGGTCAAATTGATTGGCAAATCGAATTGGTCGAATGGTCGATCGAATCGAATTCGATGAATCGAATCGAATCGATCGAATTGGTCGAATGGTCGAATGGTCGATCGAAGCGATTGGTCGAATGGTCGAATTGGTCGAATGGAATTGGTCGAATTGGTCGAATCGAATTGGTCGGAATTGGCAAATGTAAACATTGATTTTCAGATTTTCCATGTAATAACGTTTCCAAAAATGTATAGGTTTGCTAATCTACCATGATTTTGAACGAAAAAACAGAGTGAACCTGACTATAAGTGTTTGGAACAAAAACATTAGTTTGGGACCAGTAGGGGACATGTAATTGCAAAGCAAGTGTCCCTCTTGTTGAGTTAAACTTTCATATTTAACTTAACAACTCCAAATGTACTATTTCCTGTGAACAACACCACAAATTTCTCAATGGATTTATGACTTACTTTGTCTGTGACTTTTCTTTCATTTGAGTGGTTATTTCACTATGTACATTACAAAGTTAAACACAAGTCTAATTACCAAAACAGAAAATACTCCATATGATTTGTTTTTTCAATTTGTCATCGCTTTATGTCAGATCACCATGGAGTTGTAAATACAACTTGATGAACTTCCAAGTATATTGTGTGAAGGTAGCCATGCTTTGCCTTTTCTGTACTTGCGGGCCCGTTGGTCCGTTGGACCAAATTTTCATTGTTCTGTATGGCCTTGTAGGTTAGCTTCCTGCTGCTGTAGTGCTTGAGCATAATTAGCTGGCTTTTCACCAAGCCCAGATGTGGTTGGGCCAGGGGGGAAGAAGGCGAGATAATTATACCTCCGTTTGTTAATATTGCCAAATTATACTACTATTATTATTGTTGTTAATATTATTGGTATTAATTAATATGTGCTTTGTTACAATGTTATAATTATTTTTATTTATTTTGTAATTAGAATGCCATGTCAGTGGAAGGACCTATTAAGCTGTTCTATATACACCTTAACATGGCATGCGTTTAAAACATGGGAATTTTTCTGGATTGTTTGTCATTAACTACCCTGATCAACTCAGGAAATCATGACGATAATTTCAGTTTATCACATTCCACATTAGAATACTCCAGTAGAACTCCACAATAAAACATGACACACACACACACACACACACACACACACACACACACACACACACACACACACACACACAAACAAACACACCTCCTGCATTTATAATAGATACAATGTCGAAGTTCATGGAGGAGCTATGAATATTCTCATTCATTAAAGCATTTACATCACATGCATTTTGTTTTTAAAGGAAGCCAATTGAAAATAAATACTTGAGAGTGATTGGATATGGTTAATTTTATACAAGTATTTTGAAGCATGAATTTAGTTTCCTTTTAACATAGTGTAATACATTTTCAGACATCTTCAATCACACAATTATTTTCCAGAACTTCCAGCAAGCATCACTACCATCTCACGTTATTCCTCATGCTTACTCTGGGCTTTTTATACCCACATTAACTCCACCTGACTCAACCTTTCCTACTTGCAGGTTACTGTGTGTCTTTATCTCTCTCTCTCTCTCTCTCTCTCTCTCTCTCTCTCTCTCTCTCTCTCTCTCGCTCGCAGTCGCGCCCCCTGCTGGCCGTTTCGTGTGTTGGGCGTGGCAAGATGGCGCGTGCTCGTGCTTGTGTGTTGTAGCTCCTGGCTCGTGTTGTTTTTCATCCTCTCCCCACCAACCTTTTTACCTTTCCCCTTCCTTTGGTTTTTTCCTTTTGTACTCTTGTCGTGTATGTTGACCTTTTTCCTCCCTTCCTGCTTCGTTACCACCTGTCCCTCGTTTTTTTCTCCTCCTTCGAGACAGAGAGAGGGAGAGCCAGCACGGTAAGGGTTTGTTTGAACCACGTTTTTTCCTAACGTGGTTTAAACCGTGCTTTCGTTTCTAGTTACTTAATATATATATATTTTTTTCTATTCTTTTTTTTTTGGGGATTATACAAATCTATTTGCTTTCACTTCGTTTCTCCTTTGACGATATGGCTAATAGGAGTAGCCAAAGGCCTGCCGATCGTGTTACCGATGAGGGTTTATCGCGTAAGCACGGGCTGTGCCTTGTCCCACCGGAGGGAGTTGAAATGGATGACATTTTGCTTGCGATTGGGGATTTGATCGACGTGAGTAACATTCGTGCCACGTCTCGTATGAATCACAAAATTGTGGTTTTTGTTTCGCAAATAAGTCTGGCCGATATTGTTGTGCAGAATGGTTTGACCTTGGGAAACGATCTGTTTGTTCCTGTGTCGTCCATGGACACGCCGGCAGTTAAAGTCATTCTGAGCAATGTTCCGCCTTTTCTCGGTAACGAGGAAATCCTACACAAGCTAGGTGAGTTTGGCACTGTCGTCTCTCGAATCATTAGGGTTCCTCTACGTACGAGAAACGGCAGGTTGAAGCACGTACAATCGTTGAGACGTTTTTGTTTTGTTGTTCTAAAAGACGCAGCGAAGCAGTTGAACACCTCCCACACCTTTAAAGTAGGCGAGCATGAATATAGAATCTTCATGGCGACCGAGACCTTGATCTGCTACGGATGTGGAGCACACGGACACACTAAGCAGTATTGCCCAGACGCCAAGAAGACGTACGCTACAGCAGCTGGGTCGGCCCCCCCTGTAACTGATGCAGTGCCCCCCGTTCATGAGCCTGGTGGAGTACAGACGCCCACACCAGAAGACCAGGGTGTGGAAAGTGGTGGCGGTGTTGCTGAGGTTAGTGCAGCAGGGGTGCACCCAGTCGATGAGGACAAGAGGCTGCAACCTCAAGAGAATATGGTCTTTGAGGAGGTATTGATGAAAGGCACCGAGGCTAAGAGGAACCTAAAACGTACCTTTTTGAGCGCCGAGGTGGAAGACAAAGGTAGCAAAGTGATACTCGTACAAACAAACAGTATCTCAGACTATCCTGATGATTCTCAGCAAGCTGGGCAGGGTGGTGACGAAACAGAGGAGAGTAGGACTTCACCCCTTGCTCTTGTTGAAGAAAATCAATGCAGCAGTATTGGTTGTGATGATGGCACCATTGTCCCTTGTGACAACGAGCAGTCCCAGGGCCTGAGTGACAACGGTTGTTGCTCACATCCGGTTGAAACGACCAAGGATGATGGTCCAAGCAGACCTATAATAGGCAGCAGTGGTGGCACAGATGTGCCCCTTGTGATGCAACAAGAAGACTGCAGTGGTGATGACACAGAAGGTGTGCCTGCTCCTGACACACAACAAAGGAGTTTCAACGTTGATGTGGTTAGGGAGCTGGATGAGGAAGCTCAAAGCCTTGTGTCTGTGAATGATCATCAGGGAGAAGAACAGATGGAAGCAACAAAGGAAAACGTCATCAGTTTCCTAAACGAGACGTTTAGGCAACGCTACGTTGTGATCAAAGACCATTTTCCCGATGTGAAAACTTTCATCAGGGCTGCAAGACCCCTCCTGCAAAGAAATGACCCAATGGAAATCTCGGAGGCCCAATTTCAGCGTCTTCGGAAAGCGGTCACAAAGGCGAATAAGGAATTGCAGGCGGAGGGTGAGTTACCTTTGTAAATGGCTTTGCGAAAGATATGTATCGCATCCCTGAATATCAATGGGGGTTGTACCCCCTTACGAAAAATTCAGACAATTCAGGCGATGGAGAGGGTGAAAGCCGACATCATCCTGATACAGGAGACTCATGCTACGAACACCCTGGTTGCTGAATGGGGAAAACTTTATCGAGGGCAGTGGTGGCTGAGTGGGTTTACCACACCCAAAGCTGGTGTTGCCATCGCCTTGAGTGATAGAATCCCTGCTCGGAAGATTGTCTTTAAGGAAATTTATAAGGGACATCTGATAGCGGTGGATTTCTATTGCAACACGCAAAGGATCATCATTGTGAACGTATATGCACCGAGTGAGCCCATGGAAAGAAGAGTGTTCTTTTCCACTCTGCATGACTTTGTAAAAGGACTGGATACAACCGCTTTCATCTGTGTTGCTGGTGATTTCAATTGCACTATCAATCCTTCCGTAGACAGGACCGGTCATGAACCCCATCCAGCTTCTATGAGGATTTTGGAGAACATCATCAAAAATCAGCATTTGAAAGATGTTTGGAGGTTGCAACACCCAACTTCACGGTGCTATACGTGGTGCAGATGCCATGATGGGAGGATATCAATGGCAAGGCTAGACAGATTCTACGTGAATAAGCCAATGCTAAATGTGATGGCCACAACCCAGATACTCCCAACTGGTTTCACAGACCATTACCTGGTTTCAATGGGTTTTAATTTGCCTCTGACCTCAGGGGGTAGTGCGTATTGATCACTTAATACCCACCTGCTGAATGATATGAGATTCAAAGAGGCTTTTCGAGCCGTGTGGGAAAGAATTCGGTCCTCCAAATTTGAACATGCTAACCTTCGACTGTGGTGGGACCTCGCAAAGGGTCAGGTCAAATCGTTCTGTCAACAATATAGTCTTTATGCCACTAAATTGCAAAATCTCTCGATTGATTCATTAAAGGCTGAAATTGCAGCCCTGGAGGAAAACATTAATACGGCTGGGAAAGACACTACAGGTGACCGGCTGCTATGGACTAAAAAGGCAATGTTGACTGAACTGGTACGGCAGCGAGCAATGGGCACCCTGGTACGCATGAGAATGAGTTATTTAACGTTGGATATGCCAAATAAGGCCTTGTTTGGTTTGGAGAACTCTGTTAAAAAATCACAACAGATTCATGGGCTACGTGCTGCTAATGGGCCAATAGTGACCTCCCAACAGGAGATTAAGTCTGTTTTGAAGGTTTTTTATACAAACTTGTACTCCCCCCAGAGCATAAGTAATGAGACCTTGCAGGAGCTGACTACCGGGCTTCCAAGACTTGAGGAAGACCAGCAACGCACATTGAACATGTCAGTTTCGGCTGCTGAACTTGAAACTGCTATGCGGAGCTTGAAGGATGGTAAAGCCTCTGGGATTGATGGTTTGCCCGGAGAGTTCTATAAGACTTTTTGGAAACTTGTGGGACCTGACCTGCTTGAGGTATTTGATGAATGCCTTCATGTTGGAGAGCTTCCCCTGTCCTGCAGAAGAGCAGTCATTTGCCTGTTGCCAAAGGCTGGGGACACTCAACTAGTCGAGAACTGGCGGCCTGTCTCATTGCTGTGTGCGGATTACAAGCTTTTGTCGAAGGCCTTAGCAAACCGTTTGGGAACTGTGATCAGCTCTATTGTGCACCCTGACCAGACCTACTGTGTACCAGGAAGGTCAATTTATGACAATATTTTTCTGATAAGGGATATTATTTCTTGTAATAAGTACGTGCGTGCCAGTTTTGGGTTGTTGTTTCTTGACCAAACAAAGGCTTTTGATCGTGTTGATCATACATATTTGTTTTCTGTTCTGGAGCGGATGGGTTTTGGCGAAACTTTCATTTCCTATGTCAAGCTGTTATACACTAACACCTTCTGCATGATGAAAGTAAACAACAGTTTATGTCCCCCTTTTCCTTTCCGTCGGGGTATCCGTCAAGGGTGTCCCCTTTCTGGACTTCTGTATATAATTGCCCTTGAACCACTCTTAGCATCCATCAGGCAGCGAATAACTCAGGATGTGGGAGCCGTTTTTGGTTCAAGATTTGTGGTCACAGCTTATGCTGATGATGTATGTGTTCTGATTAAGGGCCCAAGTAGTGTTGCTGCGGTGCAGCGTTGCTTTAAAGACTACTCTGCGGCCTCTTCCGCCAAAGTAAATTGGGGCAAGAGTGTAGCCTTATGGTGCGGTTCAGATAACCTTTCTTTAACACTGCCACCGTCACTCCCACATAATCTAGAGTGGAAAACAGATGGAGTCAAATATCTTGGTGTCTATCTCGGCAACCAGGAAGTAGAAACGAAGAACTGGGAAGGAATGATTGAACAAATTACACACCGGTTGAAACGATGGGAAGGACTGCTGCGATCTCTTTCTTATAAAGGCCGCTCTCTTGTTATAAATAACTTGATAGCAGCAAGATTATGGCATAAACTAATTGCCTTGCAGCCACCCAAGGAGTTGATACCAGCCATCCAGCGGGTCTTGGTTAATTTCTTTTGGAATGGATACCACTGGCTTCGGCCGCAAATACTGTACCATCCTCGGAAGGAGGGTGGACATGGAATTGTGGAGGTGTCCACCCGGCTTATGGCTTTTCGCCTACAGTCTGTGCAACGTCTGTTGTATGCTGAAGAGCTGCCCTGGCGCTCATTTGCGTTTTTCTTGTTGCAACAAGCGGGAGGCCTGTGTTATGATAGGCACTTGTTCCTGGTGAACCTTGACCGTGTCAGCTTAGTTTCAATCCCAACTTTTTATCAGGGTTTGCTGAGAGTTTGGAAAGGTTTTGGGGTTCATCGTTGCCTTGAGGCTTATAATTGCCGGATGTTTATCCAAGAGCCTATTTTCTATAACGGTTTTTTTCCATGCATTCCTCATAGTCCGACTTTGATTAGGAAATTTACTCAAGGAGGAATTGGCAAAGTTTGTGACCTGAGGGATACATCTGGGACAAAATGGATGTCTGCTGGCAGGGTGGCGGCCATTCTTGGTTTAAGATCCGTGCGTATTGTCAGCCAAATTATACGCATCGTCAAGAGGAAGTTTAAGGAGTTAAATATTGGCTGGGAAGGTATAAACAATGTCGAGGATGTTCGGCTGTCTTTCCCTGAAATTAAGGTGCTCCCAGCTCTCCAGTCGAATGGTGAACTTGTCTCTCCTTTTCATTTGGCAACAAAGGCTGGTATTCACAAGCTCCTTCGAGAAAACCAAGCATCACCCTTCTCCGGAGTAACAAGAGTGGCCTTGTGGTCCGAAAGGTTAGGGCCAGGGTCTCCTGCCACGCCACTGTGGCCTAATATGTACAAATTACCTATTTACGGGTTCCTCGCAGATATCCAGTGGAGACTAGCACATTGGGCTCTCCCTACGAACATCTTTGTTCATCACCTTGACAGCTCAGTGCCAGTAGCATGCCCCTTCTGTGTACAGAAGGAGGATCTCTTTCATGCCTATGTGAAATGCGAAAGACTAATACCTCTTTTCTTGATTCTCACACACCTTTTTGATCAGTTGTCTTTTCCTTTTACTTCACATTCTTTTATTTTTGGTGTATCTTTCAGACCCTCCTGCAAGGACTCTGGTGTCCTCCTAAACTTCTTAGCTGCTGTAGCAAAATACTCAATATATAAATCGAGGAAAATTAAAATTGATAATGGGCATGGGTTCGATGTTGTACCTATGTTTAAAGGGCTGGTGTCTGCAAGAATAAGGTTAGAGTTTGATTATTATGTGGCGAATGAAAATGTCAAACTCTTTGAATGCAAATGGTGTATCAATGAAGCCTTATGTGTTGTGAATGAATCGAATTTGTGCTTTTCTTTTTAACATTAAGAACTGTTGTTTTTTTCTATTTTTTTCTCTCCTGTAAAAATGTAACTTGACCTGGTGTGTTTTTTTGTGAAATAAATGGTGTTGCAAATTCAATTCAATTCTCTCTCTCTCTCTCTCTCTCTCTCTCTCTCTCTCTCTCTCTCTCTCTCTCTCTCTCTCTCTATCTCTCTCTCGCGCCCCCTGCTGGCCGTTTGTGGTGGGTGTGGCGTCATGGCGGCTGTGAGCAACTGCTCTGTGGTGTAGTGAGTTCTTTGTGAGTTTTTCTCCTCTCCTGCCCTCCCCTGCCCCCCCCCTCCCTCTCCTTTTCCATCCGTTGTGCTTCGGCATCGTGTTTCCATCCGTTCTGTACCCTTGTCTTCAAGAGAGAGAGGATTGAGAGCGAGCCCATTTTGGGTGCGGCCTACTGGCTTTGACGACGCTTTGTAAGCCTTTTTTGCGCTTATAATGCACGTTTATTATTTACTTTAGTTTGATTATTTAGGTTTGACACCTTCTTGTCCGGTTCGGACAAGGGGGGGGGGGGGGGGGGATTTCGCCGGTATGGCGAATACACGCTCTCGTTGCGAGGCGTTCGAGAAATTGACACGTAAGCATGCATTCGCATGTGTTCCGCCCGAAGGAGCTCCTACTGAGGACATTATCCTTGCCGTGGGATCCATCATAGGAGACGGTAATGTTCGTGCGGCGTCACGAATGAACCAAAAATTTGTTGTCTTCGTGTCAGAAGAAAAACTCGTCCATGACGTCGTTAGTACCGGTCTAACCATAAAAGGGGGCCATTACATTACGGTATCCCCTATGGATACGCCGGCGACCAAGATAACAATATCCAACGTCCCACCATTTGTGCCAGGCGAGAAACTCCTATCTGTTCTGTCTCGTTATGGAAAAATTGTTTCCCGAATCTCAATGATCCCGCTCGGGTGTCGCAGTGATCGTGTTAAACACGTGATGAGCTTTAGGAGGCAGGTGTACATGATCCTCCCGGATCGCGGAGCCGATACAGGTTTAAATATATCCTTTAAAGTATCGTTGGATGATCGAGAATACCACATGTATGCTTCCTCAGCCTCCTTAACTTGCTTTAATTGTGGAGAATTCGGACACGTTAAAAGATTCTGTCCTAGGGCCGCTTGTCCGAAGTGTGGTGAACCGGGACATAACGAAAGGGCTTGCAAAAAGGCCAATCCCTCCACCGCGCCTTGTGACACCCCGACCATGCTCGCTGACACCCGGACCGTATCTCCTGTTACCCCTACCGTACCTTCCGTCACCCGGACCGTATCTCCTGTCACCCCTACCGTACCTTCCGTCACCCGGACCGTACCCTCTGACACCCCGACCGCACCTTCGGACGCCCGGACCGTACCTTCTGACACCCTGACCGTACCTTCTGACACCCCGACCGTACCTTCCGTCACCCGGACCGTACCCTCTGACACCCCGACCGCACCTTCGGACGCCCGGACCGTACCTTCTGACACCCTGACCGTACCTTCTGACACCCCGACCGTACCTTCTGACACCCCGACCGTACCTTCTGACACCCCGACCGTACCTTCTGACACCCCGACTGAGTCGTCTGTCACACCGGTGCTTTTCGATTCCAATGTGACGACACCCACCGATGCGACTGACACAACTAGCATTGCCCCCTTTCCCGAACCCATGAACGAAGAATCCACAGTGTTTTCTAAAAAGCGAAGAGCACCAGCGCCAAGCAGTTTCGCTGGTGCTGCAAAGAAGGCGGTCATGGGCGGCACCATTTCCGGCGCACACGTGTCCGAGTGCCCCTCTGACATTCCCTCACTAACTGAGAACATGGATACCGTTGCCAATGACACCAGTGAGTCTCATTATGTAAATGAGCCAAAAAATAAAATTTGTACCTCTCACCTGGAAGTTTCCGAGTGCGAAACCTCCAGTGAAAGTATTACCATTTCCGAGCTGGGAAATGGTTTTCCGCCTGCCCCCCCTTTAAATACCGAGCAGACTAAGGATTCAATAAACGCTCCCACTGTACAAACGGGGCCAGCAAATCTGAGTTTGCCGGGATCTCAAACCCAAGCTCCGACCCCAGAAACAAATATCCACCAAAGTGTTAACGAGTGCCCTCGGGAACACCTTGAGAAACTTGTGAAGGTGCCCCCAGACAAGACCGCGGGGGCAGCGGGTAATACCCCAGATCCCGACGACATGTTATCTGACGTGTCTGAGTCCGAAGATGACATTGAGGCAACCGCGCTGTCACAAACAATGACAGGTCACTCGCAGGTATCCCCTCAACTCGTTCTTACCTTCCTTAACGAAACGTATCGTCACCGCAACATTGTCATTAAAGACAATTTCCCTGACTTGGCTGCATTCATGTGCACCGCAAAGTCAATAATCAAAGCGCGTGAGGATTTTGACCTGACGAAATCTCAACTCCACAGGTTAAGAAAGTTTGTTACCCGAGCAGGTGCAGAGTGTTCCCAAGCACAGGGCGATTTCATTACCACGGAATGAAAAACATTTCCTTTGCGACCTTAAACATGAATGGTGGGGGTGCAAGCCACCTCCGTCAGGCCCAAGTCAAAAACTTGTTTGACCGTAAAAAGGCAAATGTTCTTTTACTACAAGAGACCCACATCACACCTAACGTGGAACATGACTGGTGCCAAACTTTCAAAGGGCAATGCTATTTTAGCAATCTGTCAGCCTCATCTGCTGGGGTTGGGTTTTTTCTAAAGCCAGGCCTAGCTTTCGAGTCTTGTCATTTTCAGGAAGTCATAAAAGGCCGGCTTATTTCCCTCCAGCTTGCACATCAAAACTTCCGCTGTACCATTTTCAATGTGTACGCACCTAGTGAGAGCAGGGACCGAAAGGCCTTCTTCACTTCCATGGTAAACCACCTGAAATCAGTTGATCTCGATCAATGTGTGTGCATTGGTGGTGACTTTAATTGCACCTTTGACCCTCCGAAAGACAGAAACTCGGCAGAACCCCACCCCGAGTCCCATGCGGACCTATCCCGTTTCTTTAAGACGGCCGGTCTACTGGATGTTTGGCGATTGCACCACCCCAACACAGTCCAGTTTACCTGGTGTCGATGTGCCAATGGCCGGGTGTCTTCGGCAAGACTCGACCGCTGGTACATAAATGTACCCTTTAAGAACGTCGCGGCCTCGTCAGGTTGTTTTCCGTCATTGTTTTCAGACCACCATATGGTAACCTTAGATCTTTCTTTTCCTCGACCCACATGCAGAAATAGTTACTGGAAGTTTAACGTTAAACTTTTAGAGGACAGTTTATTTACAGACTCCTTTCATGATTTCTGGGCTGAAATGAGTACTAAAAAATCTTCTTTCTCCTCAATTAGCCTCTGGTGGGATAACCTAAAGGCCCAAATTCGAGTATTTTGTCAACAATTTAATTCGCACTGTACCAATGTAAAACATATCACGATGGCTTGCTTGGAAGCAGACATCTTAAGGTTAGAGAGCAAGTTGGCCAATGAGAGCAACCCAGTGAACTATCGGTTGCTACTCGAGAAGAAGGCCCAATTAAGGGATTTGATCCATGAAAAAGCAGCGGGCACACTAGTTCGGCTAAGAATACAAAATATAAAGGTTTCAGATACCCCAACTAAGGCTTTCTTTCACCTAGAAACTATAGAGAAACCAGCACGACTCATATCTTCGGTTTTGGACCCAGGGGGGAACATCCTAACAAATCCGAGTGATATAAGATTAAATATAATTGATTTCTTTTCTGAACTTTTCAAGGCCAAAACAGTTTCTCACGAAATGATGAATGTTTTGACCTCTCACCTTCCTTCCGTGGCTGAGGCCCAACGTCTGGAACTGGATGCTCCAATTACCCTTCCAGAGCTATCCGGTGCACTCGCTGAGATGGAGTCGGGAAAAGCCCCTGGCATCGATGGCCTACCGGCCGAATTTCTTTCGGCATTCTGGGACATTTTGGGCCCAGAGCTGCTCAATGTTCTGGATGCATCTCTTTTATCCGGAGAATTACCGCTCAGTTTTAGAAGAGCAGTACTCTGCCTGCTACCCAAGACTGGCGATCTCCGACACCTGTCAAACTGGCGTCCGATCTCGTTGTTGTGCACGGATTACAAACTGTTTTCCAAGGTCCTTGCGAACCGGTTGAAGACAGTTATCGGGGACCTGTTGTCACCTGATCAAAGTTGCGGCATCCCTGGCAGATCCATCTATGACAACATATTCCTAGTCAGAGATTTGTTAACTGGTAAATGTGTTAAAGAGGATTTTGGATTGGTGTTTCTTGACCTGGCAAAAGCCTTTGATAGCATTGATCATGAGTTTTTGTGTCATGTGTTACAAGCTTGCGGGCTTGGCACAAATTTTAGAGCCTACATAGCTTTGTTATATGCAAACATCTCCAGCCTGATCAAAGTTAACAACGAATTTTGCCCACCCATAAAGGTTCAGAGAGGGGTAAGGCAAGGTTGTCCACTTTCAGGTCTATTATTTGCCCTCGCCTTGGAGCCCCTCTTAATCGCCCTCAGAAAGGATATCCCTGGACTTGCCCTTTCTCCAGGACACCCACCTTTGACCCTGTCAGCTTATGCCGACGACCTGTGTGTCATTATAAAAAGAAAATGCGACAGTGACGCCATGGCAAAGTGTTTGTCGGACTTCAACCTTGCCTCATCATTAAGGTGTAATTGGGGGAAAAGCAAGGCTCTGTGGATCCCCTTTCCAAAAAACGACTTATCTATGCCACCGTTATTACCACCACCTCCCCTTCCTGCAGAACTAGTGTGGGCAAACGATGGCATCAAGTATTTGGGCGTCTTCCTCGGACCTCCTCAGTATGCCCAGAACAATTGGGACAGGATCATTGACCAGGTAGACGGGCGTTTGAGCCGATGGAAAAGAGCTCTACCCCACCTGTCCTATAAGGGTCGCGTGCTAGTTGTCAACAACCTCGTCACTACCCTTTTGTGGCACCGGTTCATCTGCCTGCAACCACCGGAGGTTTTGCTCCAAGCTATCCAGAGGAAACTGGTGGATTTTTTTTGGGGAGGCTACCACTGGCTTCGACCCAGCGCCATATGTTGTCCCTTGGCCGAGGGTGGTCATGGCCTAGTCGATGTGAAATTCCGCCTGTTGGCCTTCCGGCTCCGCTCCATCCAACGCTTGCTGTATGCAGAACACCTACCAGGAAAGCCCTTAGCCTGCTCCATTCTTCAACGAGCTGGGAGGCTCGGATACGGACAGGAACTTTTCCTGACCAACCTTCAACACACCGATACATCTCTGCTCCCAGTTTTTTATCAGAGCCTCTTGAATGCCTGGCAGGGCGTTTCGATAAGTCGCCAAACAGACTCGTATGGCACTAACATGTATGCACATGAGCCTTTATTTTTCAACCCACTTTTCCCCGATATCCCGAGGAGTCGCGACTTCTGCCAGCATTTTATAGCGGCCAACATCCTGAAAGTGTGTCATCTCCGACACGACTCTGGACAGGGATGGAAGCCTGCGAACGAGCTGGCGGACCTAACAGGTGTTCGGTCCAGGAGGCAAATCGAGAATATACTAAGAGCGGTGATCCGAAAGGGCCACCAGCTAGGCCTACATTGGACGCAGGACATAGAGGTCGAGCCCACAGTCCCAAAATTAGGGGTCACTTTTACCCCAAACGAGCTGCCCCCCATGAGCGCAGGGTCACCCCCCTTCCATGGCATGAGCAGCAAGAGTATCTATAGGTCTTGTGTGAAACTTCTTCTTGGGGACCCACCTCTAGCTGGGGTTACCCGGTGGAAAGGACTCTTGCCTCCCGGTCCCCCCTCTGAGCCTTTATGGGATACAATGTATGCTGGACTTATTTCTAAAAGAACAGGTGACCTTCAGTGGCGTTTGGCCCACTGGATTGTTCCTTCCAATGCTGTCATCCGTTTTTTTTCCCCCATTTCCGGCTGTTGCCCCTTTTGTCCGGCGAGGGAAGATTTGCTTCATGCTTTCATTAATTGTGAAAGACTTTCTCCTTTGTTTCATTGGTTAAATTTTATTTCCCATAGATTGCAGGTTACCTTTTCCTTGAAAGCTTACATCTTTGGCTTTCCTCCCAAAAAGGGAACCACATCCATTGTATTCGGGTTCCTAACCGCTACTGCTAAACTGGCCGTATACCTGTCGCGGAAGGCGAAGCTGGGCGGCAGACCCATGCAGGAATGCAGTATCATGGTGTTCTTTAGTTCATTGGTGTCAGCAAGGCTCAAGCTTGAATTTGGCTGTGTCCAAACGGCAAACGACCTTGCTAATTTTGTTGCGACTTGGTGTGTTGGAGGGATTTGTGAAGTCCAGGAAAACAAATTGTTAATCTCCGTATAATACAGTGCGGGTGTTTCTTATCGTGTGCTGTTTTTTTCTGGCATTTGCACCTTTCTGTTGCTGGGTTTGCAGTGCACCGTTTGTTTTTTTCCTTTCGGGATTGCTATGATTTTACTGATTGCCCTGATTGATTGCTTTTGGTGGTATTCTTGTTTTATACTTTTATAATAAAAAGAGCTTAAAAGTCAAAGTCTCTCTCTCTCTCTCTCTCTCTCTCTCTCTCTCTCTCTCTCTCTCTCTCTCTCTCTCTCTCTCTCTCTCTCTTCTCTCTCTTTCTCTCTTCTCTCTTTCTCTCTTTCTCTCTTTCTCTCTTTCTCACTCTTTCTCTCTTTCTCTCTTTCTCTCTTTCTTACTCTTTCTCTCTTTCTCTCTTTCTCTCTTTCTCTCTTTCTCTCTTTCTCTCTCTCACTCTTTCTCTCTTTCTCTCTTTCTCTCTTTCTCTCTCTCACTCTTTCTCTCTTTCTCTCTTTCTCTCTCTCACTCTTTCTCTCTTTCTCTCTTTCTCTCTCTCTCTATCTCTCTCTCTCTTCACTCTTTCTCTCTTTCTCTCTTTCTCTCTTTCTCTCTTTCTCTCTTTCTCTCTTTCTCTCTCTCTCTCTCTCTCTCTTTCTCTCTTTCACTCTCTCTCTTTCTCTCTCTCACTCTTTCTCTCTTTCTCTCTTTCTCTCTTTCTCTCTCTCACTCTTTCTCTCTTTTCTCTCTCTCACTCTTTCTCTCTTTCTCTCTCTTCTCTCTTTCTCTCTCTCTCTCACTCTTTCTCTCTTTCTCTCTTTCTCTCACTCTTCTCTCACTCTTTCTCTCTTTCTCTTCTTTCTCTCTCTCTCTCTCTCACTCTTTCTCTCTTTCTCTCTTTCTCTCACTTCGTCTTTCTCTCTTTCTCTCCTTTCTCTCTCTCACTCTCTCTCTCTCTCTCACACTCTCTCTCTCTCACTCTCTCTCTCACTCTCACTCTCTCACTCTCTCTCTCACTCTCTCTCACTCTCTCTCTCACTCTCTCTCTCTCTCACTCTCTCACTCTCTCTCTCACTCTCTCTCTCTCACTCACTCTCTCTCTCTGTCATGGCCCTGACTTTGTGCAGGTGGGGGTACATCATCCTGGATGTGGGGGATCGCCATATATATGGTCGCCATTGTTGTCACAGGACAAATCTGTGAAGCCTGGTGTTGGCTTAGCGGTGGTTAGGGTGCCGGCTTGGGATCCTAGGATCCTGGGTTTGAATCCCAGTCAATGGCTGAATTAACGCCAGGGGGGGTTAACTCAGCCTGTCATCCTTCCGAGGTTGGCAAATTGAGTACCAGTTCACTGGCAATTCACTGTGTCGCAAGGGGCGACTGACAGGGTTGGCGGCAGGAAGGGCATCCGGCCATAAAACATTGCTTCAAAAAGGGGACGACGGTGCCCGAAAAAGGCCAACCCACACTCTGCGGGGAAAAATGGCCTCTAAAGGCGGTTCCTATTCCATCATATATACCTCGAAAATATGTTTAATTCTTGAAAAAACAGAAAATGTCTTGTCTGAGCTTCGACCATTCATTGACGACAGGCCCAGACTGCATCGGTGCCCGTGTTCTCAAATCCTGTTCTGCTGTGCATGCTTCTCCTTTATCTGCTCCCCTAAGCCTTTCCTACACCTTTAGATACCTACTGTGTATCTGGAATCCTTCAACATCACTCCTATTTTGGTCAAACAAGAAGACATAGAAGAAGGGTATAAATTAACAGATCCTCTTAACTAGAGTCCATTTAGCTGCTCACTTCCAATTATCAGCAAAACCATATAATCCATTATTACTGCCAAGTTTTTTCCTATTTTGTAGCAACCTAATCTCTGACCATCAGTTTGGATTATATTATGGTCAGTCAACGATGGACCACATTGGCCCTAAATCTCATATTGGCCCTGACCCCATAAGAGGTCATAAGAGGTCAGGACCATTCCCCTTCACATACATGCAGCATTAGATGAAGTCTGGCAGCCTGCCTTGCTTGCCATGATCTCTGATTGTGGTATACGAGGCCTCCTTCCTTCCTGGATTTCGGACTAACTGTACTCACACAGTCAACACTGCTACCAATGGAGCATTCTCTCCTCTAACTCTGGAGGCAAATGCACCTCAACGTAGTCTTGGGCTCAGTCGTTTCCCTTATCTACATTAATAACCAATCCGATGCCATGGGAAACCCTCTCTTTCTTTTCTTTCCAGAAGACTACACAGTGTGAAGACTACACAATAACCTCATCCCACTGCTATGCAGACTATATCTGTGTCACTCTCTGCTGATCTGGAATTGATTTGATGGTGTTCTGATAAAATAAACATTGCTTTCAATGTGCCTTTTTTCAGAGCATTGCTGCTTCCTTGCTTGATGCTCAGCATTAAAAACGATAGAGCATGGAAAAACAACCATAGATGGGCAAACATTGCACAGGCTTGATGGGCCTAATGGTTTCCTCCTGTATTAAAGTTCCTTGTAAGATATCTCATATTTATAATGCTGGCAAATCTTACAATCTCACCAAGTCGCTCCAAAGGGATCATCAAATTAACCCACTTATCTAATTATTCCATGGTCATTGGTCAACCACTGTAAAAGGTTCACTCTGGTCTGTATCTCTTCCAGCATAAAATCTGTCTGTCCTGTATTTTGTGGAATCTAAAGCTCTAAACATTATTGCCATCTCCTGCAATGAGGGTTAACAGCTCTAACACCGCAAACAGGTTAATGGCCACTGTTGTTTTTGTTTTTACTACCTTTCCTCTCGTCTGGCTCCCTTTGGTGTTGAAGCCCTCCACCCCTCCAAAGCTCCTCCTGGAAGTGTGGTTGACCATCTTGAAATTGCCATTCCTTCGTTTATATGCTGAAAATTATGTTAAGAAGACTATTTGACTTGCTGGTTTTACATTAGAAATGGCAGGTTAAAAGTGTGCTAAAAAGCAGAACCAAGACACACAAATAGAGAATGCGTGAAAGGCCTCCTCAGCATTCATACATAATTTCGAAAGTCCCGTATTGCGAGGTCTTTAGGGGGTGCGACACATGGTTGTTGAGAAGGGGAGATGGAAAAGTGTGAAATATTCTGGAGTCTTAGAAAAAAATACAAGAGAAAGTTAGAAATTGGAAAGTGTTTTTTCAAGCCTAAGTAAGGGCCTCAGCCCTCAAGACCTCAAGCCTAAGCCTGCACATGAAGTTTATGTTTGCGCAATATGCATGAACCACCTTTGGAGGCCATTTTCCCCGCAGAGCAGGGGTTGGCCTTTTTCGGGCACCACGGTCCCCTTTTTGAAGCAATGTTTTACGGCTGGATGCCCTTCCTACCGCCAACCCTGTTAGTCGCCTCTTGCTACACACACAAATTACCAGTGGGCTGGTACTCAATTTGCCGATCTCGGAAGGATGACAGGCTGAGTCAACCCGCTGGCGTTAATTCGGCGATCGACCGGGATTCGAACCCAGGATTCTAGGATCCCAAGCCGGCACCCTAACCGCTAAACCAACATCAGGGTGCTCAATATGCATATGGTACCAAAATTGAAAACTACAAGAATTACTGATACTCATACCTCAATACTGGACTACCTCAATACAGCAATATGACTGCAAATATTGCAGGACATTGAGCTTCAGGAAAATGAGGTTGAAATATGTCAACTTCTCTGATTGTATAATGACAGGCTTTGTGTTTCTTGGTGTTGTTCATATTTGGTTATAGTTTAATGTAATGAAACAGTTATCAGTCTTATGATTTATATTTAATACCTTGTCTCTCGTGGCCAGTCTGCATCCATTCGCATATCCCCTGCAACATCTCCATAGATTGAATTTTGCTCCACAAACTCGTTCTTATAAAGAAAATCTGGGCTGGAAATCTTGAGTGTAGTGTCGCATGCCTTGCATTATGGAGCATCAATGCTGACGTCAGAGCGATAATTTCATCAGATCGATAATTCGATAATCGAGAATCGATCGATAATCGTCAGAGCGATAATTTCATGCCGTTAACAAACCATCACCATCGTGTTGTATATTCAGTGGTCATTGTGTACAATATATTTTATATTGATCCATTGTTAAGTATGTTAATCAATCAACAATTGTAAGGAAAGCAAGATGTCTACATTGTATGCTATTAGCTTGTCCTTGGAAAAAGGCTTAGCGACCGAGGTCTCACATGTCGGCCTGCGTAGACACCATGATCTATGGAGGAAATAATGTGCTGAGGTCACCTTGAGTGCTGTGATGTGATATAATAATCGAGAAAATGGTCGCAGCAAACTTAAATATCAGAACCGGTGGAACCGTGCGAATACGTTAATGAAGACAATGCACAAGTCAAACACTATCGCCATTTTATCAATACAGTACATTTCAGGAAGCTGAGCAGAAAAACCAAATTGAGATTTGTCTTTGGAATATTGATATTTAATTGGTAGTATCTGGCCTATCACATTCATCCATTAGTTAATTTAAGCTGCAAGTGTTTCATTGATCAGCCAGGTATTTATGGTGGCTGGAAATGCATCAGTAGTATGTTACTGACTTCTGAACAGTAAGGATGATCCTAATTAAGCACTTTTATGCTTCGACATTTTCAAAACTCAATGTGTTAACGCGTTCGTTATTTTAAGTTTCTCAATCGTTATAATTGTCACGAGAATGCGATGGTCCTTTGATGGATCGATCAACATGTCAGGCGAGAGTCTTCCAACCATTGTTCATTCAGCAAACTAAATGCAGCAGAGCACATAAAGCAACTCGGAACCGTCTTACCTTCTTCTCTACTTCCCACTTACAGCGGCCTGTAAAAGTATACACCCCCTCCAAAGTTTTCACATTTTGATGCCACATGAGCTTATTTCATGATGCTTTCAAATCAAACTTAATATATCGAGTCTTCACAAACTACTCCAAAGTGTTAAAGTTTAAAAAATAGGTCATATGTGAATGAATGTGAATTTTTTTTAAATGTGAATGTCATATTAACAGAGAAAATCAGTTGATCCTCAGTTGTATAAGTATTCAACACCTTTGCCTAATTAACCCTAAATCACTTCAGGAGCAAATTATTTCTTAGAAATGTTACAATATAAGTATAATGGGTTACACCTGTATGTAATCAGTGGTTTAACTTAAAAATTAAGCTCCCCCACTTATCTAAGGAGTTTTAAGGTGCAACTCACTTGATCAACCAACAAAGCAAACATTAAGACCAAGGAGCTTTCCAAAGAAGTCAGACATAAAGTGGTGAAGAAGCACCGTTCAGGAGAGGGTTATATGAATATTTCAGTCAATCATTAGGTCTGAGTATGGTGAAACCCATTATCAAGAAGTGGAAGATGTATCATACCACCCAGACTATACCCAGATCAGGGTGCCCATCCAAACTCAGCAGCCGGGCAATCAGTAATCTGGTTTGGGATGTCACTGTAAATCCAGCAATGACTTTGAAAGATGGGCAAGACTCTATGTTCGAGATTGGGATCAGTGTTCATCAATCAACAATATCCCATTCCCTTCACAAAGCTGGCATTTATGGACAGGTGGTAAGAAATAATCTATTACTGAAAAAGACGCATGTAAAAGCTCTGATGGAGTTTGCAAAAAAGCATCTTGATGATACTGCAGGCATGTGGAGAAACGTTTTGTAGTCAGATGAGACAAAAATTAAACTTTTTGGTCTAACTTCAAAGCGTTCTATCTTGCACAGGACTAACACTGCACATCACGGTGTCAACACCAACCCTACTGTCAAGCATGGTGTTTGGCAGCATCATGTTATGTGGCTGATTTTGATCAACAGGGACTGGAAAGCTTATTTGGTTAAAAAGGGACAATGGTCAGTGGGGATCTTTCAGTGATGATGTTGACGATGTTTGGATAGAAGGGACATCAATTTTTTGCAACCAGAGTACAGGATCCTTGATGAAAACCTGCTTGAGTCAGCCATGAATCTGATACTGGGTAGGAGATTTACATTTCAGAATGGAGAATGATCCGAAGCACAAATAGTCTAGTAGGAAGACTAGGTCCCCCTGCACCCCCCGGAGATATACTTCTAATCAGTGTTTCTAGATTGGACAAAATGTGTAGAAAATGACTAGCTATGGCCCCAAGCTGAAAAAATGTCCCACATACCATTTTTATGCAAATTACTGCTGCCATTATCAAAAAAACGATTTTTGACATATCTCAGCCAATATTGCAGATAATTGAAAAATGAAGGTGTCTAGACCCATGTTTTGAAGGGCATAGATCATGATAGAACTATTCATAACATGATTACATGTGTCTATGGTATACTAGTATGCTAATTAGTGCTTTATTTACAAAATAATCACAGTTTTACGAAATAATAGACTCATATTAAGGTCCGTCTACACAGACGTTAACACAAAGTTTTATTTTTCTAAATATTACAACTGTCAAAATAGTCCTAGCACTCAATGTGACCACTCTTCTCTTGCTTGTTTTAGATAAACATCATTAGCATTAGTGATTCTACACTGAGTCAGTCATCATCATTTTCATCGAAATCGTCAGAGTCAAACTCTTCTTCTCCTTCCTCTTCCTCCTCCTCTTCGTGCTCTCCTGTGTTCAGAAGATCCACCAGTGAGGTTGGTAGGATGGGACCACTGGACCACATTGGTTTCAACAGTCCTTCATCAGTCCTTATCCATCCTTGCTCCTCATAAGGTTTTGGCTTTTCGATGATAGGTTGATCGGCTCTTTTGTACAATGCTACGCGGTGGTTCACACGCTGGATGTGCGGCTTCAGGGCAGACTGGCATGGAGGAAGGCGAGCCAGATCAACCTTGGACTTGGATGTGAGGGTCTTGTCCTCTCCCACCATTTTTCGTAGCAGCTTGGCACGGACAATGTCCACTGATGACTCGCGACTCTGGCCGTACATCACACAGGTGAATTTTTCTAACTGCCTCTCCACCTCAGGGTTGGCATCCCAGTTGTCACCCAGTTCACCGAATGCCCTGTGAAACCTGGGATTCTTCTCCAGCTTTTTCAAGGGCCCGACTTTTCCCTTCCCTTTGAAGGCACTGGTGCAGTCTTCTCCGCTGAACACATAGTACCCCAGGAGAGTGGCACAGTAGTCCTCTCCCAGGGATTCTGCCAGCTCAGAGACGTTGACAAGTTGGCGATGCTTCCCTGACCCTGTATCCAGGTACACCGTCAGCTTGATGTTGTGGGCATGGTGGAGCAGGATCAGGAGGATGTCTGTGTCCGGTGTTCTGACTACAGCGTTCTTGTATCCGATGGTAGCAGCATGATGGAGGTACAGAACCACCCTGGTATCAGTCTCTTCCTGGTTGCTGTAGATCGTGGGGAGTTCACGTACCTCGACCTGAAACACAAAAAGGCACCGCATTTCAATCACCAGTCACTGCCAGTTTCAGATCTAGACAAACATCACAGGTAATCACCTTTTTTTCAGGAAAAATTACAAATTGAATCGCCATTCACGAAGGGCTTTCAATTTTACCTTGCCATTCGTTGAGGCAAGTTGGTGGGCCTTCCCCTCCACGATCAGCACAGCCATCTCTGTTCTCTCCAGCCTGGTAGCTGCCTCTTGTCCACTCCACACTTTCAGAAGAAGCTGGCACATCTGCTTTTTGTTGTCGTCATTTGCAAGGAACATTTTGAAGTCATATGGCTTCCTGGTTGCTGGTCCAGCCAGAATGATCTTCTCTGAGCTGCCCCGCCTCAGCCTTTCCTGCGCTTTGATTGACTCAGGATGGTAACTGTCAGTGGAGAACAGAAAGTGCTGCTTGGCCACCATCTGATCAAGCACCTGCAAGCATATCTCACCACATGTTGGGGGAAGGTTGGCAAGGGTATGCAGCAGCGCCATTCCATCCTGGATGAACAGGGCATCCTTGGGGTATTGCAGATCTTGTGGTGTGGTGTCCTCTAAAAGGTAGTGCAGAATGGAGGCTTTGTTGGTTTTGCAGAAGAACCCATCTGGTGTCCCAAGGCTAGGAGGCACTGGCATCAGGCAGTACTTCATGAGTTCTCCCAGGTCTAATGGCTCATCTTGACTCTGAGACTTGACAAGGAGCAGGAATGCAAGGTTGCTTTGCTCCTGATACTGGATGACCTGGAATGATAAATGGTGATTGGTTGATATGTACTACAGGAAGGACTACAGGTGAAAATTATTCATGTGCTATAAATTGGCATATTTACAATCTTTACATTGTTCATTGATGTGCACTGTCTTTAATAAACAAATTTGGAGTTCAATCTTGTATCTCAATATAGCATGTACAGGACGCCATTTAAAAATACAACATAAAATACAAAAGCACTTGGGTATTGGATTACATCCTTACCTTGCCCTGTGAGGATGTTAGTGTGATCTTCTTGTTACTAGCCTCCATGGTCTTGAGTTTCTTTCTCTTGATTGGGTTGAAGAAGCTCTCAGGTTCTCCGCTTTCCAGGCGCCTGATGAAGTCAGCTTTCGCAGCTTTCCCCACAGCTTCTGCTTGTAACACATCCATCTCAACATCCATGGGGACGGGAGCACCAGAGGCCAGGCAGTAGAGTTTGTCCTTATCAATGATGGTGAACGGATTGGTGAAGTTCTTGATAGTAGTTAGGGTTCGCTGAACGGCCTCCTCGCCTTTTCTGATCTCTGCCTTCTCTAGTTCACGATGTCTCCCTGCTCTTGGGCAGTCTGGGTCATCGATGAGATCCACCATCTCAAGGGTCTTTTCATAGACAACATTTTGGTTCTTGTTTGTGCTTCCGAGTGTGAATGCTCGTGCGAGAGCATTGGAAACTGTTATGTTTGAGCTGTGCACAAGCCAGAAAGAAATGACATCACATTTGTCATGATCAACCTTCGTGAAGTGGATATGCTCCTTGATTGGGTCATTCTGTAGGCGTTTCAGTAGTTTCTCTGACCGATAATTTGAGTTCTCATATCCATTCAGTTTCAGTTCCTCGACATAGAGCAAGCGCAAGGAAGAAAGCTGTAGAACTTTATTCTGCTGGATGACCTGGGTTTGAATGTGTTCCAGTACTGAGTTGAATGCCTTTTCATGGGCGGCTGACATGCAAGCCTGCTCCTTTGGTGCTTCGGCTCTGTGAATCGCACGCTCATAGTTGTAGAATGCTGTGCGGAAAGCTTTAAAACATGACGGATGGTGTTTGGCCTCACATGCAAAGAGGTCTTTGTTTTTCACCTTTCGATGGAGTCGATAGAGACCCATTTTCTCAGCCCGTGTTTCGATTTGCTCCCATGCATTTTCTTTGTTTTTAAAGGATGGGAAGGTTGTAGGCCTCTCAGTATTGCGATGAGCATCTTTGGTCTCAACTTTCTCACAAAATATACACTCTGGCGGGAAGATGGGTTCAGCAGAACCTCCTGGTTTACGAGGAGAGTGATGCCATGATGAGGTTGATGGCCCTGGTTCTGTATCATCTCCCAGACGATGAAAGTGGCGGACAAAGTGCTTATAACACTTGCTGTGATATCCTACTCTTTCTAGGTCATCAGGAAGAGTTGCCGGGATCTGATCACATACTGATTGCATACGACATGGGGAGTCATGCGGTTGGTTGAGACGTCTATCCCGGATCTTTTGAAGCAGTTGCAGTTTTTCTGAAGCAGATCCTTTAATTTTACGGAGGGGCGTGAAATCCCCATGATCAGACATGGATGGTACATGAAGGATGCATGTAGGAGGAGAGCTTTGGGCTGCAGGTTCTACACTCCGTTTTCTTTTGGGCATGCTTGCTGTCGATGTCTACCATCACTGTTAAATGACAAATAAGAAATCACGAATGATGTTAAAAGTGCCTGTGAAAGGAGGCTCTGAGTTTTCAGTGAGGTAACAGAGGTTCTGAGTCATGTTCTACACTAGGGTACTTTTTAGCTGACTAAACCATGTTTAGTGGCATCAAAAGTGCTAATAGCTAAAACATCTAAATTCTTCCACACTAACGTTAGCTATCTAGGCCAATGAAACATTGTGCTAAGTTACTGTAGCTAGCTCAGCTGTCGTGCCTCTTTCTGGTTCAATTCATATACAGAAGTCAACAGATATGTCTCATGTTTGGCATTAACAAAAGTTTAAGTTACACCGACATTAGGAACATACTGTACATAGATGAGGCTAGCTTTAACGTTAGCTAACATGGTGCTAGCTGGCTCAGCTGTTATTCTGCCTGTTTATGATTTCATGCAGAAACTGAAGTCAAGAGTGTGAGTAACATTATAGTTAGCATCTTACCTGGCTAGATTGGAGGATGAATACCAAGAACAACACACAGATGGAATGGAAGACTGAACTTTCAACTGAGGTATTCAATAACATCAACGTTACCAATTGATACGAGCGCGCGACATTACCAATTGATACGAGCGCGCGAGCGCGCATGTTACATGGATGGAAATGTAAAATGGCAGCTATAGCAGCACTAATTTGGATCTCTAGTCTGTCATTTCTGCACTGTGATTGGATAACATAAAAAAATATGTTTGGGAGTTAACAGCAGGAGTTGGTAGATTTTACGTGGGCTGGGTGAGAAACCTTTAAATAAGCAAGTGAAAATCTCTCGCAATACAAAGTCAATGGTGGGAAGAAAAGTTGAGTGGTACCAATGTTACTGCCAATGTCCCGCCCCTATGCAAGACTCAGGAGCATCTTGTTGACATTTAACCTTGAAAATACCTGGGTTTAGACCCCTTATGTACCATGTTAAGTTATCTGCAGTATTAACGTATCCTTATCATTTGTAAAACTGATTATTTTGTAATTACAGCATTAATATGCATACTAGTATACCATAGACACATGTAATCATGTTATGAATAGTTCTATCATGATCTATGCCCTTCAAAACATGGGTCTAGACACCTTCATTTTTCAATTATCTGCAATATTGGCTGAGATATGTCAAAAATCGTTTTTTTGATAATGGCAGCAGTAATTTGCATAAAAATGGTATGTGGGACATTTTTTCAGCTTGGGGCCATAGCTAGTCATTTTCTACACATTTTTTCCAATCTAGAAACACTGATTAGAAGTATATCTCCGGGGGTGCAGGGGGACCTAGTCTTCCTACTAGACTAAAAGCTGAAAATAAATGTTCTTGAGTGGCCCAACTCAAAATGCTGACTTGAACTCAATTGAACATTTATGGCAACACTTGAAGATTGTAGTCGATCAACAATCCCAATAAACTTGGCAGAACTAGAGCAATTTTCACGTGAAGAATGGGCAAATATTTCACCATCTCACTGTGCCAAGCTGGTAGAGACATACCCCTAAAGACTCCTCGCAGTCATTGCTAAAAAAGGTGCTTCCACTCCCACCCTCGCAAATCCCAAGTCCTCAACCTGCGCCTCCCAACCCCAACTCTTCAACCTCCCCGTCCCAAACCTAAGGCTTCAATACCCTCCCCGCTCCAAGCATTTAAACCCCTTCCCACCCCTCCCCAACCACAACTCCTCAACTCCCCCTCCTACCACAGCTCCTCAACCCCCTGGACCCCCAAGCCTCAATCTCCCCCTCCCAACTCTGTCCCATCTTTGCTCTCAACACTCCCTTCCCCCCATCTTCCCAACCTCAACTATTTGTCTTCCACTCATAAAAAGCAAAGGGCATTCCCACATCGATGCTTCAACCACACACCAATGCATTTCACCAATCATTTCATCATATGGTAGTTATTTTGATATGTATAGGCAACAGATTCTTGCCTCAATCACTCCCGAAAAAACAACAACCCAGGTTTGAAGCAAAAACGGCCCGTGGACTGTGGGAATATATAATACATTGTGACTATATAGCTCAGATTAGTTCCAATTGCACTGGTCCATCTAGGCTGACACCAGAGGCCTAAATTTAAAGGACTAAGTTCTATACTTACTGTGGCCTTCACAAGGCCTGTGACATCTACCAACAGCCACATTGGTCGTTTTACACTGAAGGGAAAAGTTGTAGGTCGGGCATGACGATTGTGAATATGACAGCTCCGAAGATTTCTTTGTCTTTCCATAGCACCAACTATTAGCTGTATGATTTTGCAGGTTACAATTGTGGGTGGAGTCAGGCCAGCTAGCCAACCAATCGGTGGAAAGGAACGTTTCACTTGGATGGATGGATGGATGGACGGACGAGGTGTATTATTGTATAGATAGGGTTTTTTGTATTAAACCTTAGGTGTACCAGTAATACCTTCTCACTGTACCATGCACTGCCCAGCAGACACGCAAAAACATTGTGACTATTACGAGTGCTTTTGTGAAATTTTATTGTAGATTATAAAATTGTTTGATTGCTCTAAAAAAAACCTGGATTTGTGCACTGTCAGCACATATAATCATATTATTAGTTTCTATCTTTAATCATATTTGAATCCCCCTTTCATTCAAAAAGTTGATAATCTTCTCCAGTCAGTCAAAGCTCTTGGAGAAGATTCGTACCAGCAGGACAAAGACATATTAGATGACACAAGTGTATTTTTATCTGAAGTTATACATACTAGGGCATGCCCGTACTATATATATATCTAAAATTATATCCCCCCCCCCTCTATTTACATGAAATGGTTTGGTCCAAAGCGAACGGCTTGCGAGTACGGTGACAATCCCCCCCCTCTATTTACATGAAATGGTTTGGTCCAAAGCGAACGGCTTGCGAGTACGGTGACAATCCCCCCCCCCCCCCCCCCTCTATTTACATGAAATGGTTTGGTCCAAAGCGAACGGCTTGCGGAGTTTGGTAAAGAAATCGCCATAGCGTGCACAAACGCGCAGGAAAGCGAAAGAATCGCAAATTAGTTGTAATTAGTTTTAAAACATAGTTTAACGCCAACATAGTTTGCCAACGTGAAATAAATGAATACGCTCTCAAATGTGCCGTCCGAGGCAGAGTCTGTTCGCCACGTTCGGCACACGTGATAGCTCGCTGCTCTCTGATTGGTTGAATCGTTTTTTGGACATAGCTCGGTAACTACTTCTCCGATTAATATGAAACCTTGAAAAGGCACATCCTCGGGTCCCCAGCAATATACCTGGCAAGTTTAAAGTATATCGGACCCGTGGTTGTCGAGAAACAGCGGTCACAGACATACAGACATACAGAGATTACTGGAATTATAGATAGATATATACCACCTTTAGAGGCCATTTTCCCCCGCATTGCGGGGGTTGGCCTTTTTCGGGCACCGTGGTCCCCTTTTTGAAGCAATGTTTTACGGCCGGATGCCCTTCCTGCTGCAAACCCTGTTAGTCGCCTCTTGCGACACACAGGGAATTACCAGTGAACTCGTACTCAATAACATGTAAGCTATATAACATGATAAAACAATGGATAAATCAACACCTACATATATATATATATATATATATATATATATATATATATATATATATATATATATATATATATATATATATATATATATATATATCTTAACCTGCAATTGTGACATATTGACGTAAGTGCTCAGATGGGAACATCAAACAGGCCAATCCAAATTCAACAATAACAAAAAAAAAAGAATGCCAAAAACACTCAAAATGTCACTGATAATATTGCCACAAAATGCCACTGATAATATTGCCACAAAATGCCACTGATAATATTGCCACAAAATGTCACTGATAATATTGCCACAAAATGTCACTGATAATATTGCCACAAAATGTCACTGATAATATTGCCACAAAATGTCACTGATAATATTGCCACAAAATGCCACTGATAATATTGCCACAAAATGTCACTGATAATATTGCCACAAAATGTCACTGATAATATTGCCACAAAATGCCACTGATAATATTGCTACAAAATGCCACTGATAATATTGCCACACAATGTCACTGATAATATTGCCACACAATGTCACTGATAATATTGCTACACAATGTCACTGATAACTAGACTACGGATTTTTATGTTAAGAAAATAGGCCTTTTATGTTTTGAAAAGCGGAATTTTTTTTTTTTAATGTGAAAAAATCCCGAAATATTTTTTTCCCCCGTTTTATTCATTTTTTATTATTACCAAGTTTTTCAGAAATCAGTCAAAAAAAGAACAAAAAATGGTAAGCTTTTTCCTGCACAACATTAAGCACTCTGGGCTAGTAAACAGGTAAAAAATGACGTTCAGGTACCTTTATTGCAACCGCATTGTTTGATAAGTAGAGGACTAGAAGAAATTGACAAGACCCTTTTAGGAACAGTTAAAGTAGGTGTTTGAAATCATTATCTTGGTAATGTTCTCCTTGGTGAGGCGGTGTCGGCGGTCGGTGAGGACGTTTCTGTAGACGGAGAAGGACCTTTCCACATCGACGCTGACGATGGGGCAGTACCTCAAGAGGGGGATGTCGGCAAGCTTGACTCCAGCCGGCACACCAACCTCAGATCCGTGCTGATCTCCATCCAGGATCAAAGCCACTGCCCTCAGCACACCAATGTCGGGATTGCGCTGCAGCACCGCCTTGAACTTGGTGAGCAGGATCTCCTTACGGCAGCCTCGGATCTTTTCGAGCTCCTCCTTGGCCTGATCAGGGAGCTGGAAGGCCTTGGCCAGCTCCATGCCGGCCTCCTCCAGCTACTTAAGGATCTTCGGGATGAACGACACGTGGGCATTTAAGAAGACCAAACTGAGCTTGATGTCCGCCTTTCCGAACAGGTCCTTGGCACTCCGGATTGCCATCGCGTCGTCATCGTTCAGCTGGTCCACAATGTCCTTGACGGCCTCGAAGTGCTCGGCGTAAAACACCGCGGCGTCGATCCACGTCCCCCATCGAGTCAGAATGGGCTCCGGGGGGGGGAGAGAAAGATTGGGCTGCTGCTCCTTCCAAAGGACAATACGCGACGGGGCTTTGACGAACACCTTCTTCGTCGTGGCAATCAGGTCGTTGATGTCCTTGAACATTTCTCGGACTGTCTCGCAGACACGGTGGAGCGCGTGGGCAACGCAAGTCACATGCAGCAAGTCCGGGAAGAGTTCTTTCAGGGCATGGCCGGCCTTGATCATATAGGCCGCGGCGTCGCTGACGAGGACCTTGAGGCACTCCGGCTTGAAATCAGGCCAAAGATAGCGCAGCGTGTCATTGACTGCGCACACGATCTCCCCGGAGTTGGTCTTCTCCAGAAACATGCACTGGACGAGGTGGGGACGAAAGTACCCCTCCTTGGACAAGCGTCCCGCGATGATGTTGGCCACATATCGACCTGCCGAATCGGTCGTCTCGTCGACGGACAGCCAGATGGGCTGCTGTCCGAGGTCGGCACGGATCCCCGCCAAGGCCTCGTCGTAGCACTTGTCGAGGTAGTGCTTTCGAATCCAGCTTTCATCGGAGATCTGGAGAGTGATGTGCTTCTCCAGGAACGACCGGAGGGCAGGGTTTTCCAATTTCGACCATGGGATGCCAGCGGCCAGCATGGCCTGGCACAGCTCCTGAGCCACGACGTCACACTTGTGCCTCTTTCCGCCACCAAAGTCCTCCATGGTGGCTTGCGTGACCGTCCTCTTCTTCTTCAAGGCCAAGTTGTTCTTGTGGCGGTCTCCTCGGACATGTTGGGCCAGCTCAGACTTCTGCTTCGCCCAGAAAGTCTTTTCACAAGCTCGACAGAAAGCCGTGTCACTCGACACGTACTTGAAGGTGGCCCCATCGCCGCCAGCGTTGAATTCCTTCAGCCACTTGTCACGAAGAGCAGCACTCATCTTGATAGGAGACTTGTTCACACTTTGTGTACACTCTCTCACTGTAGTACACCGCCTCACTGCTGTACACGCTGGGGACGCAACGCACGCAAGTGGACGCAACGTTTTGTTTTTGAGATCGATCGCAGTTAAAAATTTCGATCGCAGTTAAAAATTTCGAAAAATTCCCTAATTTTTTTTAGCATTGCCAGACATTTTCGACCAAAAAGGGCATTTTATTTTATTTTTCCCGAAAAAGGGCGAAATCTTTTTTTTCTCTGAAAATAGCAAAATATATTTTTTGCGCGCAAAAAAGCGGTTTTATGTGAAAAAATATTTTTTGTTTTTTCACATAAAAATCCGATGTGCACTGATAACATTGCCACAAAATGTCACTGATAATATTGCCACAAAATGCCACTGATAATATTGCCACAAAATGCCACTGATAATATTGCCACAAAATGTCACTGATAATATTGCCACAAAATGTCACTGATAATATTGCCACAAAATGTCACTGATAATATTGCCACAAAATGTCACTGATAATATTGCCACAAAATGTCACTGATAATATTGCCACAAAATGTCACTGATAATATTGCCACAAAATGCCACTGATAATATTGCCACAAAATGCCACTGATAATATTGCCACACAATGTCACTGATAATATTGCCACAAAATGCCACTGATAATATTGCCACAAAATGCCACTGATAATATTGCCACAAAATGCCACTGATAATATTGCCACAAAATTCCACTGATAATATTGCCACAAAATGTCACTGATAATATTGCCACAAAATATTGGTCACAGGTGTGTTTGATTTTAATGGCTGCTCAAGGTGCAATTTCCACACCTTGCGATCGAGTGACGACCTCTACAGAATCGTTTTTTAGCCATGGAAACGTTCACGACTTGTCGCGAGCACCCTGACACTCCGTTGAGAATATGGGCCTTCATATCACATTGGCCAGGATGTACAATGAGAAAAAGCCGATTAAACTGTACGAGGTGAATGATAGCAATCGTTAATGGAAGGCTCAAAGCTGCAAAACTTCAACCACACATTTCATTCCCTCCACTTTCACCAATGCATTTATCTGGTATTATATTTTAAATGTTATGTCAATCAGTAAGTAATTACGTAGCCTGACATATAAGTGAAAATAACTTTAGAGTAGGGCTTTGGTTAAAAGGCGAAATTGTTTTAAAAGATTAAATATAAATAAACAAATAAAACATAATTTTGTATTAAAAAATTCAATAATGTAGAAAGAAGTTCAAAAAGAAAAAAGGTTTCAAAAATAACGTGGAGCATTAAACCATGTACTTAAAACTTAAGTTTTCCTTGCTTAATTAGCTTAATTACCCAAGTTGTAGCATAGAAAATGAAGGGAAGGTTTCATCTGCATCGGTCTCATCATTATAAAGTAATCATTGACATGAAGATGGTTGTTAATATAATATGGCCCTGAAACTCCATGAACGTGGAAAATTGATGGCCGTTGAATGGTGCCATATCCTGATTTGCATCGGATCATCGAAACGACAGAATTATTACAACGGAAATTTGAAATTCATTAATCTGTAATAAAAATGATAGAATAATTGAATAATATTGAATATGACACTCGTGGCAACAGTTTATTAACCATAAATCGATCCGGATTTCAAGTTCCATACGGATTGTTTCCAACGGTCTTGATATATGTCGATGGAATAGATGATAAAATTATACAATGGGTTTAATTTGCTATGGCGATGGGAATAGAAATTGTCATATATTTCTGCTTTTTATCCAGGCAATTGCAGCATTATAAAGTATGCTTCCCTTTGGAGAGAACTTTAAGCAGCTGTCTGTCCTATCGACGAGCACTTGCTTGTGATTGCTAAAGATCCCCTGGTACCTTTCAAAAGAAGAGTTGGCTACCATAAAAAACTGCAAGGTTTAATCCCTGATAGCTTTGAGAAAGACACCATTAATTCAAACCGAACCACCTTTCGAGGCCATTTGTCCCACAGAGCAGGGGTTGGCCTTTTTTGGGCACCGTGGTCCCCTTTTTGAAGCAATGTTTTATGGACCGGATGCTCTTCCTGCCGCCAACCCTGTTAGTCGCCTCTTGCAACACACAGGGAATTACCAGTGAACTGGTACTCAATTTGCCGACCTCAGAAGGATGACAGGCTGAGTCAACCCCCCCTGGTGTTAATTCAGTGATTGACCGGGATTCGAACTCGGGATCCTAGTATCCCAAACCGGCACCCTAACCGCTAAACCATCACCAGGCTATTCCATTAATTCAAAAAACGGAAGAAAAAATAAAAGGAAAAAGTATTGTTACTGTCCGCGGATAAGGATGTTGTTTGCCGAGCGGAGGCACCGCGGCCGAACAGTTTCCCCGATTCACCCGATCCCCCGAACGTTGGCCGAAATCGCGCCACAGATATTCAATTTGGAAACCTCTAAAGCGACTGAATGTAAAGAGGAAGAAGAAGACGTACGGAGGAATAACAGATTTTATTAATTATTTACACAAGCCAAGGCAAAGAGAGCAGTTGGTTATATACAGAAAATGGAAGGAGCAGACACACAGTGAAATCATTAGCTTACCTATACAAGCTTAATTAATAAACCCCAGGACAACGTGAAAGACAGACGGACGATCACACTTACACGGGGAAATGCAGGCAGGAAGGAATGGCTTGGAGATGGGTGGCTTTTAGAGGCAAGGAAGGTTCAGCGGGTACTGGGCACGGTCGGGCCAGAAGGCACCGCCGTCAAGAAGCCGAGCTTTGGTCCCAAACTGCGCGGGCGAAGTTCCTTTCTCCGTACTGCTGCCTCGTGCGCTCCTTGCGTTGCCCCGGTCCGCTTTTCCTGCAGCGCGGCACGTCTCACGGCGGCTCGGTCACACCTGCTCGTCTCCAGCGCATCTCCTGGACCCATCTCTGTCAAAGCTCATCTGCTTGGGGAGCGTCCCGCGGCGGATTATATAGGCCCCGCCCTTCACCCTTGGCGAACCTCCCCCAAGCGTTCTCGCTCCGCCCTCTTAAGCCAAACCCCTCGTTCTGGGTTGGATGAGCGGGGCCGACTTACTCCTCCCCTCTATGACGAGGTGGAGACCCGCCTTTCTTCTACGGCGTTACCTCGTGCGTAATGGAGTCAAATGCTGCAAAGTGGACGGCAGATGAAAATGCAGCAAAGTGCCTAAAGTGTCAATTGCAACAAAGTGGCAAACCTGGCACTTGGAAGCTGCCATGGGGCGTCGGAGGGCCTACTCTTATTTAATTCGGTGCAATGAAGAGTCAAACTAGTGGGAAACACATCCTTAGCCTACAGAGAATAAGGGACTAACTATTTAAAAGGATATATGGTGTCCTGTGTGTAGGTTTATGAAATTAACTAAGAGGACGAGCTGCGACCATTCTTTACATTACGAGGGTCAGTTACACACAACAAAACCATACTTTTCACATTCGTTACACTTTCTCAAAATTGTTACACTTCTCAAATTCGTTACACTTCTCAAATCCGTTACACTTCTCAAATTCGTTACAGTATTAATACTAGAACGCCACCCAGTAGAGCGTATACTCCCGCTGTGGGTCAAGTTGGAATAATACGTTTTGTTTAACATCCCCTCTCCCCAAAACAATAAATGAAAAAGAAAGTAGGCCCTAACTGTCAGAGTATTTATTTTGATATATCTCAGAATTAGAGGAGAAAAACATCATTTAAGAATAAGAATAAAAGCTTTAATGCAGTAAAACAGAAAATAAATTCCCAAAAAATTCCTGGATCCAGAATAATATCCTGAGCTTCACCAAAAACTAATAAATTCTTCCTCATCCCAAGAGCAATCATCCCACCAACTTTCATCAAAATCCATTCAGAACTTTTCCAGATATCTTGTTCACAAACACATGAACATACGAACACACACACACACACACACACACGGACGGACACGATTGAATGCATTACTCCCTGGCGGGAGTAATACACCTGAAAATCGCAGAGCCAGAATTATTTATTTGGTTTGGGAAGCCCATGCGAGGTTTCTTCTTCCTCAGCCTCTCACAACCCTGGGTGAATATGCGATCTTTTAAAAAAAAAAGTCGGAATTTTTCAAAATCTGTTTTATTCCTTTGTTAATATACCTCAGCCATTGACAAATCTGGAATAATAATTTTATTTGAGGTTCAAATTAACCCGGGAGATTGTGTCAAACGATGCCTGCAAGTCTGTACATGTGATAAATAATTAATCGTCCAGAGTCGAAGACTCTTCTTCTTCACGCAATAACAACTTCTAGCTTCCAGACCGTACATTCAATCATCTTCAAATTTTGTATACTTGTTACTCTTCATGACTTCTACTACAGTATGAAGTTTCACGCCGATCAATGAAAGGGTTCAAGAGATATAAATGTTTTTATTATTTGCGTTGAATTAACGATATCTGCCAAACCACGTGACCTATCGCAAATTCCAAAAGTAAATTATAGTAGACTGATATGCTGAACAGATCTGTGAAGTTTCCCCTCGATTGGATCACAAATGAGGGAGGAGCTAGGTTTTAAAGGTTTGTGCTTAAAAACGTCATAACTCTGAAACCATGTGATGCATGACGTCATGCTCGTTGACTTTTTTGTTCGTCATGGGTATGCGATTCTGCCTGCAAAGTTTGGCCTCGATCTGTTCAGGCGTTTTGGAGAAAATTGGATTTTAGTGTTTTTCACTAAAAACAATATGGCGGCCGAACCATGTGACATGTGACGCCATAATTACCATTAAAATATTCTACAGACCGAGTCTCTCTTATGGTGAAAATTTTCTCTCAATCGGTCCAATTATTGCAGAGAAAATGGTTTTTAAAGGTAAATAGAAAAAAAAACTTCCCAAAAAATTTCCTGGATCCGGAATAATATCCTGAGCTTCACCAAAAACTAATCAGTTCTTCCTTATCCCAAGGGCAATCATCCCACCAACTTTCATCCAAATCCGTTCAGAACTTTTCCAGATATCTTGTTCACAAACACACGAACACACATATGCACACACACACACAAACTCACTCACTCACACACACACACACACACACACACACACACACACACACACGGACGGACACGGGCGAATGCATTACTCCCTGGGGGGAGTAATAAACTGATCGTTTCAAACGAGTTACATATAGGGGAAGGCGGGGCAAGTTGAGCATAGGGGTAAGTTGAGCCACCACCTCCCAGCCAGTTATGAATGAGTCAGACTTTGTGGTGGCGCCATCTATAGATGCCCCATTGCATAACTCCAAATTCTGCCATATTGTTTTCTAAATTGAAACAGAAACCAGTGTTGCAGAGGGAAAATCCAATTTTCAGCCATAAAAGTAAAAAGGTGTAAAACAGGTAAGTTCACGTTTCTTCCATATGCAGCATAGATATAATATGGATATCAGATGACAATTGTTAGTCCAGGTATGTGTCTCCATTCTTGTCATAGACTTTAATACGATGGATGCATATAATATGTGTGTATGTGGAGACATCTCAGAAAGTTCAGACTGGGGTAAGTTGAGGCAGACCCTACGGGGCAAATCGAGCCATGGCTCAACTTGCCCCGTAGGGTCTGGCTCAACTTGCCAACTCATGTTGGTGGAGATAATAATAATTAGCATTTATAATGCGCTTTTCCCCAAAGGCTCAAAGGCTTCCCCCAGTGTTTGTTCCAAACCCAAAGGAAGAAGCAGGATTTGAACTGGAAGACATCGTGCGTAAGCTGCCACAGCCTAAGTGCGTTGGCAGTTCTGCCCGTTGTTCTGGACAGCTTGTGTTCAATTGTGACTTGTCAGTTTGGCAGCTTAATTGACTTGATTTCTGACATGTTTAATTTTAATTCCAGATCCAAATGATGAAGCTGGCATTGATGAGCAAGATATTGTGCCTTAATTGCCACAGTCTGACTGTTGGCCTTTCTGGGTGTATTTGGGACACTTTTATTTTATTGTGACTTAAAACTGTGGCAGCTGTTTTCAACTCAATCCAGCTGCCACATTGAATTATAACCATGAACACAAGGTACATGTAAATATTTCGTTCAGTGTTGTAACAAGTACATTAAATATTTTTCAGGCAGACCAATTTTTGTACTTCATTTATCTTTATTTGGGGCAATGATCAACTATTTGGGATACTTTTTGTTTAATTGTGACTTGAAACTGACAGGTGGATTGAGTTGACTTTTCTTACCACAGTTGACAATCTTGTTTTTCTATGAGAGTGACTCATTTTGTTCGTAACTGATTACTATAACCATGAACACAAGGTAATCATTTCGTTCAGTGTTGTAGAACTTTACAACATTAAATATTTTTCTGGCAAAACAATGCTTTTCTACTTTAGTTATCTTTATTTTGGGCAATGATCAACTTACCCCTATGTGGTACAACTTACCCCAGAGGTTGGATCAACTTTCCCCTCAGGCGGGCAAGTTGAGCCATTTGGCCTCCGTTTTTTCAAAGGTCACAGTGACTTTCAGTGTGGGGATAGAAAGTAAGAACTAGCTACAAAATGTTTCCCAAGGATTAAATTAGAAGGCAAGATACTCATTTGTGCAAGATCATCAGTAAGTTCAGTCCTAACATTCCAAGAACAAAAACTGGCTCAACTTGCCCCGCCTTCCACTAATTTTCCCACATATACATATTAATTGTTTCATATCTTGTTCATTTATTTAACAGAAAGAGATGTAATAAAACAAAGATATGTTTAACAAAAATCGGGAGTGAAGGAGTCAGATGTCCGCCATAAACCACCCATTTAAGCAAGCCCGATGGTAGGGGAAGTAACCACAGAAGATGACAGTCATGCAGTTATACGGGGAAATGAATCCATCCTGCAGGACTCAAGTTCTGCTTCATCCTTCAGGTGGAACTCCCACTGTGGGCAGTAGTACCGTTGTCGATTCACCTTAGCTTGCCAATGTGCTGCAGGACTTTTTTAGATGGTGGCGCTATACCAACTGTAACAGCGAGGAAGTCCATCATTTTTCCTGGGGGTTTAAGGAGCTGCTCACCATGCTAAAAACCTTGCTGGTACAACCTTCGACTTCTGTGACAAATTTGGTCCTAATCCGTCCAGAGGTGTAGGAGTGCATAGGTAACACACAAACAGATCGACCAATATATATATTGTTACGGAACCCAGCGTCGGCCTTTCCCTTTAAGGAGGGGGGATTAATCCCCTCGCTGATGACTGACCGACGTGGTCCCGGGGGTATGACGTCACACCCGGTCGGCGCTGGGTAGGGTATTAGGCCCAACCGTCCTATGACCTAAATACCAGCACCTCCCGGTACGCAAGGAAATACTCCCCGCTCACGGCCGCAGCGTAATGGATGATCTGCGCCGAGCGAAGCGAACTGCGGCATGAGCCGTTTACCAAGACTAGACCCGATTTATATTCGTTGGCCGAATCGCGCCACGTACCCTCAATATGGAAACCTCTAAAGCGACCGAATGTGAAGAAGAAGAAGACAAGGTAGGAAGAACAGATATTTATTATTATTTACACACAACTAAAGCAGAAAAGAAATGAAATACGATTTACAAGGCAATCAAAGGAGCAGGAGACACAGTGCAATTATTAGCTTACCTATACAGTCTTACTTATAAACCCCAAGACAACATGAAAGACGGACAAACGGGCAGACTCACACGATGGGGAAATTGCAGATGGATTGGCTGGAGGGAGAGGAAGGTCCAACTCGGACCGAAGCATGGTCGGGCCGGGAGCGGGCAGCCGCCGTTCCTTCGCGGCCACGTCGGCACCGCCGTCAAAGCCCAAGCTGCGGTCGTGCGAGCTGCTACGGTTTGAACTGCGGCGGTGGCAAAGCTGTGTGGTGGAGTCAAAGCTGCGTGGTGGAGTCCAAGCTGCGTGGTGGACCCAAAGCTCAGCTCTCGTATCTCATCTGCTCCGTGTCTCACCTCCTCTCTGACGCATCTCTGTAAGCAGTCCCTCACTCCTCCTTTTATTGCCCCCCCCCCCCCCCGGAATCAAGCCGCGGGCTACGAGGGCACGCCTACCGGTTCGCTCACCGCGGTGCTGATTGGTGGTTAAGGGCTCCCTGACTCCAACTTTTGATGACGATGAGGTGCCACGCCTTTCTTCCCCGAACAGAGCACATGCTCAATGGCGGCAATTGCAGACAACCGCCCAATGCAGTTGGCAATGAAAGCTTTTGAATATGAAAGGGGATCTATCTTATTTAATTGACGCAACGCAATGAATTAGTGGACCACAGAGCCTTATACTGACATATATTAAGGACATAACTACCGAGGGAATCTATGATTTGCTACATGTGTGCGATGGATTAACTAAGGACGACCTTTGATCTTTATACTATTGGAGGGTGATATTTACAAGATTTACAGCATACAAAAGGGGAAAATTTACATCAAATTACACACACAATTCCCATATCCCCAACAATATATATATATACATATATATATATATATATATATATATATATATATATATATATATATATATATATATATATATATTGTTACGGTTTTTAGAACCTTCACTTTGTAAAAGAATAATTCTTGTAAATATCCCCCTTTGTAAAGGTTGCACCCTAGTTAGGCCATGTACAACACGTAGGACACCATAGATTCTTCTTTAGTTATTTCATTAGTATGTGTTTCAGGTAAGGATCTGTTTCCAATAGTTTGACTCTGCGTTGTATTAATCAAATAACTTAGGCCCCTTCAATTATCCCCAATCGCTTGCTCTCTCCAAAGTGCCAGTAGCCGTATTGCAGCGTTCGCTGCCTTGGAGCTAAAGCTCACCCCAAGCCGCCATTGCCAGCAGCGTCGCCCCCTTTTGGTTTGTTCCTGCCCGCCGCCATTACGCACGCGGTCAGAGTGGGAGAAAATGGGAGGAGCGGCCAGGAACACAGGCGTGGCCCCATCAACGCGTCACGAGGGGAGGTATTGATGAACCCTCGCGGCCAATCCGGGCCGAGGCGTGTTCATGGGTAGGCAGAGCAAAGCGGACGTGGCTTGATACGCGAGGCTGGCAATAAAAGCACGAGCGCGAAGCCTTTTCACGGCAGAGACCAGGAGAGAGGATTCGGGAGATGAACGAGAGAGCAGATGCGGGGGAGATCGGCAGATGCGAGAGAACAGCGCAGAGGCGGTGAACATAAGAACATTGCGCAGAGCATCGTTTGGGGCGATCGTTGTCAATCGAACTGCCGTGGTTTTGAGAGTGTTCGGCACGCTGTACGTACGCGCTTTCCAGCCCCTCGCATTTGTAAGGTCCGGTCGAGCGCCAAAGACGTCAAGCTGCCCAGCCATTCTTCGCGGCGGACCCGGAGCCTGGAACCATCTGCCTGGACCATCCTCCCCTACCAGCTACATTCCGTATGAGTCTGTTTGTATTGTCATGGGCGTGTTATATAAGAGTGTCTAAGGTTGCCCTATGTCCTTTTGTTTCCTCTTCTTGTATATTCCCTTCTTTCGTTTCCTCTTTTAGATAGTAATAAACCATATTTGTTCTTCCTTTACCCTTTTTTTTATTCTTTGGCTTCCTCTCGTCCGATCATCTTAGTCTTTTCCCCATTGAATATCGGTGGCACGATATAGGAACCGCTCAGAATTGGGTTTTAGTCCTTTTGTTAACGGCCTGAGTCCTGGCTTGCTTCACTCGGCGTGTCCATTACAGCCGCGGCTTGGGCGGGGCTCATTTCCTCGCTTACCGGAAGGCGCTGGAAAATTAGGTAATAGGAACAATTGGCCTACCACCCTATTCAGGGCTGACCGGAAGTGACGTCATAGCTCCAGGACCGGAGACGGCCAGCTTAATAGACGAGGGGATTAACCCCCCCCCCCCCTCGGTAAGGGGAGCGCCGTACTCTAAGATCCGTAACAATTTGTGTCGAGGAGTTGGGATTGGACCCGAACTAAATTTCTAACCCATCTTAAAGATTTGGTCAAAATTACGAGCGGCCGAAATTTATTATTTAAAAACCAAATTATCTCGTGCCATGGATGATCAAGGCGGTCGGATGCCGATGGGGGAGATATAAGAGGGGTTAGAGTCGACCCAGGACCACAGGGAGGAGATGGGGGAGAGGCAGGAGGAAAGCAAAGAGGGTGCGGTAGCGGGGGTTGCAGGTGCACAAGATGGCGGCGGCTCACACGTGGTCGCGGGTGCACAAGATGGCGGCCCCTCGCACATGGCCGCGGTAGCCGAGCCCGCAGCACTGGTGAATCTGGACCTCTTCATGGCGCAGATGATATATATATTGTTGATATATATATTGACATATATATTGTTGCGGATTTGGGTTTCGGCACTCCCGTTACCAAGGGGGGGTTAATCCCCTTGTCTTTTAAGCTGGCCGTCCCCCGATCCTGGAAACGATAACGCTCTTCTGCGGTCGAGATTGGCCAGGGTGATTGGTCAATGGAGGTCCCAAATACCTGAGTGCCAATCTCTCCGCAAAGCAGGGAGATAATTCCTGCTTGGACCACGGACAAGATGGAATTTGCCGAGCGGTTAGCAATCCGAAGCCCGAGCCATTAACAAAAGGACTAACCCGATCCTGAGCGGTTGGCCAAATCGTGCCGCGGGTACCCAATGGACAGAAAAGACTAAGACGATCGAATGAAAGAAGAAACCAAAGTGTAAAGGAAGAACACAGGAATTTATTAACAACAATAATTAAAGAGGAAACGAAAGGAAGAATGTACAAGGGAAGAAGAAGAAGCAGAACACAGTGCAGTCTTAAACAGTCTTAATTATCACGCCCCAGGACGACACAAACAGACTTACATGTAGGGGTAATGATGGCAGGGAAGGAAGGTCCAAGCAGATGGACAGCGTGGGCCCCGGCTCCGATCCACGCTCCACCGCGGTCCACGCTCCTGTTCCGATCCACGCTCCGGTTCCGCAGCGAAACCCAGCAGGCAGCGCTGTTCGTGTCTTGTTGAAACGCGAGTGGACCTTATTTGTCGGGGTTCATATATCGAGGAAGGTATTCGGCTTTCTCCCTCTCTCTCTCAACATGCATGAAGTGCCGAAGTTCAACAGAAGTCCCCGGGGAAGTTTTACGCGCAGCTCCAGCCAGACGTCCATGGCGAGAAGCAGTCCAACAAGTAGTCCGTCAAAGGGCTCTGCGCTCGCGGTTATATAACGCTGGTCCAGATTAAGCCGCGCTTCATATGGCTACGCCCACAAGCTAGCTCACCTCAGCCCTGGTTGGTTGGCGAGGGCTCGCTGGCTCCACCTTTGATGACGAGTTGACAGGGGGGGCCACGCCTCCTCCCGGCGCTCCGCCCTTCTTATCCAGCTTGACCGCGTGTGTAATGGCGTTTTGACCCAGGCAGCGAACGCTGCTGGGCGAGCAGAGGCGCGTACCACAATTTGGAGAGAGTCAAGCCGCAAAATGAATGGGATTGAACGACCTATCTTATTTAATTAATGCAACGCAGATTCAAACTATTGGAAACAGAGCCTTACCTAAAACACATACTCATGAAATAACTAGAGTTCCTATGGTGCCCTACGTGTTGTATATGGACTAATTAGGGTGCGACCGTTAACCTTTAGAAGATGGGAATATTTACAGGAAATTTTTTATAATGGATTATTATTTACAAGTGCCGGTTCTAAAAACCGTAACAATATATGTATGTATATGTATATATATATATATATATATATATATATATATATATATATATATATATATATATATATATATATATATATATGTATGTATATATATATATATATATATATATATATATATATATATATATATTGTTACAGACGTGGCTTAGATGTTATTTACCGAGCGGTTTTGGTATGACCACGTCTGCACAAGTTACCCGATTATACTCGAACGTTGACTAATCGCGCTACGCTAGGTCAATAAAGGCAATAAAGGAAAAGGACACACGGCTGGGTTTCAAATGACACGACACCCAGGGTTCAGTTCTCAAGACCTCCGGAGGAGGTTATATTAAGGCGGAAGGTTAGATTACAACTACAAGAGGTACAGCATAGAAAGACAAGCACTTAGACACACTCTTATATTATTCCCAACAGACGACAGATAAACGGGACAAAAGGCTGACTCACACGGGGATTGATGGCCAGGAAAGGCAGAATCGATGGCTCCAGGTGCACCTGGGCTCGAGGCAGAATCGACTCGGTCCGGTCCAGAGATGCGGGAAGGTCACAGCGCTCGGAGATGGTGACTTGTCTGCTCAGGCTGGGGGCGCATCTGACGTCACGTCCGCTACGTGGCCGCGTATATCCGGCGGGGAGTGACACGCCCTCGGCTCGTTAGCTCCGCCTCGTGGAATCGGCACGTTGCTTCTCATTGGGTGCGTGCGGGGGGTTTACCAGGCTCCGCCCTTGACGAGGAGCTGACAGCCAGCCCCTTTGTGGTAACCCCGTGGAGCGCATGGTCTGGAGCGCATTGTCAATGGCGGCTAACCGAGCCGGTGTCAGGACGCACACTCCCCCCCCGCGCAGCGCCGTGCCCCTCTGTTGTTGTTGTTGTTGTTTGGGGAAGAAGATGGGAGGAGGTATGGGAAAGGTCCTAAACTCACTACTGGTGCCATATAATCACATTCTGGTGCAACGAAGAGTCATAATTAATGGAAACGAGTCCTTAACTGACATAGACTAAGAATAACTAGCAAGATGTCCGAAAGTTGTCTACGTGTGGTGCGGTGGACCTGGGCACGACATTTAATGGGGGAAAAAGGGGAAGGTCGGCTCTACTGATTGTTGTTTACAGACAATGGGACTAGGGAATGGGGGATTGGGGATAGTTGAGGAATATTGGGGAAATAGGGGAATATTTACAAGCGGATATGGAGGCCAAATTCCATATTCGCAACATTGCACCCTTCTCTACCCTCGGGGCGTCCCGACCCGATAAATTTTTACCTACTTTAGTGTGGCACGCAATGTAGTTCCCTCTACTATTAACTCTACCCTGAGTGCGACAGTTTTACAGATATTCACAAATGAGTAAATATGTCCCCCTGCGACGTTGCACCCTTCTCCTCACAGAAACACACCCACAGGATAACCGAATCCGGAAAGAATCCTCAAACTAAACATACAGCCGGTAGGGAGCATTATTTACACAAGACTACGCTGATTTTTACACTACGATCCAGGACCTGTTTTTGGAGGAACACATGCAGATGTTATGCATAGAGAGAGCACGCATGCTAGCATCGATACACCAACCCACGAGTGCTCTGTGGCCTACGGCCTTTAATAATGTGCAGAGCACCCCTTCCAAGCATCAAGCACCACCCCATCACACAGTGAGCACCATCCGGTGCACCAATAAAGTGTTTACAAATCACCGGTGGTGTCGCAGCCGGCCGATGTTCTGCCGCTGGTCTTGCCTTCGTGTGGTGCACTTGGCCTTCTTGCCTCTTTCAAAAAATAAAGAAAGGCGCCAACCGCGTCCATTTCTATATTGTGGCCTTCAGTGGTGTCAACTAAAAGTGGTTCACCTGCATGGCATAGGTGCCACGTTGACCCATAGGTCCATCCACGGGTGGTGCTTGGCCGCAAAAGAGCTGCGGTCCATGGTGGGTGGCCACAAACATTGCGGTCCATATGGTGTATCGATCCAAGCAGCAAGCAGCGAAAGTGCAGGCCCACAACTGCGTAGCCAGCACCTCTCTCTCCTCTCTCTCTACCCCAAAGCCAGATCCTCGGAGGTGGGAGACAAAAGAAAAGACAAGTGAGTAAGGTGGTAAGGGCGCAAAAGTGCACGCAATGTAAGATGATGCACACTGGGGGCACATGGGAACCAGGTGAGACAGGTACGTTTCTATCGTACGCCCCCCCCCCCCCACCAGGTAACCTACATGGCCCCTCCCTTACCCCTTACTGTATCCACACAACACAACACTGCCCATAAACATCTACTTTACAAATCAACAAACATCCCTACTGTCTTCCCCGTTCCTCCCATAAACCAAATTCGTCTTCTCTCCCTCCTAACCAATCAAATTTGCCATTTTCAACTCAACATCATAATTTGCCATCTCCTACTCAACATCATAATTTGCCATCACCAATTCATCATCAGTCCCTCCTAGGGAGGGAGAGATGGAATCACCCCAATGTCTCATCCACGTCGTGATGCGTCTCACAAATCCTCACAGCAATTTCATTTCCTGCAACAAAACAAAGAAAACACAGGTGTGGAGTCATCATCATCACCACAGGTAAGTGGCTGCGTATGGTGCGACAGGTTCATCAATCCTAACTATCTCCTAAATGACTTTAACAACTTTACACTACCCGGGGTCTTTCTCCGGCCAAACCATTGGCCCTCTTACACTATGGGTTCTAAAAACCAATTCCCATTGGCCAAACTGTGGTGCTTTCCAATTTGGGGTCTCACTCCCCCGATTCATCTCTCGGTGCCCTCGCACAATTTCAGGGCTGCGACGTGTACCTCTCCCAGCGGGTCTACCCACCTGCACACCTCCACCACTGCAGTTGCCTCTGAGCTTACCTGCTCCTCACCCTAACCTAACTACCTGGGGAAGGCCCTCTGGCTCTCTCCCCACTCGGTGCCCTCTCTGGCACTGGGCTACCCGGGTCCGTCCTCCGGATCCTCGGGCCCCATCCACAACTCTACCGGCTCCCAGAGCCCACCTGCGGCCTCACCTGGCCGACATCCTCACAGTGGTGGAGTGCCCAACCAACTACACACACTAACAGGCTACACGCCCAGCCATTTCCACAACACTAATGCACCCATTCACAACACCATTCTGCAACCGCACCACAGATGCCAATATCCAACCACAATTTACCTGTACCCTCTACCTAACACTTACACTACCCGCCCCGGGTACTCGTGAAAAGGGTCCACTCTTCCCCCATCCACACCTTCGCACCATGCACACCACTCCGTACCACTTACTCCAACTCTCTCCACACACCTGTACTTGCACACCTGTGCTCTCACACCTGGTGCCACCTGCACCCTTCTCTCCCCAAGCGCATTCGCGCTGATCTACAACACTCACTACTCACACACTGCTCCACACACCTGTCCAGTTGCACACCTGTGCAATTCTCACACACACGGCATCATCTCAGCTAACTACTCCCTTCTGAAACTTGCGCTTCCCAGTCGTCCCTTTAAACTATTGCGCTCCCACGTCATTATCATCCACACTAATCTACCTGCGTCCCCACTACAGGTATCAGTCACTAACTAAACTTAACGTTACCTAATGTCATCTTCTAGGGCCCTATCAATATAACCTAACCCACCCGGGCTAGTTTTCACTGCCATACACCCCATAAGCTATTGCTCCTTTGCCCCCACCATGGGAAGGGTGGCAGGGATGCCAGCCTTACCCACCGGGCCCATCGCTCACTACCAATTTCGCACATCAAATTTCAACAAATTAAAAATTTGCCAATCACTGCCCATCATCTGCCAATCACTACTGCCAATCCCTTGCCAATCATCAAATTTTGTTTTTCTCTAATTTTGGGTCCAAAACACTAACCTCATCACCCGTCTACTCACTAATACCTCTCGGTGCGCCAATTCCTGTCCAAAGCCCGGCTTCGTAAAGCCAAACAATGAATGCTGGTTGTTTTGTGCCAGCGGCTGGACACGCCCGGCACTCGGTGCAGGGACGGGGGCTTACCCGGGCCAAGATCCCACGCATCACCTCGGCGTGGGGCCATCCAATGTCCCGATCTCGACCTGCCGGCACGTCTCAACAAAACGTGGTCGCCATAACGACCCTTCCTATCGGGCTGCCCGCTCCGCCTAGTGGAGCACGGACGCGGCCGTTCAAAGCGAGGCCCAGCACGCACCGAGGGCCCGATTCGGCTATAAGTCGTTCTAAACTCTACCCCGTCTAACGTCGATGCTTCACCTGGACGCTTACACCCCGCAGCCCGTTCTTTGCTCACACATCCAGCCGTGCCCATGCTCCTCGTACCTTTCCTTACACACCCAGGTACACCCATTCCACTCACAGCCTTGGTCACACACCCGACCACCGAACACTTTGGCACACATTCGTTGCTCGCACACCTCACCAATACACCGCTTCGCACCCCCTCCTCGGTCACCTCCTCTGTGACAATCACAGGTGTGCTCTCATTCGCACACCCAACCACGTGCCTCACCACCAACTCCAGCGTGCATTCCCACTCACGCTCTACCATTCCAGGTGTGCATCCTTCCATCCCAGGTGTCCATCCTCGCTCACCTGTCACAACCAACTCACTCTCCTTGTCACTCTCACTACTTTCACCTCCATTCCTGACAGCGCACTCACCCTTACTCTTGACAGCGCACTCTTTCCCCATGCACCTGTCCGTCACACACCTTTCTCGCGCACACTCTCCCGTCACACCCTCTGTAACACTCATCACAGGTGTGCATTCTTCCTTGCCTTTGACAGCGCACTCTTTCCCCATGCACCTGTCCGTCACACACCTTTCTCGCGCACACTCCTGCGCACACTCTCCCATCACACCCTCTGTAACACTCACCACACCACGCTCCCATGTGCTCCCTCGCACACGCGCTACGACCGACTCACTCTTGCCAGCACCCTCACTCCTTGGCACGCACTTTTTCCTCACACACCCCAGAGTCGGACTTTCTCGCACACCTCCTTTTTCGCACACCAGACCTGTCGCACACTTCACCAACGGCCTCTCACGAACACCCGGGTCTATCTCGACCCCCAAGCTTATTAAATCCCCTGGCGCATCATACGCACGACCATATTGGTCACCACTTACACCGGGTCCTCTTCCTCTTCGCTTCTCCTCCATCACCTGCGAATCCCTCATCCGGTTAATGAGCACATCATCACGATCCAAACACAGACTTTGGACCAATTCTTTTATCTCCTCTTTTATCTCCTTCTTATCCTCTCTCCGTCGCTTCTTAATTTCGCTCACCCCTTCTTCCACTTCTTCTAATTTCTGCTTCACCTCCTTCATTCCCCGGTACGTCTCCTCAAGCTCGTCCTCCAAGGCTACCTTGACCGTTTCCATGTGCGTCCTCACCTGCCGGTCCTTCGTCTCCATTACCTCTACCACCTCGTCCAACCTCGTTGTCAGTCCCTCACGTACCATCTGACATTCCCTCTTTGTCGCTATTAAGTCGTTTTTTATGTCGTTTTGTGTCGCTTTTAAACCTCCTAATACCGCAGTGTTCCTTTGAACCTGCTCCACTAACTCCGTCTGTCCCACCGTCAGCTGCTCCACCTCCTGCGTCAGGACCTCTATGCCCCCTTGTAATTTTACAGTCCCCTTTCTCACCTCCTTCTCCATGCGCTCCTTACAGTGCCTCACCTCCTCGCGCACTCCTCCGACCTCCTCACTCACTCCTCTTCTGATCTCCTCTCCCATCACTTGCATCTCCTGCCCAGATGCCACCCTCATCTGCTCCATTTCCTCCCTGTGAGCATCCAGTTTGGTTTCTACCCCCATTCTGACCCCCTCTATCTGCTGCCCCATTTGGTTAACTTCCCTTTCCGCTTGGTCCCTCATGTCCCTCAATTTGCCTTCCATGGTGTTTTCTAACCCCTCTAACCCTTTTTGCATCCCTTCCATTTGATTCTCTTGAGCGGCCATTCTGTTTTCTACCCCCATTAACCCATTTCTCACCTCTTTTATCCCGTTGTCTAACCCCTCAAAATTATTGTCTAACCTCCCAAATTTCTTGTCTAACTCCTCAAAATTATTGTCTAACTTCCCAAATTTCTTGTCTAACTCCTCAAAATTATTGTCTAACTTCCCAAATTTCTTGTCTAACTCCTCAAAATTATTGTCTAACTTCCCAAATTTCTTGTCTAAACCCTTAAAATTATTGTCTAACCCCTCACTGGTACCCCTCGCTTCGTCCCTCATTACCCCCATTTCGTTTCCCATTACCCCCATTTGGTTTCCCATTACCCCTAATTGGCCCTCCAATCGCTCACTCTGAGCATCCATTCGGTTCCCCATTACCCCCATCATTCTGCTTTCCATTTCTTCGCTATTCTGGGCCATAAGGGCCTTCATTTGTATGAAAAACAAGTTCAAATCCACCGGCGGCGCTGCCACGGCCGCGGGCGCGGTGATCAGCGAGGCGCCATTTTGCGCTCCCGCAATGTCGGGCACAACGACGCTATTTTGTGCGTCTGCTACCCTCGCTGCTTCGCTCTCCTCCTGTCCCTCAATTTGGTCCTGGATCGACCCTGCCTCACTCTCCTTTACCGGAACCCAGCCGTCTTGGTCTGCCATAGCGCGACTTTCAAAATTCGGGATTTTATTTCCGTATAACAAAATCAAATTTCGCCGTTATAATTTCGTCGAGCGCAGTAAATGCGCTCCGAATCGATTCTAACTCCCTGGTTTGGGCCTAACAACGCGCGGGAAACGCGCTCCGAATCGATTCTAATTGTTACAAATTTGGGCCTAATAAATTTAGTCCCGGGTTCGAATTCCACTCCTCGACACCAATTGTTACAGACGTGGCTTAGATGTTATTTACCGAGCGGTTTTGGTATGACCACGTCTGCACAAGTTACCCGATTATACTCGAACGTTGACTAATCGCGCTACGCTAGGTCAATAAAGGCAATAAAGGAAAAGGACACACGGCTGGGTTTCAAATGACACGACACCCAGGGTTCAGTTCTCAAGACCTCCGGAGGAGGTTATATTAAGGCGGAAGGTTAGATTACAACTACAAGAGGTACAGCATAGAAAGACAAGCACTTAGACACACTCTTATATTATTCCCAACAGACGACAGATAAACGGGACAAAAGGCTGACTCACACGGGGATTGATGGCCAGGAAAGGCAGAATCGATGGCTCCAGGTGCACCTGGGCTCGAGGCAGAATCGACTCGGTCCGGTCCAGAGATGCGGGAAGGTCACAGCGCTCGGAGATGGTGACTTGTCTGCTCAGGCTGGGGGCGCATCTGACGTCACGTCCGCTACGTGGCCGCGTATATCCGGCGGGGAGTGACACGCCCTCGGCCCGTTAGCTCCGCCTCGTGGAATCGGCACGTTGCTTCTCATTGGGTGCGTGCGGGGGGTTTACCAGGCTCCGCCCTTGACGAGGAGCTGACAGCCAGCCCCTTTGTGGTAACCCCGTGGAGCGCATGGTCTGGAGCGCATTGTCAATGGCGGCTAACCGAGCCGGTGTCAGGACGCACACTCCCCCCCCCGCGCAGCGCCGTGCCCCTCTGTTGTTGTTGTTGTTGTTTGGGGAAGAAGATGGGAGGAGGTATGGGAAAGGTCCTAAACTCACTACTGGTGCCATATAATCACATTCTGGTGCAACGAAGAGTCATAATTAATGGAAACGAGTCCTTAACTGACATAGACTAAGAATAACTAGCAAGATGTCCGAAAGTTGTCTACGTGTGGTGCGGTGGACCTGGGCACGACATTTAATGGGGGAAAAAGGGGAAGGTCGGCTCTACTGATTGTTGTTTACAGACAATGGGACTAGGGAATGGGGGATTGGGGATAGTTGGGGAATATTGGGGAAATAGGGGAATATTTACAAGCGGATATGGAGGCCAAATTCCATATTCGCAACAATATATATATATATATATATATATATATACATATATATAAATAAAATAATAATGATACATTTATTTTATATAGCGCTTTTCAAGAAGCCCAAAGACGCTTTGACAGAGTACAAAAAACAAGTGCAAAAAGACAAAAATAAATAGGTAAATAATCAAAGCAAAAGGAAGGAGAAGGAGGAGAGATAGTCAGGGGTTAAATGCTGTGGGTTAAATGTTGAATGCAGTGTTGAACAGGTGGGTCTTGAGTGATGTTTTGAATGTGGTGAGTGAGGAGGAGTCTCTGATGGTGTGAGGTAGTGAGTTCCAGAGGGTGGGAGCAGCGATGGAGAAGGCCCTGCCCCCCAGGATCTGAATTTGGTCTGGATGGGGGGGGACAGGAGGTTGGCGCCAGCAGAGTGGAGGTTGTGGGTGGGAGTGTGTCTGGAGAGGAGGTCAATATATATATATATATATATATATATATATATATATATGTGAGTTGCCTGATTGCATCTGATCGGGGAAACTTCGTAACCACAGCACATACAATACTGAATGATGCCCCATTAAGAGCTCTTGGGTCCAGAAAGTGCATGCAGTGGTTTAAAATTATTGTTATTCATGCAAACTCGAGTTGTATTAATTTTTGTTGCGCATTTAGTGTATACAGTATATGCTCCAAGTGATTGGTTTGCACACACACAGGAACTTTAAAAATTTCATTCAATCTGTGAAAGGGTGCGATTTCTCACCAGGGTGCCGGCACACAATAATGACCAAATCTTACGAAAGAGCCAAACACACAATGTCCCCATGGACGGTCACATCACACCTATCTATATATTTAAATATATAAAGCTGAAAAACATGGTTGTTGAAGTCCTCCTTCCGTCCATGAAGTGCTCCATCTCTTTAGCCATGTGACTACATGTCTATTAATTACGTACTGTTTGAACGTCGGTTGCATCCTGTCTATTAATTACGAACATCTATTAATTACATACTATTGCAATGTACTTTTTGACCCTTTAGGCTGTTGAGGCACCTTAGACTTTTAAGGCCACCAAGACCCATAAAGATCTTGAAGACCCAAAGGACCCTAAGGACTCAAAATATCCCATGGACCCAAAAGACCTAAAAGACCGAGAGGACCCCAAAGGCCCTTAGCACCCTGAAGACCTGTTAGACCCAAAATACCTAAAAGACCCCAAGGAATTTCCACAGACCCCTGTCTGTTATGCTGTCAGGGACATTCCTGTCAAACTCCTTAAATAGTCCACAATCTATTTCAAATGAATTTTCTTCCCCTTAATGAATTCCCTTAATGGTGGAACCGAGTTATCTGCTAGTAGTTATATATTGTGGAAAGTCATAAGTCAAAAGGATGCATGGTGTCACATTATTCAAGGATATCCGTATTGTTGCTAAAAAG
>NC_136261.1:156902066-156954566 GCF_964187855.1 Myxine glutinosa | reverse complement strand
AAACTCAAAAAACATTTTCCATAAAATAGTAATTATGTCTCTTATATTGGAATTTTAGATGGTGGCTCGCAAACCAAGTACAGAAACGTTTTTTTTTTTTTAAACAACAATAAATACAATGTGCAGAGAAGTTAAATTAGCTGCACGTGACGTGCAACGCTCGCAGAGAGAAACGAGTGTTCATTTACGTCCGTAGGGTGTCTAATAAATAAAGAAGATATAAGCACATCTGACACTAGGCCGAGGCTTTAGACTTTGGCACGCTCACAAGGCTGCACCATCTAATAAACTATTCCAACCCATCATTTTTGACGGGATATTTAGAAGTCTCTACATAAACCATAAAATACAGAAATGGTTGTCACAAACAAAACAAAATCTCTGAAAGAGTTTACAGCAGGTTTTAATTATAAATATCCTCATTTTAGTTTGTACACTTGTTGATGGGATTTTGCATGGTAAGGAATACGAGGTGAGTTGGGGATTACTGAGTACATCACTAAAGATTCCATTCTGCATTTATCCTCATCACAATGTATCACCTCACTCTGTTTTCCTGCAAAAAACATAAATACATTTATAAAAGATGTTTTATAATGAAGAAGCTCACAGCCAATTGCATAAAATCTTGATTTTGATTGAAATTGTCCTCCAACCTTTTCCGGAGGACAAAAAATTACCAATGACCTTTGACCTCGGGTCAAGGTCACCACAAATTATTTTAGAGAAATGGCAACCGCAGTTTTCTTCAAATTAGGACTCTAAGAATGCATTTATAATGGTTGCCAAAAAATAACATGAAATTTACCGCAATTCCATACATTGCCCCCCCCCACCCCCCTCACCCCACTAAATGCCCAAATATGCAGCTCAAACAATGTATTTTTGAAAACGACAGGTGATACTTCAAATATTTATGCAATTTATTCAAAAGATTACTGAAGATTCCTCATCTCTGTCAGTGACTGTGAGGGAGTATGAGGATTTACAAAGTTACAAAACAAATGTTTGGGTGATATTGTGAATATTGAAATAAAATAAAAATAATAAATAATAAATAATTTTTAAAAATAAAAAATAAAAAACATATTGTAAATGTTTCAGTATAAATATGCCAACGACCCAAGTTTATCGATTTTTTTTTTTGGAAAATAAAGTGTTTTAAAACTCCTTGATGAGATTGTAAATATATTCACATGAATTAATAATAATAATAATAATTCATTTATTTTGTATAGCGCTTTTCCAGAAGCCCAAAGGCGCTTTGACAGAGTGGCAAACATAATGCATAACAATACATGAAAACAACAATTGCAAAAAGACAAGAATCAATAGGGAAATATTTAAAGCAAAAGGAGGGAGAAGGAGAAGAGATAGTCAGGGGTTAAATGCTGTGGGTTGAATGTTGAATGCAGTGTTGAACAGGTGGGTCTTTAGTGATGTTTTGAATGTGGTGAGTGAGGAGGAGTCTCTGATGGTGTGAGGTAGTGAGTTCCAGAGGGTGGGAGCAGCGATGGAGAAGGCCCTGTCCCCCCAGGATCTGAATTTGGTCCGGATGGAGGGGGTCAGGAGGTTGGTACCAGCAGAGCGGAGGTTGCGGGTGGGAGTGTGTCTGGAGAGGAGGTCAGCCAGGTAGGATGGGGCCAGGTTATGGAGGGCTTTGTATGTCAAGAGGAGGATTTTGTACTGGATTCTCTGGGGGATGGGGAGCCAGTGAAGCTTGTAAAGGACGGGGGTGATGTGGTCACGGGTCCGGGAATGGGTGAGTAGACGGGCAGCGGAGTTCTGAATGTATTGGAGTTTATTGGTGATTTTTTAGGGTGAACCATAGAGGAGGCTATTGCAGTAGTCCAGACGGGAGGTGATGAAGGCGTGGATGAGGGTTTCTGCAGCCGTGGAGGAGAGGGATGAGCGGAGACGGGCAATGTTTTTCAGGTGAAAGAAGGCTGACTTTGTGATCTGTTTAGTGTATTTGTCGAAGGAAAGGGTTTGGTCAAAGATGACGCCAAGATTCCGGATGTGAGGGGAGGTGGATACTGGGATACCGTCGATGTTGAGGGCAAAGTTATGGGTGGATTTTGTGAGCGTTTTTGGGCCAATGATGATTATTTCAGATTTATCACAGTTAAGCTTGAGGAAGTTGATTTGAAGCCAGGATTTTATTTCAGTGATGCAGTTTGTCAGGATAGAGTGGGTGTCGGTGGAGACGGACTTGGTGGAGATGAAAAGCTGGATGTCATCGGCGAAGCAGTGGAATTGGAGACCATGACGGCGGATTAAGTGACCGAGCGGGGACAGGTAAAGGATGAAGAGGAGGGGGCCAAGAACTGAACCTTGGGGGACACCTTGGGGGAGGGGAGCAGTGGGGGATTTGCAGTTATTGATGGAGATGAACTGGCATCTGTCAGAGAGGTATGATTTAATCCAAGAGAGGGCAGTGCCGGTAACGTTAAAGGTGGATTCAAGTCGGGTGAGGAGGATAGTGTGATCGATGGTGTCAAAGGCAGCGCTGAGGTCGAGGAGGACGAGAATGTTGAGGTTGCCAGCGTCAGAGGAGAGGAGAAGGTCGTTGGTGATTTTGAGGAGAGCAGTTTCAGTACTGTGGTTGGAGCGGAATCCGGATTGGAATGTTTCATACAGGTTATTGGCAGAGAGATGATGTTTGAGTTGAGTGGCTACAGCGCGTTCCAAAACTTTTGACAGAAAGGGTAGGTTGGAGATGGGTCTGAAGTTGTTTAGGGTGTCAGGGTTTAGACCAGGTTTTTTTAGAATGGGGGTAACAGCAGCAATTTTGAGGGAAGGTGGGACGATGCCTGTAGACAGGGAGGAGTTTATTGTTGCAATGATAAGTGGAGAGAGAGCAGGGAGGGAGGCTTTGACAAAGCTGGAGGGGATGGGGTCAAGAGTGCAGGTGGCAGTTTTCATTCCTATGAGGAGTTCAGAGAGGTCAGTAGGGGAGATTGGGGAGAACCGAGACAGGGGATGGCAGGACAAGGGGGGGCAGGTGGTTGGAGGGGGAGCGGGTGCGGCGGTGGTCAAGCTGTTGTAGATGTTGTCAATTTTGCGTTGGAAGAAAGAGAGGAAGGAGATGCAGTTGTCTACTGTGAATGACTGGGTGGTGGTGTTCAGGGGGCAGAGGAGTTTGTTTATTGTCGAGAAGAGTGCTTTTGGGTTTCCGGAGCCAGAGTGGATAATTTGAGAGTAGTAGGCAGAGCGGGCGCGGGAGAGGGCATCTTTGTAGTGTTGTATGTGGTCCTTGTAGGCTTGGGAGTGAACTGTGAGACCCGTTTTATTGCGGAGTCTTTCAAGTTGGCGAGCACGAGTTTTCATCAGGTGGAGTTCAGGGGTAAACCAGGGAGCAGAATGGGTGAAAGAAACTGTTTTGGTTTTTACAGGTGCAAGCTGGTCAAGGCAGGAGGAGAGAGTGTGGTTGTAGTAGTCAGTGAGGTCGGAAGGGGTGTGGAGGTCAATGAAGGGAGAAGTGGACATTTTTTCAGAGAGGGTGGATGAGAATGAGGTAGGTGAAAGAGCGTTTAGCTTACGGAAGTTGATAGTGCGATAATGCCTTGGTGTTGGGGCGGGGATGTTGATGGTCAGAGTGATGGCTAAGTGGTCAGAGAGGGTGAGGTCGGAGCCATAGAGATGGTGCAAACTTAATCCAGTGGAGCAGACAAGGTCCAAAATGTGACCACGGATATGGGTAGGTCATGAGCCATGTCGAATTGAAAGGACATTAGGAGATGCTAGACATGTCAACACAGTACTTGGGATTTAAACATGCGTTGCAGCATGGGAAGCTGTGCGCTCAAATGGGAACACTAAACAAGGAATTATTCCTAAATATAGGCTCATAGGAGATCATCGAGCTGGCAGGGGAAGCATATGGAGGAAACAAGCATGGGAAAGAAGGAACAGGGAAACATGACAGAGACAGAGACAAACAGACTATAGACAATAGACAAAGGAGGGGTGAAAACACAGTAACCTGTGAGTAATGTATTCAATATTAATCTATTTGATATAATCAGTCTTCATTCATTCAATTACTTCTACTCAGCACCTGGCTACTTGCTTGCATCAGGTCAGGGAGCATGGTAGTGCCACTGCAGCATTTTCCTCTGTAGATGAGGTCTGGAATTTAAAATTTGGTCAGGGTGCCGGCACACAATAATGACCAAATCTTACGAAAGACTCTTTACATCCACCAGTAAATACTTGCTGATGGAACACCCGGCTTAACCTCCATCGAAGGGATGTCAGCTTCGTTTGATGCAACCTCCGACCTGTGAAAAGTTTAGTTGGGAATAAAGTCGGTGAAACAGTGAACCAGCTCAAAGGTGAGTACTTTACCTCTGAGCTATTCGTCAGCCCTATAGATATCACATGGCAAGGACGAGCTTCTATATAAATGCATAATTTTTTTTCCTTCTTACTTGAAGTTTCCTGTTTCTTTTTGATGTACTTTTTAAAGTTATTTCAAACCTATCTGGGAAGCAGAACAGCAAACAGGGAGCAGAACAAACAACCTCCACATGACATTTACTGACTTGACGAAAGCTTAAGATACAGTCAATAGACAAGCCCTCTGGCATCCCTTACATAGACACGGAGTACCTCGGAAGTTCGTCAACATCATTAGAAGCCTGCATGAGGGAATGGATGGGCTTGTGAGAATCGGGGGAGATCTGTCTGAGCCTTTCACCATCAGAAATGGGTTGTGTCAGGGCTGTGTCATCGCCTCTAATCGATTAAACCCTTTTTTTGGCACGGGCCTTATCTGAAGCTCCAGTAGGTGTTGCATTGCAGTTTAAGATCAATGGGGGCTGTTTGATGCTCATCACTCCCGCGAGTCACTCAGGATGCTGGTCAAGGATCTGCAGTTTGCTGATGATGCTGCTCTGGTTGCAGACCGTGAAGCTGGCCTGCAGCACATCATTGACAGGCTGAATGACATGATATTTCAAAAGGTCTCAAAGTCATACCTGTCAGGCTACTACAGTACATCTCAAAAAGTTGTGGACGGATTCGGCCAAAACTTAGTGGACAGATTGGTTGTGTGACACGGAAGAATTGATTCGATTTTGATGAAGAAGCAAATTTAGATAAAACTTTGAAAACTTTAAAAAAAAAGATTCTTCGCGATTGAGTGGCGAGGCCAAAAACGATATGTAGCATGATGTTTCAAAAGGTTGTGGATGAGTTATGACAAAACTTGTTGTATGAGTTTGGTATGTGACAAGAACAAGCCGATTAGATTTTGGTCCAGGTCCAAATCCAGATCCGGCCTATCGGTGGGATACAAAAGGTAACCTGTTCAGCTTGGCAGAGGTATGTGCTCTACCGAGTGCTGTTTTAATTGTATTTGTGCTCAGATGTATGTATCAGAGGTATGTGCTCTACCGAGTGCTGTTTTAATTGTATTTGTGCTCAGAGGTATGTATCAGAGGTATGTGCTCTACCGAATGCTGTTTTAATTGTATTTGTGCTCAGAGGTATGTGCTCTACCGAGTGCTGTTTTAATTGTATTTGTGCTCAGATGTATGTGTCAGAAGTATGTGCTCTACCGAGTGCTGTTTTAATTGTATTTGTGCTCAGAGGTATGTGCTCTACCGAGTGCTGTTTTAATTGTATTTGTGCTCAGAGGTATGTGCTCTACCGAGTGCTGTTTTAATTGTATTTGTGCTCAGAGGTATGTGCTCTACCGAGTGCTGTTTTAATTGTATTTGTGCTCAGATGTATGTATCAGAGGTATGTGCTCTACCGAGTGCTGTTTTAATTGTATTTGTGCTCAGAGGTATGTGCTCTACCGAGTGCTGTTTTAATTGTATTTGTGCTCAGAGGTATGTGCTCTACCGAGTGCTGTTTTAATTGTATTTGTGCTCAGATGTATGTATCAGAGATATGTGCTCTACCGAGTGCTGTTTTAATTGTATTTGTGCTCAGAGGTATGTGCTCTACCGAGTGCTGTTTTAATTGTATTTGTGCTCAGATGTATGTATCAGAAGTATGTGCTCTACCGAGTGCTGTTTTAATTGTATTTGTGCTCAGAGGTATGTGCTCTACCAAGTGCTGTTTTAATTGTATTTGTGCTCAGATGTATGTATCAGAAGTATGTGCTCTACCGAGTGCTGTTTTAATTGTATTTGTGCTCAGAGGTATGTGCCCTACCGAGTGCTGTTTTAATTGTATTTGTGCTCAGATGTATGTATCAGAAGTATGTGCTCTACCGAGTGCTGTTTTAATTGTATTTGTGCTCAGAGGTATGTGCCCTACCGAGTGCTGTTTTAATTGTATTTGTGCTCAGATGTATGTATCAGAAGTATGTGCTCTACCGAGTGCTGTTTTAATTGTATTTGTGCTCAGATGTATGTATCAGAAGTATGTGCGCTACCGAGTGCTGTTTTAATTGTATTTGTGCTCAGATGTATGTATCAGAAGTATGTGCTCTACCGAGTGCTGTTTTAATTGTATTTGTGCTCAGATGTATGTATCAGAAGTATGTGCGCTACCGAGTGCTGTTTTAATGTATTTGTGCTCAGAAGTATGTGCTCTACCGAGTGCTGTTTTAATTGTATTTGTGCTCAGAGGTATGTGCTCTACCGAGTGCTGTTTTAATTGTATTTGTGCTCAGAGGTATGTGCTCTACCGAGTGCTGTTTTAATTGTATTTGTGCTCAGATGTATGTATCAGAAGTATGTGCTCTACCGAGTGCTGTTTTAATTGTATTTGTGCTCAGAGGTATGTGCCCTACCGAGTGCTGTTTTAATTGTATTTGTGCTCAGAGGTATGTGCTCTACCGAGTGCTGTTTTAATTGTATTTGTGCTCAGATGTATGTATCAGAAGTATGTGCTCTACCGAGTGCTGTTTTAATTGTATTTGTGCTCAGAGGTATGTGCTCTACCGAGTGCTGTTTTAATTGTGTTTGTGCTCAGATGTATGTATCAGAAGTATGTGCTCTACCGAGTGCTGTTTTAATTGTATTTGTGCTCAGAGGTATGTGCTCTACCGAGTGCTGTTTTAATTGTATTTGTGCTCAGATGTATGTATCAGAAGTATGTGCTCTACCGAGTGCTGTTTTAATTGTATTTGTGCTCAGAGGTATGTGCTCTACCGAGTGCTGTTTTAATTGTGTTTGTGCTCAGATGTATGTATCAGAAGTATGTGCTCTACCGAGTGCTGTTTTAATTGTATTTGTGCTCAGAGGTATGTGCTCTACCGAGTGCTGTTTTAATTGTATTTGTGCTCAGATGTATGTATCAGAAGTATGTGCTCTACCGAGTGCTGTTTTAATTGTATTTGTGCTCAGAGGTATGTGCTCTACCGAGTGCTGTTTTAATTGTATTTGTGCTCAGAGGTATGTGCTCTACCGAGTGCTGTTTTAATTGTATTTGTGCTCAGATGTATGTATCAGAGGTATGTGCTCTACCGAGTGCTGTTTTAATTGTATTTGTGCTCAGAGGTATGTGCTCTACCGAGTGCTGTTTTAATTGTATTTGTGCTCAGAGGTATGTGCTCTACCGAGTGCTGTTTTAATTGTATTTGTGCTCAGATGTATGTATCAGAGGTATGTGCTCTACCGAGTGCTGTTTTAATTGTATTTGTGCTCAGAGGTATGTGCTCTACCGAGTGCTGTTTTAATTGTATTTGTGCTCAGATGTATGTGCTCTACCGAGTGCTGTTTTAATTGTATTTGTGCTCAGAGGTATGTGCTCTACCGAGTGCTGTTTTAATTGTATTTGTGCTCAGATGTATGTATCAGAGGTATGTGCTCTACCGAGTGCTGTTTTAATTGTATTTGTGCTCAGATGTATGTATCAGAAGTATGTGCTCTACCGAGTGCTGTTTTAATGTATTTGCTATACCCAATTTTGTGCTGTGGTTTTGATTGAATTATTCTGTCCTTTCAGCTTCCAAATTGCTTGCTTTTCATTCATAGACAGTTCTCTAGTCTACATGTTGGTTTATGCCTACTGACTCCAAAAGCAGACTCCCAAGGCCAAAGCAAAGGCTAAAACAAAGACTAGACATTTACAGCTGTTTCATTTGTGAACGATCAATGCAACAAGAAAGACCTGATCAACAAGAAACACCTGTCAGTCATTTGTTCCAATACTTATGCTTACCTAAAATGGGGGGACTGACCATAAAAAATGCTATTTTTCTACAATGGTGAAACGTATATACATAGAAATACCAATAAATAAAAAGTGACCTGTACTCTTGCCTCATATTTATCTTTTGATCTCAAATCCAAATTTATTTGGGTATATCGCAAAAACAAATTTGATTTCACTATTCCAACACTTATGGCAGGCAATATATATGCCATGATTCTAGTTGTGTCTTCCTACTACTATCCTCATTAAACCAAGTCTCACTTACTGCAACTATGTCATGCAGCTCACTATCTACTTTAACTTCAAGCTCTTCCAACTTATCATTTCAACTCCTAGCATTGGTTAACAACATCCAAAACTTTTCCCCTCCTCTAACCACCCTTGGCTACCTGTCCCCACCAATGATTCCATCAGCAGAAGTTCCCATAGCTCCATCCTCTCCACCCTCTTCTAGCCTAAAAAGTCTTAATTCCCTCTTAAATCCGCTTGCAGACTTTGCTGCAACTTCTTCGGTTTTAGCCCAATGCCATCATTCTGGAAATGCTCCCTTTGCCCCATAAACAATTCCCAATGCTTCCTAAACCCAAACCCATGCTACCTAGAGCCTTCTTCCAACCATAGGTTAACATGCATCACTCCACTTGTGAATACCCCACTGCCTCCCATTCTCAGGATCATCCGAGAAAGAATTACATGGAAACCCCTTTCCCTCAATCTATAACCCAAGAACATTTACCCAGCCTTCAAGTCCTCAGAATCTATTCTTCCCACATCATTACCACCCACATGCACCACAACCAATGTCGCTCTACTATGACCTGAAAAATTGCCATCCAATAATCTATCAATATCACTCAGCTCCACCCCTTTGAAAGAACACAACTTCATACTTTTTCGATCTCTGGACCAAAATGGAGAGTCCACAAATCCAATAACCTCATCCCGACAAAAATAATCGCCCTGGCCACTTTCCCTCACATCTCCATCTAATGCTCATCACTGCGCAGTGCGCATACCCGCAACGACACCCACACCACTTCCCACATAATCTGCACCACAATCCTCACGGCACCAGCAGCCAACCCGCGTCCGCAATGCCGACCGCACCGACTGAGCAACACCAAACCCGAACAGCAACCAGCTCCACCACAACACGACCAACCCTCCCCAACAAATTAATTGGCCCTTTCCTCAACTCGTCCACCAAGGCCCTTAGATAAACCACCTCCAAGTATTTACTGTAGGAATGGCCCCCTCCCTACCCAGTCGACAGAATCTCTGATACCACTTATATACAACACCCAATAGACTGTTGATAAGTGCACATGAATCCATGTCTGGCCTTGCACTTATCCAATGACATCTGCCTCATCTCATCCTCTTCTTATCTAAGCTACTAAGGCTTCTGCCCCTTTACTACTGCTATCCGTAGTGGGTTGAGCATCATCCTGCTCAGTATATTTGGCATTTGAGTGAACCATCTCTCTGATGTCATTCCTCCTGGAGTCCCTGTTGTCCGATCGACTTTGTCCACACATGCCGATCACCTCCAATATGCTAATCAAAATTGGGCATTCCACAAATGCCAAAGCCATCTGTGTGGCTGCAGACGCACCTGCCACGTGCCCGCCCATCTTGGGAGCACCACGTGTCTACCCATCTCGGGAGCACTTGCAGGCCCCAGAAAGCCACCCAAGCCCGTTAGTCGAGAACACTGTGGAACCCTCACCCTTTCTTAAATCAGATGCTTCATGGTCCGGAAATCAGGGCAGGGACCAAAAACTCCCCGATGTAGCCATGCAACATGCCGGTCTGGATGAGAGCCAGTCACGTTGATCCAAAACATACTTGCACCATGTTTAATAACTTGCATATATACCCCTTAAGCATTGGTGATGGGATGAAATGGCTTTTGATAACATTGAATGTCAGAGAATAATAACAACAACAGCAACAATCATGTGGCAATTCAGGTTACAAGGACCTCCCACTGGAATGCCGTGACATCATACAGCATAGCAAACACTGACAAAGGTCTATTTCCAATGGCCGACGGAATAAATGGAGGTGTTGTAAGTGACTGTAAAGGGGAACACAAACGCTCAGACCACCTCAACGCCAATCTATCCCTTGATACCATACATAATAGATATGATGTCATTTTTCGATTTCCTATTTATAAAGTAGGTAATTTTGTGATAAAAAGCCGCAAATCTTCTTCTTTTTCACGTTTAGCCATGACATCGCACTCAGAAGTTGAACGCCATATCCGTACTGTCTGCGGGTTACATCGCGGAAAAATTTAACTCCACAAATATGTCTCGTCCATGCGTTCTTGGTGATCTTACTATAATTTACCAAATGTCCGTCTGTCCGTCCGTTCGAAGGTACCGCAAAAACGGCAGAACCGATCGCAACGATATTTTGGGTGGGTAATCCTGGGACCCCTTGGAGTAAAGTTGGCTATATTGTTTTTCCAATTTTCCAGTTTTTCCAAACACGATGGAATAATATTTACCGATATGAACAGTGATGTGGCTTTTATTGAAATTCTACAAATACTGTTTAGATTTTGATGAGAATTATGAACCTGCCGTGAATGTGGAAGTGGACAGATGACGGCAATGAGCGGGTTTGATAATATCCCAATACAACCGTCATTCAATCGTAATGTTAAATCGTTAAACGTTAATCGTGTTAATAGTTTTGTTAAAGTATCAATTGATGATTGGAATTGAGTGAATACAATTACGATTTTGAATTCGTAATTATATTGTGGGTTCGAATCCCGATCGATCGCTGAATTAACGCCAGGGGGCGTTGACTCAGCCTGTCATACTTCCAAGGTCGGCAAATTGAGCACCAGTTCACTGGTAATTCCCGGTGTGTCACAAAAGGTGACTAACAGGGTTGGCGGCAGGAAGGGCATCCAGCCATAAAACATTGCTTCAAAAGGGGACCAAGGTGCCCAAAAAAGGCCAACCCCTGTTCTGCGGGGAAAAATGGCCTCTAAAGGTGGTTCTTCTTTCTTTTATTCACCCAACCGTATGGAACTTCACATCAGGATTTAAATATTTGTTTATGTTGTAGCGGTTACCGCTGGATGCACACAATCGCCTTGCACCGGCCAGAACACGGCCAGACGCGCCTCTCCCGGGCATGCCCGGACTCACTGTTCCCGGGCACGCCCGAACCTCCCGGGCACGCCCGGTCTCGTCTTTCCCGGGCATGCCCGCTCTCGCCTTTCCAGGGCTCGTCCAGAGCGTCCGGGCATGCCCGCTATCGCCTTTCCAGGGCTCACCCAGAGCGTCCGGGCATGCCCGCTATCGCCTTTCCAGGGCCCGCCCAGAGCGTCCGGGCATGCCCGCTATCGCCTTTCCAGGGCTCGCCCAGAGCGTCCAGGCATGCCCGCTCTCGCCTTTCCAGTGCTCGTCCAGAGCGCCCGGGCACGCCCAGCCTCGATTTGCCAGGCCGCAGCCAAACACGCCCGGGCAAGTCCAGACTCGCCTTTCCAAGGCTCGCCCTTGACACCCGGGCATGCCCGGTATAGCTTTTGCCGGGCAAACTTCCCGACATAAATGTGTATATATATTGCTGCCCGATAAACGGGCTTTTGTCAGAATACCTGAGCTGTTTTGTTTCAATAAAGCAACTCGGACGAATTCCGTCTTTGGTCGCGTCACTTCTTTCGACTCGCGTTGGAGCGCAACTCCTTCACTGGTGACCTACCGACATGGACACAGCAGTGACTCTTAAACTGCTTACCTTCTGGGAGGCTCACGCAGCTGTTTGGTTCACCCAGGCGGACTCCCAGTTCGCCCTGCGAGGCATCACCGCGGACGACACCCGCTTCCACCACGTCGTGGCAGCGCTCGGTTCCGCCACCGCGGCCCGCACCCTGAGCCTCCTCGAGCACCCGCCGGCTGCCGACAAGTATGACGTGCTGAAGACGCTCCTCCTCGACGCTTTCGCCCTCTCACCGGCGGCACGCGCACGGCGCCTGCTCGACCTGCCCGAGCTCGGCGACACGCGCCCGTCCGAGCGCATGGACTATATGCTCTCGTTGCTCGGTGAGCACTCTCCGGATTTTCTGTTCCGCGAGTTGTTCCTTCGCCAGCTGCCTCACCCGGTACGCCTCGCCCTGGCTGGCACGTCGATCACCGATCCCCGCGCCCTCGCCAGGGAAGCCGATAAGATCTCCTCGGCGGGCCAACACATCGGCGCGGCTACCTGGAGCCTGCCGCCGTCCGAGGCGACGCCCACGACGCCCGAGCGCCCTGCGCAGTTGGAGGCTGAACTGCCGGTGAAACTGGCGGCCACCACGCCGCACCGACCGCTTCCGACACGACGGCCGGGGCCTCCACCTGACCAGGCGTGGTGTTATTACCACGCCAGGTTCGGACACAAGGCTCGGACGTGCCGACCCCCGTGCACTTTCGGCAAGTCGGGAAACGGCCGGGCCGGCGTTTATTCCCAGCCATGAGCGCCAGCCACTCGGGCAACTTGCTTTTTATTCGGGACAAAGCGTCCGGGCGGCGTTTCCTTTGTGACACCGGCGCCCAACTGAGCGTCATACCCGCCTCCGAGCAGGCCAGGTGGGACGCCGTTTGCGGCCCCTCTTTGGTCGCTGCTAATGGCTCGGCCATACGCACTTTCGGCCCGCGCAACGTCACCCTCTGCTTCGGCAGCCAGCGCTTTCAGTGGACCTTTGTGACCGCCTGCGTCCCCATGGCTTTGCTGGGCGCCGACTTCCTCTGCGCGCATGGGCTGCTGGTCGACTTCAAACGTCGTCGCCTTGTCAATGCCGAGACCTTCAGCTCCCTGGCGTGCACGATGAGCAGCTCCGCGCCGACCGAACTGGCGTGCGCCCTCCCGACGGCGAACGAGTTCGCTCGCCTGCTCGCGGAATTGCCGGCCCTCACACGGCCGACGTTTTCGGCCGTCGCAGTGCGGCATGGGATCGAGCACCACATACCCACTACGGGCCCGCCGGTCTACGCCAGGGCCCGCCGCCTCGACCCGGCCAAGCTCGCCGTGGCAAAGGCCGAGTTCGACGCGTTGGAGCACCTCGGCATCGTGCGGCGCTCCAATAGCGCGTGGGCCTCACCACTGCACATCGTGCCAAAGCCGGGGGGCAGATGGCGCCCGTGTGGCGACTACCACCGCCTCAACAACTCTACCACCCCCGACAGGTACCCGATCCCGCACATCCAGGACTTTTCCGCCCGTTTGGCGGGACGGGTCATATTTTCCAAAATTGACCTGATACGGGGATACCACCAGGTACCTGTCCGGGCGGCCGACGTCCCGAAGACGGCCGTCATCACGCCGTTCGGCCTGTTCGAATTTTTGAGGATGCCGTTTGGCCTCAAGAACTCGGCCCAGGCGTTCCAGTGCTTAATGGACGGCGTGCTGCGCGACCTGCCATTTCTTTTCGTCTATCTGGACGACATCCTCGTCGCCAGCACATCCCGCGCCGAGCACCTCCTCCACCTCCGAACACTGTTCGGTCGCCTCAGCGAGCACGGCTTAATTGTCAACCCAGCCAAATGCCACTTCGGCACGACGACCGTTGACTTTTTGGGCCACCGCATCACCAAGACCGGGGCCATGCCGCTGCCGAACAAGGTCGAGGCCATCACCACGTTCCCGCGTCCCCGTTCCATCAAGGCCCTACAAGAGTTCCTCGGCATGGTGAATTTTTATCACCGATTCGTGCCCCGTTCTGCTCAGCTCATGCGGCCCCTTTACGAGGCCCTCCGGGGCAAGCCGGCCAAGCATGACATCGTTTGGTCCGCGGCCATGGACGCGGCCTTCGCGAACGCAAAACGGGCCCTCGCCGACGCAACGCTGCTGGCTCACCCGGTGCTCAACGCGCCCATCGCCCTCACTACGGACGCCTCCAACAACGCGGTGGGCGCCGTCCATGAACAATGGGTGGACAGGGTTTGGCAGCCACTCGCTTTTTTCAGCCGGCAGCTCCGGCCGAACGAGTTAAAATACAGCACGTTCGACCGCGAGCTGCTCGGTCTATTCCTGGCCGTTCGCCATTTCCGACACCTCCTGGAGGGCCGCCCGTTCACGGCTTTCGTCGACCACAAGCCGTTGGTCTACGCAATGGCCAAAGTCACGGAGCCGTGGTCGGCCCGCCAGCAGCGCCACCTCTCCGCCGTGTCGGAATTCACCACGGACATCCGGCACGTCGCCGGCAAAGACAACGCTGTGGCCGACTGTCTTTCTCGGGCCAGCGCGAACGCGGTCCACCTCGGCGTGGACTTCGCGCTCATGGCGGCCGACCAGACCACCGACACCTCGGTGCAGGCCCTCCGGGCGGCGGACACGGGCTTCCGCCTGGCCGACATCCCCTTCGCGGGCACCGTCCTGCTCTGCGACGTCTCCCAGGGCCAGCCTCGCCCCATCGTGCCCGTTTCCTGGCAGCGCCGCATCTTCGCCTCCATCCACGGCCTTTCTCACCCGGGCCGGAAAGCTTCTCAGAAGCTGGTGTCGGCGCGTTTCGTTTGGCACGGCCTTCGGTGGAACGTCCGCGACTGGGCCAACGCCTGCACAGCCTGCCAGCGGGCCAAGGTCCACCGCCACACCCAGGCCCGGCTGGCACCTTTCACCGTGCCTGCACGGCGTTTCGACCACGTCCACGTGGACCTGGTGGGTCCCCTGCCCCCATCGCGGGGGTTCACCCACCTGCTCACCATGGTGGACAGGACCACCAGGTGGCCGGAGGCCGTGCCCCTCACCTCCACCACCACCGCCGATGTGGCACAGGCGTTCATCGCCACCTGGGTCGTGCGCTTCGGCGCACCGGCGGACATCTCGTCCTATAGACAGTTCACGTCCGAACTTTGGGGCGCGGTCGCCCGCTCGTTGGGGGTCACGCTGCACCGCAACACGGCCTACCACCCCCAAGCCAACGGGTTGTGCGAGCGGTTTCACCGCTCCATGAAGGCCGCACTCAGGGCCGGCCTTCAGGATGACGGTTGGACCGACCGGCTGCCGTGGGTCCTTTTGGGCCTCCGCACGGCCCCCAAGGAGGACCTCCGGGCGTCCGCCGCCGAGCTCGTCTACGGCCAGCCACTCCTCGTCCCGGGCGAGTTCGTGCCCGACGCTACCAGTCCCTGGTCCGCCGCACACCAGCGCTCGGACCTCCAGGAGGCCGCCCGCCGATTTGCCCCCGTGCCAACGTCCCGCCACGGTGGCCCCCAGTCCTACGTCCCCCCGGCGCTTCGCACAGCGGAGTACGTCTTTGTGCGTCATGACGCGCACCGGGGGCCACTCCGGCCGCCGTACGACGGGCCCTTCCGGGTCCTGCGACGGGGCGACAAGTCCTTTGTCGTCGACGTTGGCGGCCGGTCGGACCGGATCTCTGTGGACCGCCTCAAACTGGCACACATGGACGTCGACCGACCACCACGGTTGGCCCTTCCTCCGCGGCGAAGCCGCCCCCCGTCCACAGTTCCCCCCGCTCGACCACCCACCACCACGTCGGACCCCTCCCCACGACCCTCCAGGGGTCGCTTCGGCCGGGTCATCCGGACCCCCCTTAAATTGACCCTGCCGGTGCAGGTCGATTCTGGAAGGGCGTGTGTAGCGGTTACCGCTAGATGCACACAATCGCCTTGCACAGGCCAGAACACGGCCAGACGCGCCTCTCCCGGGCATGCCCGGACTCACTGTTCCCAGGCACACCCGAACCTCCCGGGCACGCCCGGTCTCGTCTTTCCCGGGCATGCCCGCTCTTGCCTTTCCAGGGCTCGCCCAGAGCGTCCGGGCATGCCCGCTATCGCCTTTCCAGGGCTCGCCCAGAGCGTCCGGGCATGCCCGCTATCGCCTTTCCAGGGCTCGCCCAGAGCGTCCGGGCATGCCCACTCTCGCCTTTCCAGGGCTCGTCCAGAGCGCCCGGGCACGCCCAGCCTCGACTTGCCAGGCCGCAGCCAAACACGCCCGGGCAGGTCCAGACTCGCCTTTCCAAGGCTCGCCCTTGACACCCGGGCATGCCCGGTATAGCTTTTGCCGGGCAAACTTCCCGACATAAATGTGTATATATATTGCTGCCCGATAAACGGGCTTTTGTCAGAATACCTGAGCTGTTTTGTTTCAATAAAGCAACTCGGACGAATTCCGTCTTTGGTCGCGTCACTTCTTTCGACTCGCGTTGGAGCGCAGCTCCTTCAATGTCACTAATGTTGTTAAAAGTTTATTTTTTACATTAATGCTATTTAATTTGTGATTGGAGTTATGCTGTTTGGAATCAAGTGAATGACGAAATGCCGTGATGGTTTTACTTTCTAAACGTGAAATTCGCGAATCGCCATATGCAGAATTACCATTAACTGGATATAGAACCAAACGGGTACGTTTTTCGTGGAAGTCCTTCACGAACCTGCTGTCCATGTCTGACATGCAACTGAAGGTGCTACAGGAATGTGGAATTTATTGGTTTCATGCTTTAGCATTCACTGTTTCTGCATTGTCTGTTTGCTTCTGGCCTCCCACCCATGCGTAGCACGGGAACCTCACTAGTTATAGTAATACAAACGGAGATGGTTTCATACAGCCTGGATGGCCTAAAGGTCCGACAGTTTCCAGAAATTGATCAAGCGTTGTCCGAAATACTCGAGCCATCAGAAATACCCGATTGGGATTCAAAATGTTCACTTTTTGGATCAGAACATTATACAGAGCACTGTTATGAAACAGCAGAGATGGCTATATATCTTGTGATTATCCGCCACGATTGAGAGAGAGGATTCCACCCCCACGATTAAGCGGAAAAAGCAGCCGTCGTTCAAAACTGTAATACCATCTCTACTAAGCCACCAGCACATATGCACGGGCGTTTTGAGCGGTGAATCAAACACCTGCGTAGGCTTTCCAGCGACCGATGTCACCTCACCACCACCCCTCCTTCCCCACTCCACTGGGGTGGGACATCAGACACGGTATGGGCACAGCGGTGGGACACGACACAGCTCGACCACAGACACAAATCGCGTCCCGGGAAAGTTTGAAATGAGACGATCCTTTCTCATTCAAGAAATAGGACCAGCCCGCTACAGTGGGACAAATCATTCATCGCCCATTTGATCGGCAATGTGTGTGTGTGCCTGTCCATGCTGTCTCATGTCCATGCTGGGTCCGTGCCGTGTCATGCCGGATTCCTTCTGGAGTAATATAACTGATTTATCAATTAATACAAAATCCCTGATAGACCATTAATTGAACGGAAAAAACAAAACCTACAAACCTGTTGTGAACTAACACCATCTTCGTCTGAATCGCTTGCACAACACTCAAAACGATACGGCTCCACAATTCCCCAGAAAGCGTTTCCATCACTAATTTTGTGTCCAATAGTTTCTTCAAAATCCCACTGATCAGTTTCAACATACTGAGACCCTTCAGAGTTGCTAATGACGGTGGAATCGGTATCGAAATCTGAGCATGAAATACACCGTTTCTCTATGTAATTTGGTGAGTGTTTCTCTCTATGTGCCGCCATTTGGATCAAAGTAGATTTGTAATGTGACCTCACTGGTGAATTTAAAAAATCGACACTTTAGGGCTTTTTTGGACACTTTATGATTGCCAAATAAATTTCAAAAAGAAACTTTCCCTTCAAATTTGACCATGATTAATGATTTCCAATGTTTTTCAGAAAATAAAATTGTGTTTGAGTTCCCCTTTAAGTGCCATAATCAAAATTGTAAGATATTCTGCCTTCGAAGTTTAGTAATTGTGCATCCTCATTGCTTGCTTCTATGTACCTATCCAATAATTTAATACCATTACCTTTAAGGAGATTCGTATAAATGTTCCGCTCTACATATTTTTTTCCTTTATCAGTACATGCTTTCTTGAAATGTCTTTTGTATATGTGAAATGCGGTATTTGCAGACATCCACAAGACATACTCGTATTTTATTTTTCAAAGGAAAACACCATGCATACCTGGACCTTACAACAATAACGGTATAAAAGGCATACTTGTATCCATTATATTTAAAAGTTCAATCAAGCTGTTGAACTAAATTTAATCAACTGCTTTAGAATAAACTTTCCTCCTTTTAAACTTGGTGATTATTAGTTTATGTAATTAATTATAGCTAATTGACTTTTAGTTTGCTATTCAGGAGAGGCTAAGACGACTTTGAATTTCTCAGTCGTGACATCATCAGAGCTTTAAAAAAAATTTTGAGGATGGATTACCAGGATTAGTATTAATTTACTTTCAATTACAATATAATCGGATTAGCAAGCTCCAGTTTCAAATTTTCCCTAACAGTTTCTTTTTACAGATAATAAACATGTGTACGTTTTCTCTTAATGTTCAATCCTGGATAAGAGATCAATTTCACATTTCCGTATCAACTTAATGTATTTTTCTTTTTAATCCAGCATCGTACTTTTTTTGCATTATCAATATCATTGTTTAAATAAAATTTGGTCAACCCAATTTATATGTCTGCTTGTAATGTGACCTTCTTTTTCATGTTTAGCCATGACATCACACTCAGAAGTTGAACGCCATATCCGCCATATCATGACATGATTTCAATGTTCATCCAATCTCTTATTTAAATTTGCCCTTACCCACAAAAGGATTATCAAGGAAAATTGAATTTTTCAGGAATCCGAGTTATTAGCTCGCCCCCCCCCCCCCCCCCCCCCCCACGCAGTGTGAGAGGGAATTTTGCAATCACTTCTGTGTGTCTGTCTGTCTGTCTGTATGTCTGTCTGTCTGTGTGTCTGTCCAGGTCGTAACTTTTTTTTACCATTAGAGCTATTGCCATTAACTTTTCAACAAAGGTTTATTATGATAATATGGAGAAGATAAATTCATAATTTTGTCAAAAGGTCAAAGGTCAGTGTCACCTAAAACCATCAATTTTCATCCAATTGATCTGAAATTTCAGTTTTTTTAAATTAAATATCCACCAAAGTTTTATTATGAGAATAAGGAGAAGGCAAATTAATAATTTGGTCAAAAGGTCAAAGGTCAGCGTCACATGAAATCGTCAATTTTCATCCGATTGTCCTGAAATTTAAAGAAATTGCATGTCGGGTCACTGAATTGGTTCACTAATCAAAAGCTAGAAGCCGATTGTTTGTTTGTTTTAAGATCAAAAGGTCAAGGTTGCATAAAATCATAAAGTTTCATATGAATGACCTGAAATTTTAAGAATTTGCATATTCCGTCACAATTGGTTCACCAATCAAAATCTGGAAGCTGATATTTTTAAAATTAGATCTACAGCTCAAAGGTCAAAGCAATCGTCAATTTTCAATTATTTCTTTTTTAAACTTTTCGTTATGTTGAACATACGGAAGAAGAATAAAACGTCTGAATACAAACGGACTTGGGTGGGCTTTTCATTTTCAGAAGCTTTCTCGTCGTGAATTAGTTTCCTGATAATTTATGGATATCACCTATTTTTGTTTAAGTATATATTTTTAGCCGCGTCGCAGACGCTGCTAATAGAGTGCCCTCTGCTGTTGTTGTTTTTCTTCTTGTTCGTCCTCTTCTTCTTGTTTTTGCAGAGAAGACAAAACCTCAAAGCTCCACCCATTCTGGGAACCATAGCTCCACCCATTTTGGGAGAGGTTTCATATAAACAAATATCCACCATTTTATTAACTCACATAGCTTTGAGGCCTGTTTTGTAGGCCCGTGGTGTCTTCCTCTCTCACACAGTTTTATTTCAAATCAAATTCGATATATCATTTCATTTTTCACAGTCGCTAACATATACACAAAGAATTAAGTTAAGCACCCCCCCCCGTTTTTTTACAACCTCGCACATTACAAGTTTGTTGTCGTCAAAACAGTGTAATATACCCATGATATTGCTATATTTTCTGGAGAAGTGATATTATGGTCACATAAAAACATAACAATCATGCCGTTTTCAATATTTTATTCTGAATAATTTAAGGTGAAAATTTTTGGGAATTTTAGGCATATTTGCACCTCAATTTAAGTATGGAGCTATAGGTCCATCACAGACAGTGTGGATGACGTTTATGTTTTCTAACGTACAGTCATTGTTCTGAGAAGACCTCTAGCGATCTTTGCGTCAATAACGTGTGTAGGACCCACGTGATCGGATCACTGACTCAACCCTACGTCTCATAGACCCTGTGTATCTGCATTTCATCAATGGATAATTGCTAATGTCATACCAATCATTATTTGATCTCACATACCTTAGAATATATGCCAATGTATACATATACACAAAGAATATATATTAGGGGGTGCTTACCTTAATTCGTTGTGTAGGGGTGCTTAACTTAATTCTTTGTGTATAGTTTTAGACTCGGCTGAAAAAAAACGGGAAGAAAATCCGATGAAAGTTGCCCTTTATAGAACGAAATGAATTCTCAAAGGCCTGTAACTTCAAGTCCATTGAGATAAAAAAAATTTTAATCGCGGCATGGTCAGTCATACACCGCCCGAAATAACAGACGGGAAAATGCCGAGATATATATATTTTGTTTAAATCGCGGCATGGTCAGTCATACACCGCCCGAAATAACAGACGGGAAAATGCCGAGATATATTAAAAATTCGTCCATTTGATGACAATCGTCACGATGAAATATTTAATTTATACGTCGTCACAATAATGTGGAGAGAGGAGCATAGCTTCGTTCACGTGTCGCCACACACGGGAAATTGCCGAGATATATTTTTTTTTAATCGCAGCATGGTCAGTCATACACCGCCTGAAATAACAGACGGGAAAATGCCGAGATATATTAAAAATTCGTCGCCACACACGGGAAATTGCCGAGATATATTTTCACTTTGCACAAAAATAACATCAAGTAATCGAATCAATAGGAATGTCCTGTGCCTATAACATCGACGTTATAGGCACAGCTGCATCTAGGCATTGTGTAACATCGACGCGGCTTTTGTTTTAATTAAAACTTTTTGTACTTGTTTTATTTATGGATACCACCCTGCCGGTAGTCAAACTTATTATGGTCAGTGGGCCACAGGTGGACACAACAAGAATGACGAACGAAAATAAGGGAGAGAGAGAAAATGAGAGAAAACATAAAGTAACCTGCAAACAGGGCCGGCGCTACAATTAGGCCAACTAGGCAGCCGCCTAGGGCGCAGACATCAGAGGGACGCATTACTGAACCTTAAAGGGTCACAGTTTTATACAAATTATTGTTTTAAGAAAAATAATAATAAAAGGAAAATATAATAAATAGTTCATTGTTCATAATAGTGTAAGTGATTAATTGTGAGCATGTATGCTTCGTGGCATACGTCACATCCTGTTTGAAACTGACGTAGCCTGCTCCCATGCGCCTTCTCCCATACGTCACATCAGGCATGTTCAAAACGCTGCCGCCATTTCGTAGTTGGGCACATCGATTGATCATCGTCAGGAAAACGGGAGATTTAATTGTTTGCTGATGTGAGATTCGAACGGATCAACTTGGCCACTGCCACTAAAATGGCCACTGCCATATTAATGGATATTGCGCCTTTAATATTGGTGCTGTTGGCATCTTACGGTACTTATTCTTGCAATTTAAAATAAATTCAGCAGTTTCAAGTTTTCTGCTTTTTATTTTTTCAACAAAACATCTGTTTTTAATAATCGAAGTTGGCAAAAAAAAAATTTGGGGGGGGAGGGGTATGCAAGTAGCTGGCCTTGCCTAGGGCGCAAAATAGTCTGGCGCCGGCCCTGCCTGCAAATAAGAGGGTTGCAGTGAAAATATTGATACTTCATTTTATTCCACATGTTGAATAATGTTCCTCTTCTTCTGAATTTATTTTTAATTATAACCAATGAATTCTTTTTATTATCAGTTTTCCTTCGCCGTGTAAGACAATACATCTCGTTCATTCATTATTATTTTTAAGTGATTTTAATTTTCCGACAGAATAAGTAGACATTCAGTCGACTGATCCAGTTGAGATACTGTGGTATTTACGAGAAATATTTGTAACTTGATATGGAATCTAAAAAGCATTTTCAAAAAGGGCTTTATTCTTGTATCCACTTCACATTAACTAAATGGTATAAAGTACAATAAATAATGATGGAAACAGGAAAAATTGCATTTTATGTGCAAAGATGAAATGCTCCATCGAAGATTCATCTGCATCGTACATTATGATTGGGTGTCATGCAAGCAATAAGAAAGTGCCACACCTGCAGAAGGCCTAAAACATGTAAAGGCATGGATATCAGTGTAGTGGAGCGAATGTATTATGAAAAGATTTAAAAAATTAGAATATCTCGGTTGGACAAGTAAGTGTCCACCCTTATCCCCCCCCCCCCCCCCCCCCCTCCCATGAGTTAATACTGGGTGGCAGCACCTTTCCAGCAATTACAGCTGCGTCTGTTGGGAAAGGTCTCTATCAACTTTGGTTTCATCAGACCCTAAAACTTTTTGCCAACATGGTTTCAGAATCTCCAGAGTGGTGTTTTTTCAGACTTAAACAGGACTCCAGGTGGGATTTTTTGAGTAATTGCTTCCTTCTTGCCAACCTACCGTACAGGCCAAACTTGTGGAGTGTTTGGGATATTGTTGTCACATGCACACAGTGACCAGTCTTTGCCATAAAGGCCTGTAGCTCTTTCAAAGTTGCCATTGGCCTCTTGATGGCCTCTCTGATCAGTCTCCTTGCTTAGTCATTCAGTTTGGAGGGACGGCCTGATCTAGGCAGGGTCTTGGTGAGCGCCCGGGCCATCTCATTGGACCCACACAGGGTCCAAGACCAAGACCATATGCCTTCCACCTCTTTTTTTTTTTTTTTTTTTTTTTTGTATACTGAATCGAGGCTCGTGAAAGAGCTAACATTTACTTCACAAACAAATCAACCAGACAAACAAAACACACAAAAAGCGGGAGCAGAAAACAAGATGGGGAGAGAAGGTGAAGCACACAAACACAACATTTGAGAGCAGGGAGATGTGTGGAAGGGAGAGGGCTTGGGGGGAGGAGGCATGGGAAGGGGGGGGGGGGTGGAGGGAGAAGTATAAAACACAAGGACACCAATGACTTCCAGGACAGAAGTTGGTATTTCAAAAAAGTGGAATTGGGGTGAAATTAGCGGGGGTAGAAAAGATCAAGGTTTTGGATGGGGGAAGATAAGAGATGGTGGTGAACAGCTGTTTTAAAGACCTGGAGGGTGGAGTGGGATTGAAGAGAGTGAGGGAGTTTGTTCCAGAGGCGGGAGAAAAGAGGAATGAAGGAGTGCAGGTGAGCAGGGAGTCTTGATTTTGGCAGTTTGACCATAAGAGGGTTGCAGGCAGATCTTGTGCGACCTGTGGGAATATTTGCGGGACAGAGCCCAGAGAGAGCTGGGGGGGCAAGGCCAGAGAGGAGTCGGTAGAAGTTCTTAACGATTGTCTTGATTGTGCTCCAAGGGATATTCAAGGCCTTTGAAATCTTTTTATACCCATCCCCTGATATGTGCATTTCCACAACTTTGTCCCGGAGGTCTTTTGAAAGCTCCTCCATTCTCATGTTTGAGTCTTTGCTGTGAAATGCACTACCCGTCAGAGGAATCGACAGGAGAGCTGAATATATTCTGAAACTAGAACGGGCACTCGGTAGAGCGCATACCTTCGCCGCAGCTACTGTTCTGTACTTGGCATGGGAGTGTAGGGAACAGAACAACAAAAATACGATTTTGACCTTTTCGTGACCTTGACCTTGACCTTTGACCCGATTGCTCCCAAAATCTAAGCAAATGTGTCCCGTATAATAACCAATCATCCCACCAAATTTCATGCAATTCGGTTGAATACTTTTTGAGTTATGCGAATAACATACACACACACACACAGACATACAAATAAATACACAGCGATCAAAACATAACCTTCCGCTTTTGCGAAGGTAATAATCATAACCACTAAAATTTAACACAGGCGGAAGCCAATTAATTTGTGTATGATTGTGAAGGCGATTGGTTACACCTGAGCTAACTTATAATTGCTCTTATAAGGGGGGTGGACACTTATCCAACCAAGATATTCTGGTTTTATATTTTGAATTAATTTTCTGAAATTTGTGGAATTTGTTTTTCACTCGGAATTGTAGGTTATGATGTGTAACCAAAGGTGGAAAAAGGCTCATTTAATGCAATTTCATTGCAAGATATGAGGCAAAATAGGTGAAATTTTTTGAAAGTGGGTGTGGACTTTCTATATGCAATATATTTATATACTATACTGGCTCGGCTCGCTACGCTCGCCTAACCACACGTCGCTACAGAGGAACGGGCTTATTTTAGCTGAGGATAATGGCTAATGACTGTACTTGAGTTGCTGTGTTGTCATGATTTACACCAATCGTAATACAAACATTTATTTTGCACAAATTTATTTGTAGTGTTTGTGATATTACATTTTTATAGGCAATTTAGGTTATAGATGTAGGTTGAAATTTTTAAAAATAAATTCAAAAAGGAACTCTTCGGCACATACACACATGAGGGGTAGGTGCAGACTATAAGTTTGGGACAATTTCACAAAAGTTTGAGCTGGTAGTTACAAATATTTATTTTGTTTATTTATCTTGTTAATATTATATTTATTTTGTTTATTTTGTTTATTTATTGCAAACATTTATTTTGCACAAATGTATTTGTAATAATCGTGACATTGCATTTTATAAATAATTGAAGTTAAAGATTTAAGTTGAAAATTTTTTCTTATATTAAAATTTAAAAAAAACTTTTTCCCCCAAAAATTTTTTAAAAACATACACACAAAAACATACACATACACACACAAAAAACATTAAAAACATACAAACACCCCAAACATACACATCAAAACATACATACAAAAAACAAAAAACATACAACCCTTGTGTATGTTTTGGACCCGGAACACATGGACCATGTTACACTTACCACAGTCTCTATGGATCCCTCGTCCCCCCTTCCATGTAATAATATGTTGTATATTCCTGCCACCATTTATATGCATAGAAGGGTTATGCTAGGCTAATCACAATGCCAATCTCCCCATTAATTTGTCATTACATTTATTCAAAAAGAAAATCAACTTGTTCAACTTGAACTAAAAGTTACAAGGGTACTGACTCTATTGGACTTTTTTGTTTCCTTTTGTACATTTAGGTCAATTAAATAAGCTGTGTTTAAGTTTTGGTAACTGTCATGTTTAAAATAGAATCCTTATTATGAAGGACCATTGCTTTTACATACCTTTTGATTCCATTTCTAAACATCTGGAGAATAATGTTCCCACTTGTTTTCTGATTCTGTATACCTCACTGGTTAAATATTCCATCCAGACAAACTCCAAGTTCTTTCATTTTACCATTTAGCAACAACGTATTAATATTACCGGTCTCATTACACCTATCTGGTTTCTAAGGTAGGAGTAAATGTTGTGCTTTCCTTCAAAATGCAAATGTTATACAACTACGGTATAAAGTGTACTGTTGGATTTCACGTGTTGACATCTTTTTTTGGGAGAATTATATGTGTAGCGGTTTTAATGAAACGAAGTGTTCTATTCAACACATGTTCTGTCTTTAGATGCAGTGTGTATTAACTAATATACCATGTCCATTTTTCACAGTGACATGTGGGCTAATGATATACATGTGCTTTAAAATATTGATTGTACATGTTTAAATTATTGTGTCAACTTAATTACCACTTTTAGAGGCCATTTTTCCCTGCAGAGCAGGGGTTGGCCTTTTTGGGGCACCATGGCCCCCTTTTTGAAGCAATGTTTTATGGCCGGATGCTCTTCCTGCCGCCAACGCTGTTAGTCGCCTCTTGCGACACACAGGGAATTACCAGTGAGCTGATACTCAATTTGCCGAACTCGGAAGGATGACAGGCTGAGTCAACCCCACTGGTGTTAATTCAGTGATCGACCAGGATTCGAACCCAGGATCCTAGGATCCCAAGCCGCACCCTAACCGCTAAGCCAACACCAGGCTGATTGTGTCAACTTAATTGGAGGAATGTTAATGTTCATGATATATTTCACATGGAAGCCATCTGTTTGTTACATACATACACAAAAGGGAAGCAAAGGTGGGCGAGCTGAGTCACAATATAAACAATTTTCAATACAATAAAATACGTACAGAAGAGCTGGCAGGATAGCCTAGACTAGAGGTATGCACACTCGCCTCTGAGCTCTCTTTTCTTGGTTTGAATCTCGACCCAGCTATACATTGTCACCCTTGTGATTTTCAGGCAGAGCGAGGCATCAATCTGTGTGCCGTCCCTTGGATGGACATGAAACTGGTGTTGCATCTACAGAATATATTAATCAATTGAGTCTAACACAAATCCCCCCCCCCCCCCCCCCCCACACACACACACACCAAGACAACAAGCCAGAAAAGGTATCCCAAATTCACCTTGCAAAAACATTCCAAAGACAGATGTGAGTCGAAGATGACTGCAGTGTATACAGGACACTGCAAACAGCAATGACTACAGCCCCCAATTATTGCAAAAATGACAAAAGAAAAAACTAAACGAAATATGAACAAAAATACATCAACAACTGGGAAAATTGTGATAGAGCAGGTAAATATATATAAAAAATGAGTCGGATAGATTGATCATAGACAAAAAATGCTCATTGGAATGGTTAAAGAGGAGGTCAGTTAAACTGGGATGGAGTCTTAATCATTATAAATGTCCAAGACCAAGGACACTATAGCAATGGCTTTAAGAAAATGGCAGGACTGTCAATCAGACAGGTGTAGATTTTGCAAGGCAGAAACAGAAAGTACGAGTCACCTCTAATCGGGATGTAGAAATACTCATGTCAGAAAAGTTGTACACACAAAGGCACTGCAAAGTTTGTGGAGTAAGTGATTATTTCAGAATAAAATCAGTTGTTCCTATAGGTTTTTTTTAATGCTGGGTAGTGCATTGCACAGAAAAGACTCAACCATGAGCACCAAAGAGCTTTCAAAAGACATCTGGGATAAAGTTGTGGAAAGGCATAGATCATGGGATGTGTATAAAAATATTTCAAAGGCCTTGAATATCCCTTGGAGCACAGTTAAGACAATAATTAAGAAGTGGAAGGCATATGGTATTATCAAGAACCTGCCTGGATCAGGCTGTCCCTCCAAATGGGATGACCAATCAAGGAGGGGACTGATTAGAGAGGCCACCAAGAGGCCAATGGTAACTTTGAAAGAGCTACAGGCCTTTATGGCAAAGACTGGTCACTGTGTGCATGTGACAACAATATCCCAAGCACTCCACAAGTCTGGCCTGTATGGTAGGGTGGCAAGAAGGAAGCAAATATTCAAAAAATCCCACCTTGAGTCCCATTTGGGGTATGCAAAAAACTACTATGGAGATTCTGAAGCAATGTAGCAAAACGTGCTGTGGTCTGATGAAGCCAAGATGGAACTTTTTGGCCTAAATGCAATATGCTACGTTTGGTGCAAACCCAACACAGCACATCACCCAAAGAACACCATCCCATCTGTGAAGCATGGTGGTGGCAGCATCATGTTATGGGGATTGTATCTCATCAGCAGGGACTGGGGCACTTGTCAGGGTAGAAGGGAAAATTAATGGAGCAATCAATATACAGAAAATTATTAGAGGAAAACCTGCTGCCCTCTGCAAGAAAGATGAAACTGGAATAGAAGTTCACCTTTCGGCATGAAAATGACCTGAAGCACACAGCCAAAGCTACACTGGAGTGGCTAAGGAACAAAATGCTAAACGTCCTTGAGTCGTCCAGTCAGAGCCCCAACCTAAATCCAATCTAAAAACTCTGGCATCCCTTGAAGATTGCTGTCTATCAACACTCTCTACGCCACTTGGCTGAACTTGAATAGTTTTGTACAGAAGAATGGGAAAATATTGCCCAATCAATGTGTGCAAAGTTGGTGGAGACCTATCCCAGCAGGCTCACAGCTGTAATTGCTGTCAAAGGTGCTTCTACAAAGTATTAACTCAGGGGGGTAGACACTTGTCCAATCAAGATATTCCAATTAGTATTTTAATTAAATTTTCTGAAATTTGTAGAATTTGTTTTTCACTTGGAAGTTGTGGGATACAATGTGTAAATAAAGGTGGAAAAAGTCTGATTTAATGCAATTCATTTCCAGGGTATAACGCAACAAAAGGTGAAAAATTTGAAAGGGGGTGTAGACTTTCTATAGGCACTGTATACACCGCTCCTTTCCTATGACATCTCCAGGCGCTGCTTGACGTCATCGCCGGGCACCGAAGAGGACCCGGTGATGCGCGCTGAAAGGGAGTACTCAGTTTTCACTCCGGTTTCTTTCTTGCTTGCTTGTTTATTTGTCCGGGAATATCTCAGCCATCCTTTGAGCTAGGAAGCTGAAATTTAGGCACAATAGTAAGCAAGTGCTTTGGCAAAAACTTTATTTTTTGTTTTTTGATTAATCAATTAGTTGATTAATTACTTATTTTTATCGATTAATTAAGTACTTATTTCTGGACAATATCTCAGGCACCGATCGTAAAACTTCCTTTCTCATCTCGGCAATATCTCAGGCACCTTTTGAGTTTGGAAGCTGATATTCAGACTCGACAGTGACCAAGTGATTTGGCTGTAAAGGCTATTTTTGATTTATTGATTAATCAATTAATCGATTAATTATTTAATTATTCGATTAATGACTTAATTTTTAAAAAGTTACAGATTCGGATGAAATGGTGGTGGTTTCGGTATTGTATTAGCCAAGTGAATAATTTTTTTAATTTAATGATTATTATTTATTTATTTTCATTATTAATCACTTATTTGTTTTCTTTCTCATCTGGGCAATATCTCAGGCACCTTTTGAGCTCGGAAGCTGATATTCGGACATGACAGTGACCAAGTGATATGGCTATAAAGGATATTTTTGATTTATTGATTCATCAATTAATCGATTAATTATTTATTGATTTGTCAATTAATTTTTTCTTTTGATTAATGACTTTAATTAATTTTCAAAGAGTTACAGCTTCGGATGAAGCACTGGTGGTTGAGGTATGGTAATAGCCAATTGATTAAGAAATTGTTTTACGATTATTATTTATTGATTTTAATTATGCAATTAATCAATTATTGTACACCTCTCCCTCCCAATACCGTCTATTTGTGCTGCGCGGCCGTATCGCTGGGCGCTGAAGGGCCCCTGGCAATGCGGCGCTGGAGGATGTTATTTATTTATTTGGCATGGGGCAGTGTACTTTGAATGTATCTGTACTTGTTTGTTATATTTAGTTTTAAAAAGACTAATTGGTGAGTGTTCTTAACTATTTTCATAGGCAACAAGCTTGTCACTCAAGCAAACGTAAGATGTGGAACCATAAATCTTGAACAGATATTTTATGAAAATTGTCATATTACTTACTGCACGTGGAGTTGCAGACAAATTGGATGTCAGTGTTCGAAGTGTGCAGACATTAATTTATCATCAGCTAGTATAAATTCAATAACACAAGTTCCCCTACAAGGAGCCTCATTGCAAGAGGCAGCCATTCAGCCAATCAAGCCTGTGCAATGGTTGCCAACATATGGTTGTTTATCCATGCATGCACCATCATTTTTAATAGCAGGAAACCAGCACGCACCATTTTTACAATCTTTGGGATGACTCGGCTGGTCCTCTTCTAAACCCACCTTCTTCGGTTTGAACCACCCACTTCTCAGACTCAGAGTGGACACTCTAACCATTGCGCCACTGAATCTGATTAAATAAGGTACTTACATTATGGGTACCAAAGGACATTTGATCAAAAGGCAACTCATTTTGCTATTGGAGCCAAGCTCAGCAAACACAACCAGAGAGGGAGATGATTTTTGAAGAAGAATTTAACATGGGATGGGAACTGAGCCCATCATTTCATGCCACGGTCAAAGTCAATCCACATGGAGTGCAAATATTCTGGGTATTTACAACCAAGAACAATTCACAGTTGAACCATGTAGCCACCTGGTTGAGCCATGAGCAACATTGCATCTATTTTCAGGTTTCATTCATTATTATGCCTTTTATAAACCAACGTCTGGGTCAAATCTAAAGTGTGTGTGTGTGTGTGCGTGTGTGTGTGTGTGTGTGTGTGTATGTGTGTGTGCGTGTGCGTGTGTGTGTTTGTGTGTGTGTGTGTGGTGTATGTGTGAGCACGTGTTCCTATTTTTTCATATAGCTGCATGATTACATTCAACTACATGAAATTTCAGAAGAATTTAAGGAAGGATTGTGATGTGGCTGAATTTAAGTCAAATAAAAGAAAGTTATAGTTTTGATGAAATTTGACTTGCCTAAACTGTACTGAGGCTGGAAGGATGGCCTAAAAGTATGCGCATTTGCCTCCAATACGTCTAATCTACGTTCAAATGTCGGCCCAGCTAAAAACTCTCATCATAGTGTTTCACAGGCAGGGTGATTCATCAATGTGTGTGTGATGTGTGATGAAGTGTGATAGACATTAAACTGGACATTAAACTGTGATGGACAAACATTAAATCACACATCAATGTGTGATGGGCATTAAACTGGCGTCCTGGATGCCAGCATTAGTTGGTGGACTTCAAAGATCCCTTGGTGCCCTTCGTAAAGACTAGGCAAGCTATCACTGGCACCATGGCCAAATTCCAACTTCCTGCCATAACTATTGCTGAGAGAGGGATGGCAAACCGCCCAGCATGAACCTAGGCCAAGAAACCGCTTTGGCAGAAGCAACGCTCTGTACACAGAGTATGGTACATTGGATCTGAAACTCTGCAGAAACTGATGAGACTTGCATTTCACCCAATGTCCCCTTTGCAAAGCTGCCCCTCAGGGTTATGAAAGGTCAAAGTGTGAAACTGCAGACAATTTTGGCTGTTTTGCTATTATAGCAGAACCAAGCTTGGTGTGATTAACAAGCATAAATTATGATAGCCCTGGGTTGCAGTGGGCCTTGGGATATACAAAATTACTTTTTCCTGTGAAATGTCTTTAAAGTGAAGAGTATCAGGGCAACCATGAACAACCCTCGGTGGAGTAACTAAATAGATGTGCAGAAAATTCTGATATTTCTCCATAGTATTTAATCCGTGGCATATTCACCGTGAATATTTAATAATGATTTATATATTACGACTGAGATACCCATGCTACGCACGGGTGGGAGGCACATAAGCAAACAGGCAATGCAGATATGGCGAATGCTAAAGCATGAAACCAATAAATTCCACATTCCTGTAGCACCTTCAGTCGCACATCAGACATGGACAGCAAGTTCGTGAAGGACTTCCATGAAAAAAGTACCCGTTCGCAAACAAACGGGTACGTTCACGTATAGAAACATTGATCGTGGGTCCGTGGTGAATCTGCATATGGCGATCTGCGAAGTTCACGTTCAGAAAGTAGAAACCATCACGGCATGTCGTCATTCACTTGAACTCGATATCTCTTTTTTCATTCCAAACAACATAACTCCAATTAATCACAAAATAAACTTTTAACAACATTGTTAATGTTTCCTTCATTGTAAAAACTACCAAATCAACAGTTAAAAGGATTTTGAGCCGATAGCTGTTACAGCCTTGGCAAGATTGATGGAGACAGCGATCTGTTAGCGTATTCACCACCCAAATAGCCATGTGGAATTCTCTCATGTAGAGATTAAATGTAGTTTGAACTTTGGCCGAGGTCATTATTTACTTTTAATGATGTTTATATACGAATGATGTTTAATGATGTTGATATTGGTTTTGGCTCGTCCTTTCCGCATATCTCGTGGGATTGTAAGTTGGAGAGACGGCCGTGATGGCGGGGAGGGGTTTGGAATTCTCTCAAGCAGGGATTCACCCGTGTCCTTATAAAAGGTATTTGTCCAAGGTCACCGAGTCCGATCGGTGCAGCTGTGCAGCGATCGGTGCAGCCGTTTGTGCGGCACCCGGGAAAACAACATCGTCACAATGAAAACATCGTCACAATGAACGTTATGCGAACGCGAATGTTATGCGAGAGTCCAAACCTGAGAATGCTGGAGACCAAAGCTGAAATTGGGAAAACTAAATAGCCTATTTTACTCCTGGAGATCCCAGGATTACCCACCCAAAATATCGTTGCGATCGGTTCAGCAGTTTTTACGGTACCTTTGAATGGACAGACAGACAGATGGACGGACATTTGGTGAATTATAGTAAGATGTATTCTAGAATTTTAGGATAACTTTGTAGGTTGTCGCATGGCTTTTCATCATTTGTTTGGAAATCTGTTGGATGGACAGAAGGCTGAATATTTGCAAAAAATATTCACTTTTATTTCCTGGCACATTTGCTAGTTGTTGGGGAAGGGTTGTCCATGATAGGAGATTGCAAGATGAGAGATGCTCATTTTCTTTTCAACAATCACTGCAAGAGGAAAAAAAAGTTATTACCCTACTCACGTGAAGCGAAAAGCGGGGTTAGGCAATTGGTTCATGTCTGTCTGTCTGTCTGTCTTATCAATTTATGATCGCCAATTTATCATCGAGGAACAACTTATTTGAATTGAATGTTATTTTTGAACACGAATCGGAACATGAATAAGAAGGCAACATGAATTTTCTGTTTTACCATAATTTGTCTCTGAATTTCTCTTGACCACACATGCGCAGAGGAGTGAAATAATTTATTGCCCTCGCCATAGGAGAGGGTATTGCATTTAAGTCCGTTTGTTTGTCTGTTTGTTTGTCTGTCTGTCTGTCTATTTGTTTGTTTGTTTGTCCACACAGAATAAGTAAGATTTTTTCTACAACCGTTTGTCCGATTGACAGGAAATTTTCACCATAGGTGCAACTCCACCTGTATAATTTTTTAATGATGAGTGGTACGATAAGTGGTATGGGAGCCATCTTGGAAAAACCAAAAACTTTGCAACTCTATATCTCCGAAAGCGCTGCATAGAAAAAATAGAGACGTGGCTCATTGTAAAGAACTCTCCATGGGGAGTAACTTATGTTAATGATGATGTCATAGGTGCCTCCATTATGACGTCATACTTCGACAAATACAAAACTTCATCCGATGAAGATTCAATTTATTGAGCGTCATCTATGGATAAATTGGTAGAGAAAATAATAATAATGAGGAAGTCATCGGTCACGTGTTTCGGCCGCCATATTTGTATTAACACAAAAGCCTTAAAAACCACTAAAACACGTCCTGGCGAGTGTCTGCAATCTCTGATTGCTTTTTCTTTTTTACTCTGTCTGCCTGCCTGGCAATGAAACAAAATTGAAAATCATTCCAAACAGGAAACTTACTATTTTAAGGACATCATAATGGACATGTACAACAGGCACAAATAACTAATGTAACATGTTAGATTGGGTGATGTAATAGACACTGGGTAAAACAGCAGCGAAACCCATAATTTATTTATTTATATTCTTTTAAACTTCTTTAAACCTTTATTTAAATTGAATTATATACTTGAACACTGTAGAACACAAATCACCTTCATAATACTTTCATAATACTTCCAAGAACCATGCTGTATATTGATATATAGCATGAGAGGGCGAGGCATGTGAGATGATACAGTATTGGGGTGAAGAAGAGGCTTTCGATATGTCTATGTACAATGCCGATTGATGGTGCGTTCTATATACAACCACCGTTGGAGGCCATTTTTTGCCCGCAGAGCAGGGGTTGGCCTTTTTTGGGCACCATGGTCCCCTTTTTGAAGCAATGTTTTATGGCCGCATGCCCTTCCTGCCACCAACCCTGTTAGTCGCCTCTTGCGACACACAGGGAATTACCAGTGAGCTGGTACTCAATTTGCTGACCTTGGAAGGATGACAGGCTGAGTCAACCCCCCTGGCGTTAATTCAGTGATCAACCAAGATTCGAACCCAGGATCCTAGGATCCCAAGCCGGCACCCGAACCGCTAAGGCAACACCAGGTTCTATATGGTGATTAATAAAGCCTCCATCTCTTAAACTGTGACTCAATGCCTTCTTATTACATTGTATAACGGTGGTGTATAAGACTGCTTCAGTAGCACTAAACTTCCAGATTTTTTTTAACGATCTTTAAAATTATTGAATATTGAAGTATATAAAATAAATCTTTATTGTCCCTGATTCAGGGAAATGTACCATTCATGGAAATTATAATTGAACACTGTGTGGGGTATCGTGCTCTACAAACTCGTTTTTTAAAGTATTATATTTAAGAAGATAGGAACTTGTTAATCTTAATACTTTTAACTCTTACAATTGCAGCATTTGTAAAATAAATATTATAATGTCTCGTTTTAGACATCGTCCAATTTTGGGCAACTCTCCTCTACGTGTGCCGCACTTGCATCAATTGATTGACTTGCTGAATGATAGGATGCTCGTATCATGCAATGGCATTGCAGCTGACTAGCAGTCAAGCTGGGTGCCTGCCCATTCACTGCCGTGCCAGCCCAATGGCAATGCTGAACGAAAAATCATCATAGTTAATTAGCATGTGATGTGTGTTGCTTGGTTGAGAAATTATCACTTTGCTATTCCACTTGCAGTTCCAGAAGCCGACGATGCAAAGGCCCCCACTACGCTTTGGCACTGTACCGAATGGCAGCACGGAACGCAACATACGAAACAACTACCCTGAAATGCACGGATACATGTCACAGTACAACCAACGTTCTGTCGAGGGTGCTCTTGTCAACCTCAAGTTAGGGTATGGAGATAGCTTGTAAAATGCCAAAATCGTCATCATCCATCAGCAACATCACATTTTCATCATCACACTTCCTTTGACCTTTTCATTATTATTGCTGTTATCAATGGATATTGTGCCAGATCAGATGTGAACATTTATTGGATCCGTTTGCAGAATATATTTATTTATTTATTTATATATATATAATTATTTATATATATATAATTATTTATATATATATAATTATTTATATATATATATATATGCAGAATATATTTTTGATATATTTTTCGATTTGGAGGTTCCAATTCTCTTGTGATTTTGTTCGAAGGAATGTGTAAAATGAAGTTGTGGGGAAAGGTGGTGGGTTTAGATAGGTGGAAAAGTATCACATTGTTACTGTAGAGGCACTTAAAGCTCTTTTTCACTTGTATACCGATGTCATGATTGAATATATCGACTGGCCTGATAATTCTGAGGTCGCCCACCTTTGAACTGTCTCGCGTCGGTTTCATTCAAGACATGACGACAGTATAAACCTCATAGACAAGGTGTTGTATCACAAAGTGTGCTGTCCCTTGAATTGATAAGCTGGGTGTGTCGTCTGTTGGCATTAGTTGGTGGACGTTCAAAGTCCCCTCGGTGTCTTCTGTGAATAGGTGAGTTATCGCCGGCACCCTGAACACAATTCAAATTCCTGCCGGGATTTCCAGGGGCACTGCATCAACAGCACAACTGTGTTTCAGCAATGATACAACCAGCGCGTTGAATTCAGAATTGAATCCCAGTCCGATCTATGCATTTGTTAACAACAACAGCAAGAGAAAAATAAATTATTACCGAATGTATTTTGTTGTACAGTACAGTATATTTGAAGAGGAATGACCGCACTGTGATCACAACCTGTGACAAATTCCGGGAATGGGCCGATTGGGAAACGCGTATTTAAAGCACTTTTAAAAGATGAACAGCACGATTGGGAAACACACATTGAATGCGCTATTTTTAAAAAAGTTGCAACACCTCGCATCCATGTCACGCTCCCCATGGTTATATCAGAATGAGCTGATTCATCTCACGGTCACGGATTGCTTAATCCCAATATCGGGCTGTTCAAAAATTATGTTTGCTTAACCCCATTTATGGGGATGTTCAAAAAGTACGTAACGCTATTTTTCAGTAACTTGCATCACGTAATGCTTGATTACCTTGGTTACGTAATGTAACGCTTCATTACCATGCTTTCTGATGTACCATGCGTTTTGACGACCTTACTATTATTCGACGTATGATTAAATTTTTCAGGGTTCCTCACCGTGGCTAACACTCGACCCAAACAAAGCCAATGGAAATCTGATGCAACAAACCCAGGCAGTGTATAATCAGCAGGGCCGATAGGCCTTTCAGTGTTAGGCCCACCTTTAGTTTCAGTGTTAGGCCCACCAGAAACCCAAGATGGCAGCCACATCATTTTGACTCGTGCTATGGTTGGTGGAATCAAGTGACAGATGTGGGTGTGGTCCGGCAGCTGGCTGACCAATGAGTGCATATTTCAAAAATCGACCCCAAACAAAAACCCCAACAACAACAACAACAACAACAACAACAGCAAGGCGAAGCTCTTGTAGATCTGTGACATGTTGCAGGTAAAAATATTAACGTGATGTTAATTGGGCTATTGCATCTTGTTCCGAGGAGCTAGAGATTTCAAACAGCTTGGTTTGTTGATAAAATGTATTTTGGACATGAAAAACTGTTAGTCTCAGCTTTTCAGTTTAAGAGCTCCATTCACTGTTTGGCAAAAGCTTAAATTGTAAGATACAATTCCTCAACATGGAAGGGCTTTGTGCACCGTTGCCATCTCGTAACCCTTATGGAAAGCCTGCCAATGACAAGACCAGAAGATTGAACACAAACTACTGCAAGAAATGCTACTCTCATGACCATATGTGTGGTCAAAAATAGAGGATCGGTCAGGTTAGAAATCCACTACTTTTCAATATCATCATTGTTACCTCCACCACCTAAGGTAGATGGAGGATGTGTTTTCACCCCTGTCTGTTTGTCTGTTTGTGAATAGGATATCTCAAAACGTTATGGACGGATTGGACGAAATTTGGGGGAGAGGTTGGGTCGGTGACAAGGACGAAATGATTAGATTTTTATGAAGATCCGGATCTGGATCCGAGAAATCTTAAAGTTATTATTCGCCATTGATAGGGTAAAAAACGATATGTAGCACGATGTCTCAAAAAGTTGTGGACGTTTTCGGGTGGAACTTGGTGGACAGATTCACTGATTGGCTGTGTGACAAGGAATAATTGATTCCTTTTTGGTGACGATTCGAATCCGGATCCAGATCAGAGAATGTTTTAAGTGATTCTTCACCATTGTGTGATCGGGCTAAAACCTACATATGGTATATGGCACGATATCTCAAAACGTTATAGATGACTTATGCCAAAACTAGTTGGATGAGTTGGTTATGCGACAAGCCGATTACATTTTAGTTCAGGTCCGGATTCAGATCTGGGCTATCAGTGGATACAAAACGTAAACTGTTCAGCATGGCGGAGGTATGCTCTCTTCTGAGTGGGTGCCGTTCTAGTTTTGAAACAAGCATTATTTTTATCATTCGTTTAATTATAGCAATAAATTTGCAAGACCATATTAATCTGAAACGCAAGTATTTTGCTCGCTTGAGGAAATGCTGTCATTTGATGAAGTATGGGGTACTTTGTGGTTTGGAGGTTGTCCGTCTTTAAAAAAAATAACAAGAAGAAAAAGACATAAAATGTCATAGCCTCCTTGGTCTTAGTAATTTTGCTTTATGGAGTTAAAGGCCATCAGTTGGCCATCTTTGTTCAGATTACAAAACAAAATCTTCTGCATGTGTACACCATCATGTATTGTCTCTGTGCCAAGTGTTACGTGGTCCTCCTGGTGACTACCTGGTCTCGGTGACCCCCGGACCGTGAGAGGAACTCCGCCAGAAAGATCTATTAGTTATGCGCGTTCGTAACGCAATCAATATGAATTCCAATCAATAAGAAACCCCACACCAAGGATCCGGAATAATCAAGGATATATTTCCCGAGCAATCAACAACCATCAACCATCAGCAATCAATCTTACAAAGATGTAAACTCATCTACAGTAACTCTAAGATGGCCATCTTATACATTCCTCACGTGAGCCCCACTCTCGACTCCCTCCATGGTCAATGTCTCTCTCAATGTCTCCGTACTCCTGTAGTTCGATCTCCGCACGTGGGCGGTTGAACGGACCCTTCCTGACGTGCTTCCACCGGGCACGTCCCGTACCGGGAACAACGGCTGCAGCGCACACCTCCTGGCTAAGCAAAGCGGGTAAAGCAAAGCGGGCAAAGCAACACGCGGCTTGCCCAGCGCGCGAGGCCCAAGGGGCGACCCGTACGCGGCCTTGTAGACGGTGAGGCGAACTGTGCCGGACGCTTGGTTCCGTGCATGAACCCACAGTGACTTGACGTGTCAAAGGGTAGTTACACGTCCCGGTAACTCCTCTCGCCAGACGGGCTGTTAAACGCCGATTCTCTTACGTTGCTCAATAGCGATACCGCTCGCGTCCGAGCTCGGCGAGGAAGAAGAAGAATCGTCGCTTCTCCAGGACCTCGTGTCTTTTCTTCTTCCGTTTCCGGTCTCCTTTTTCTCAGAAGGGCTCCTGACCCTTTAATCACAACAACTTTTAATCGACTACACATTGATAAGCAAAGACCTGAATAGTAATTCACATACATTCACATAGATATGTAACACTCCCCCCCTTCAAGAAAGAAAGTTTGAACCCAGCGAAAACTTTCTTTGCCGGCCAACTTGGATAAACAAACCAGATAACTCACCCCCCCCCCCCCCACCCCCCCAACTCATCAGTTCCCCCCGGGCACAGTCATCACTTAAAAATAAAGCAACAAAATTTCACACAATCCCCTAGATTAATTCCCTCTGGACCAAGCGTCCACCACTTCTAGTTTCTCTTGAATGACGGTTAAGGGGTGGTGACCAAAGCCCCCAAATTTAAACCTCTCTATAGCACTTTTTCGGGAGGCCCAGCGGAGTATTCCCTACATGGACGCCTTAAGGAATGTGGAGTTCACGGTTAGTCCGGGGAGGAAAGTTCATTACATGGACGCCTTTAAGAACGTGGAGTTCACGGTTAGTCCGTGCAGGAAAGTTCACTACCTGGACGCCTTTAAGAACGTGGCGTTCACGGTTAGTCCGTGTAGGAGCCCCGGCTAGGCGGGTCCCCCGTATATAGTGCTTCAACTTCTCCAGACTCCTAACAGTTACGGTGGGACCCCTTGCCCCAGCCGTTACCTGACTGGCGGTCTCCTTCTCGGCCAGTGCTCTGACATTCATTCTTTCGGGAGGTGCCGTAACTCTGGGAGCCTCCATAGTAATATCGGCTGCTGCCAACCCCAAAACTCCTGCCAAGTGGTCCTCTTCTGTAGACCTCTCGACGCCTACGAAATGCCTTCCCTACTGTTATGGTCCGACCCTCCAAATCCTTACCATTCCAATTCTTCTCTGCCTCTCTGGCATCTCTTGTGCTTGCAAACGTGACAAAGCCGAACCCTCTTGACCGTTGCATTTCCCTGTCTTTTACCACCCGCACTTCCACCAGCGGCCCATATCGGTTGAAGACAGAGGTCAGAACTTCTTCCTCTGTGTTGAAGTTCAGTCCCCCTGCAAATAACTTGGAACTTTTGTCGCCATCCCGAGCTGGTGTGGTGTTATTTTCCCTGTTGTGCTCTTGACCAACCCTCGGGTTACCATAAATTTGCCCCCCGGCCAAATCATTCCCGATAATCACAGATACTCCCTCTACAGGAAGCGTGGCTTGTAAACCGACGGTGACCGGTCCTGACACCAAATCGGATTCCAAATGGATGACATGAAGTGGGGCACTAACACAGCCACCGATCCCTTGTAACCGAACACTATCACCAGTTGCGGTACTCTTTGACAATGGCAAAATGCCTTCAAGCATTAAGGATTGATGGGCTCCTGTGTCCCTCAAAACCCTAACCGGTCTTGGGTTAGTCAAGTCTCCCTTGAGTGAGACCAACCCCTCATAAATAAATGGTTGGTAACTCTTCTGTGGGCGATTTCTTCCGCTTGCCATCGCATTCGGAGTGGTAATAGTCGGACTCCGCTCTGGGTTTTCCCTTTTCATGAGGTAACAACTGGACATCAAGTGCCCAGGTTTTTTGCAAAAGGCGCAAGTCGGCCCGGAGGAAAAACTCGTGGTCTGCCTCGGGCCCCCCGAAAAAGAAGTTTGTCTTGGGCCCGTAGCCCCCTGATTTCGAACAGTTCGGGTATCAGCGTTGTCCCCATAATCATCTCGAGGCCGCCGCCATGTATTGTCGTTCTCTGCACCTGCTGTTCCCCACCTCCCCTGTGGAGATCTAGGCGAGGAGTTAGGTTCGTGGACCCCTATCCGGTGTGTTAAGGCATAATCATCTGCCATGGTGGCTGCGTCCCACAACTTCGGTACTTTCTTTTCCTGCAGGTACACTTTGATGTCCTCGTGGACACACTGTTGAAATTCCTCCACCAGCATCAGGTCACGCAATGCTTCGAAGTCGTTCCCGACTCCTTTTGACTCACACCACCGATCAAACATGTTTTCTTTCACTCTAGCAAACTCCACATGGGTCTCACTCTCCCTCTTCCTGGCATTCCTGAATTTTTGCCGGTAAGCTTCCGGAACCAACTCATAGGCTTTGAGGATGTGCTTCTTCAATACCTCATAATCTGCACATTGGTCCATTGGTAGCGCCGAATAAATCTCTTGAGCTTTTCCCACCAGCACACTTTGCACTAGTATGGTCCAGGCCTCTTCCGGCCAGTTTAACTGTCGAGCCACTTTCTCAAAGTGTGGAAAAAATTTAGCGACTTCCTTTTCACTGAAGGGTGGAACCAGCCTCACATGTCTGCCCACATCCCAGGTGTTCTGGCTAGGTGTCGACCCCGTCAGCAAGGGTGGTACCTCTCCCCGTTCTCTCATTAACTCCAGCTCCTTGAATTTAATTTCTTGCTGAAGCTCCATGTCACGTTCCTTTAATTCCCTTTCCGCTTTTCTCTCCTCTGCTTCGAGGTCCCTTGCAGCTCTCCTCTCCTCTGCTTTTCTCCCTTCTAACCTTTCCTGGAGTTCTCGTTCCACTCTCCTTTCCTCTGCTTGTTTCTCTTCTCTCCTCTCTTCTGCTTTCCTTTCTTCTTCTGCTCTTTCCTTTTCTGCTTTCCTTTCTTCTTCTGCTCTTTCCTTTTCTGCTTTCCTTTCTTCTTCTGCTAACCTTTCCTGGAGTTCTCGTTCCACTCTCCTTTCCTCTGCTTGTTTCTCTTCTCTCCTCTCTTCTGCTTTCCTTTCTTCTTCTTTTAACCTTTCCTGGAGTTCTCGTTCCACTCTCCCTTCCTCGGCTTGTTTCTCTTCTCTCCTCTCTTCTGCTTTCCTTTCTTCTTCTGCTCTTTCCTTTTCTGCTTTCCTTTCTTCTTCTGCTCTTTCCTTTTCTGCGTTCCTTTCTTCTTCTGCTCTTTCCTTTTCTGCTTTCCTTTCTTCTTCTTTGATCCGTTCCTGGCTCCGTAATTGCAACTCCAGTTTCCGGAGCTCAACGTCTTCTGGTTCTTCGGGTAGCCACTCCCAGGCTAACTCGTCCCATGTTCCTAATCCCACCATAGATTGTATCACCGTGGTCTGCAACTCTGCCTTCCTCAAATTAGTTTGGACCTCCAAGTTAAAATGTTTGGCCAATTTCAAGAGGTCCGCTTTTAGTAATGCTCGGAACTGTGCCTCACTAGGTGTTACCGCAAAGTTATGTGCAACAAACGCCATGGTGACTATCGTTAACACCTGTTAACCTTCACCCAAGACTTTACCACAATTTCTCAAAAATTTACCAATTAATAATTAATTAATAAATTTTAATTAATAAAAACTATTATTTTATTATGTTATACAATTTTAGATCCCGGATGTAGACCCAATTGTGAATCCGCAAATCGTAATTTGGACGAGCCCCCAATTCTGTTACGTGGTCCTCCCGGTGACTACCTGGTCTCGGTGACCCCCGGACCGTGAGAGGAACTCCGCCAGAAAGATCTATTAGTTATGCGCGTTCGTAACGCAATCAATATGAATTCCAATCAATAAGAAACCCCACACCAAGGATCCGGAATAATCAAGGATATATTTCCCGAGCAATCAACAACCATCAACCATCAGCAATCAATCTTACAAAGATGTAAACTCATCTACAGTAACTCTAAGATGGCCATCATATACATTCCTCACGTGAGCCCCACTCCCAACTCCCTCCATGGTCAATGTCTCTCTCAATGTCTCCGTACTCCTGTAGTTCGATCTCCGCACGTGGGCGGTTGAACGGACCCTTCCTGACGTGCTTCCACCGGGCACGTCCCGTACCGGGAACAACGGCTGCAGCGCACACCTCCTGGCCAAGCAAAGCGGGTAAAGCAAAGCGGGCAAAGCAACACGCGGCTTTCCCAGCGCGCGAGGCCCAAGGGGCGACCCGTACGCGGCCTTGTAGACGGTGAGGCGAACTGTGCCGGACGCTTGGTTCCGTGCACGAACCCACAGTGACTTGACGTGTCAAAGGGTAGTTACACGTCCCGGTAACTCCTCTCGCCAGACGGGCTGTTAAACGCCGATTCTCTTACGTTGCTCAATAGCGATACCACTCGCGTCCGAGCTCGGCGAGGAAGAAGAAGAATCGTCGCTTCTCCAGGACCTCGTGTCTTTTCTTCTCCTCCGTTTCCGGTCTCCTTTTTCTCAGAAGGGCTCCTGACCCTTTAATCACAACAACCTTTAATCGACTACACATTGATAAGCAAAGACCTGAATAGTAATTCACATACATTCACATAAATATGTAACACAAGTTAGAACAAAAGCGGACCATGCATGTCCGAGAAATGGTTGGGGACACGTTTAAGTAACAAAATGGCCGCCAGTCGGCCATCTTGGATTTGATCTCGAAAAACAATGATGTGCATATGTAAGCCATCATTCACCATCTGTATGCCAAGTTTGAACAAGATCGTTAAATACATGTCCGAGAAATGGTTGAGGACGTGGTCAATATCGGGTTATTTACAACTAACATGGCTGCCAGTATACCAGTCGGCCATATTTGATCAGATCGCAAAATAAAGTGAGGTGCACGTGTATGTCACCATGCACTGTGCTTGTGCCAAGTTTGCACAAAATCGGACCATGCATGTCTGATAAATGGTTGGGGACACGTTTAAGTAACAAAATGGCCGCCAGTCGGCCATCTTTGATCTGTTCTCGAAAATAAAGGACGTGCATATGTAAACCATAATTCATTATATGTGTGCAAAGTTTGAACAAGATCGGTAAATGCATGTCCGAGAAATGGTTGAGGACGTGTTCAAAATTATGTTTATTACAACTAAAATAGCCGCCAGTCGGCCATCTTTGATTACATTGCGAAAGAAAATGATGTGCTTATGTACACCATCATGTATTGTTTTTGTGCCAAGTATGGACTAAATCAGTCGATACATCTCCGAGATATGGTTACAGAGGCACAGATGGACGGACGAGACCCAACCCATAAGCCCCCGTTTCGGACTAAGTCCAACGCGGGCTAATAATACTACATTTTAATAGTCCCCAACCGGGCGTCAGCCCGTTACAGGCCCATATTATGGCTCCTGTCCCTCCATCCGTGCATTTGTCTGGAGTCTCTATTTTTTATATTTGGCACATGTATGCAAAATTACCTTCTCATTTTCTCCTTCTCTGTGCCTTAAGCCCAATAGATAGGGTCGGCCACTTGTATCCACTTTTTCCATTCCCCTCGGTCCTCTGCATCCTCCTCTCTTAATCCCACATTCTTCAAACATCTTTCCACGACCTCCCTCTACCTTAACCTCTGTTGTCGTCTTGATATTTTCCCTCTAATTGGCTCATTCCATGCTTTTTTGATTGAGTCTTCTATTTTTCCTCACCGCGTGTCGAAACCACTGTAACCTAGTCTCAAATCCTTCCTGTGATGCTTACAACCCCAACTCTCTAATGTATCCCCTAGTTCCTCAACCACTCTCTGATTGCTCCTCTGAAAATACACCGGAGCATTCTCATCTCTGTCCTCTCCATCAACCCCTCTTCCCTTTTTCTGAAAGCCCATGTTTCATACATTATAACAGGTCTAATCACTGTCTTTTATAATTTTAATCTTCAATGTTCAGTTTCCTTCTGTCATAGACGGCTACACTAACCTCCTATTTTGCCCATGTTTCCTTCACTCTATCCTGGATTTATGCTTCACAACCTCCCCCTTCTTTTACTGTTGAACTAAAGTATTTCGATTTATCCACTTGTGTCAGTTCTCCACCCCTTATATCTGGAATATTGACCCTCTCTATACCAGTGTTACCAGACACCATTACCTTTGTCTTCCTAGCATTAACCTTCAATCCTGCCTCTCTAAGCTCTCTTGCCATTCCAGCAATATTCTCTGCAACTCTTCCTTTGACTCTGTTGTTATGACTAAGTCGGCTGCGAACAGGAGCTCCCACAGTCCTCTATCTCTGAAGTTGTCACTCAGCACATCCATCACTGTTACAAAAAGGAATGGACTTTAGTGCAGAACTCTGGTGTAGACCTCCACTCAAAAATATTGTGAGTTAACCATTCATTGTCTTGACCATAGCGTTGGCTTCCACATAAATTTCCATCATGATCCAAATAATCTTCTCTGGCATGCCCTTCCTCTTCCTCAAACACCAATACACCACTTCTGGGAATCCTTCCATATGCCTTCTATAGATATATGAATGCCCAGTGGAGCTTTTTAAAATTTCTTTCCAGCATCTTTTCTTGAATCGGTCTCGTGATGAAAATGGCATCCACTGTTCCGCTTCCTTGCATTAATCCATACTGCATCTCATCTAACTTCCCAATCTCCTTAGCCTGTGACCTACAATCCTCTCCTGTATCTTTGTGACATGTTCCAACAATTTGATCCTTCCGTAATTGACACACTCTATGATATCCCCATTCTGTTTGAAAATTGGTATTTTTATGCTCTTCCTGTAATAATCTGGTATCTCCTCCTCACTCCACACTTTCCTTATCAACTTTACCATCCACTTAACTCTCTCAGTTCCTAGCACATTCACAAACTCGATGACAACTTCCGATGGTCCACAGGCTTTCCCACTTTTCATTTTGACAAGTGCTTTTCTAACCCCCTCCTCTTAAATCTTCTTCTTCATGCAGCCCTCAGTTTTCTGTGCCTCTGTCAGGGCCTCTCTCTCATTTTCCACATTTAGTAATCTTTCAAAGTACTCTTTCCACCTGTCTCTTTATTTCTCTTCTCCGTGTAGTATGTGGCCAGCATCATCTTTTACTGCACACACTCCCCCAGGTCCTGTCTTTGTTTCTACTAGGGCATGCCCGTACTATATCTATATCTAAAATTATATCCCCCCCTCTATTTACATGAAATGGTTTGGTCCATGAAATGTTTTGGTCCATTCGCAACGCCAAAGCGAACGGCGAACGCTTTACATGAAATGGTTTGGTGCATGAAATGTTTTGGTCCATTCGCAACGCCAAAGCGAACGGCGAACGGCTTGCGAGTACAGTGACAATCCCCCCGGGGTTTTAATTAGTTTTAAAACATAGTTTAACGCCAACATAGCGCCAACATAGTTTGCAAACGTGAAATAAATGAATACGCTTTCAAATGTGCCATCCGAGGCAGAGTGTGTCCGCCACGTTCGGCACACGCGATAGCTCGCTGCTCTCTGATTGGTTGAATCGTTTTTTGGACATAGCTCGGTAAGTAATTGTCCGATTAATATGAAACCTTGAAAAGGCACATCCTCGGGTCCCCAGCAATATACCTGGCAAGTTAAAAGTATATCGGACCCGTGGTTGTCGAGAAACAGCGGTCACAGACAAACAAACAAACGTACAAACGTACAAACGTACAAACGTACAAACAAACACACAGAGATTACTGGAATTATAGATAGATGTCGCTCTTGATATTCTGTGGATAATTTTATCACACTCTGGTGTTTCCAAATTATAATACCATTATTGTGCTGCTTCCCATCTTGCCTTGCCTACTGTTTTCTTTACCTCACCATTTATTGTCTTATATAATAATAATAATAAATCTTTATTGTCCGATATTCAGGGAAATTATTCTTTGGTGACACCGTAAGTTGACCATCATTAAAACATAAAACACAAAGGGAATAAGAAAACAATATAAAAAGATATAAAATATAAAATAAATATAAAATATGGAAGATTGACTAAACAGCAAAATGGCTAGGAATTTGAATTTGAATTTAGCATTTGAATTGCACATGGTACAAATGACCTTTTGAAAATGTTCTTCTTCATCCTCCTTACACGAAAGCGCCTCCCTGATGGAAGTTTTTCAAAAAGTCCGTTCAAGAAATGACTTTCATCAGTACACACCTGCACCGCCTTCCTCTTCAATGCTCGCAAGTATAGAGACTCCAGACTAGTTTATGGCCCACCTACAGCTTTAAATGCCAGTGTAATGACCTTTCTCAATCGTGACTTATTCCGCACATTAAGATAACTGTACCAGGAAATCAAATTAAATGATAAAACACTGATCAGTGAGGAATTTGTCAACATCCGCATCACACGAGAGCTAACACCAAATGAATTCAACTTCCTGAGAAGATACAATCTTTGCATTGATTTATTGTACACAGCATCAGTACTTCCATCAAAAGTTAACTTGTTATCAATAAAGGTGCCCAGGTATTTAAAATTGCTAACAATTTCCACCTTATCACCATTTATGGTTACAGGCTCATGATTGTGACCTTTCCGAAAGTCCAAAAACATCTTTTGTTTTGCACACATTCAGAGTAAGACAAAGGTCCCCACACCACTTATTCAATGTGTCAATCTCGTCGAGGTACGATACAAAGGATGATTGATCGGAAAGACAGCCAACAATGGCGATATTGTCTGCATACTTAATAAAGTTACAAACTTCGTTAAGAGCCACACATCCATTGGTGTACAAACTGAACAGTAGAGGTGACAATACACAGCCTTGTGGAGCACCAGTATTCAAGATTCATAACTTTGATAAGCTACCATTCACCCTCACCTGCTGAGGACGGTCTCGTAAAAAAACTTTCCACCCAAAGTATGATATGGGGGTTCAGGCACAGGTCACTCAACACTTTCAGAAGGGTAAATGGCTGCATAGTGTTAAAGGCTGACGAGAAATCAATAAATAACACACGGACATAGGTTCCATTCTGGTCAAGGTGACTTGTGATTAGATGAAGTAAACTGAGCCAGGCATCTTCAACACCTCGTCTTGCTTTGTATGCAAATTGTAAAGGACCCAGTTTTGGAGTTACATCTGATGTTATAAACTTCACCATCAATTTCCCCAAACATTTACACAAGATGGAGGTAAGGGCAACAGGTCTATAATCATTGAGGTGCCTTGGGTGAACCTTTTTTGGCACGGGAATAATAATGGACTTTTTCCAACAAATAGGAACAGTGTGAGTCGCCAAAAGTAACTGAAACAATCGAGTAAAAACATTACTAAGTTCTAAACAGAACTCTTTCAGAATACCAGACTTAATGCCATCTGGACCACAAGCCTTCCTTGTACTCAACGCCCTAAAACACCTCACGACATCAGCTTCACAAATTGCAGGTATGGGACACGCTCGAGTATCCAGATCCTCACAGAGAGCTTCACATTTTACTCGGTTTCCTGGAACATCAAATCCCGTGTAAAAGTCACTCAATTAATCCACAAATTTGGAATCTGCAACATTAGTGGGCAATCTACCATCCTTGAGCCTCTCATTCATTCCCATCATATGCCTAAGTCCCCTCCAAGCGTTACGAGCATCACCATCGTGTAGTTGTTCTTCAATCTTATCCTTGTACGACCATTTACACCTGCCGATGACAGAGCGCAGTTCTTTCTTCGCCACCCTGAGGGCCGAGTCATCCTTCTTCAGGAATGCACGCTTCTTCTTCATCAAACACACCTTCACTTCAGCGGTAACCCAAGGTTTGTTATTGTCCCCCGTCGCACAGCGGAGCGAAAGGGGGACTATGGTTTTCCCCTCCGTCCGTCTGTCCGTCCGTGCATGCGTGCGTGTGTGCGTGCGTGTGTGCGTGCGTGTGTGCGTGCATGCATAAGCGAAGGACCGCATTCGAATTTGGTGTGTGGGTGCAACCCACGTCAAAATCCAAGATGGCCGCCGCCATGTATGTCTGATGCCATGTATATCTGAACCTTGGGAGCTGAATATCTTGAAAAATAAGCGAAGTACCAACTTCTAATCTGGTGTATGGGTGTATCTAGATATGAGGAAGAACGCTATTGAAAATTGGGTCGCCACGTCAAAATCCAAGATGGCCACCGCCATGTATGTCTGAACCTTGTGAGATGAATATCTTGAAAAATAAGCGAATTACCAACTTCTAATTTGGTGTGTGGGTGTATCTCGGCATAAGGAAGAACGCTGTTGAAAATTGGGTCGCCACGTCAAAATCCAAGATGGCCGCCACCATATATATGTCTGAACCTTGTGAGATGAATATCTTGAAAAATAAGCGAATTACCAACTTCTAATTTGGTGTGTGGGTGTATCTCGGCATAAGGAAGAACGCTGTTGAAAATTGGGTCGCCACGTCAAAATCCAAGATGGCCGCCGCCATGTATGTCTGAACATTGTGAGATGAATATCTTGAAAAATAAGCGAATTACCAACTTCTAATTTGGTGTGTGGGTGTATCTCGGCAGAAGGAAGAACGCTGTTGAAAATTGGGTCGCCACGTCAAAATCCAAGATGGCCGCCACCATATATATGTCTGAACCTTGTGAGCGAAATATTTTGAAAAATAAGTGAAGTACCAACTTCTAATTTGGTGTTTGGGTGTATCTAGGCACAAGGAAGAACGCCTTTTAAAATTGGGTCGCCACGTCAAAATCCAAGATGGCCGCCGCCATGTATGTCTGAACCTTGTGAGCGGAATATCTTGAAAAATAAGCGAAGTACCAACTTCTAATTTGGTGTGTGGGTGTATCTCGGCAGAAGGAAGAACACTATTGAAAATTGGGTCGCCACGTCAAAATCCAAGATGGCCGCCACCATATATATGTCTGAACCTTGTGAGCGAAATATCTTGAAAAATAAGCGAAGTACCAACTTCTAATCTGGTGTTTGGGTGTATCTAGATATGAGGAAGAACGCTATTGAAAATTGGGTCGCCACGTCAAAATCCAAGATGGCCACCGCCATGTATGTCTGAACCTTGTGAGATGAATATCTTGAAAAATAAGCGAATTACCAACTTCTAATTTGGTGTGTGGGTGTATCTCGGCATAAGGAAGAACGCTATTGAAAATTGGGTCGCCACGTCAAAATCCAAGATGGCCGCCGCCATGTATGTCTGAACATTGTGAGATGAATATCTTGAAAAATAAGCGAATTACCAACTTCTAATTTGGTGTGTGGGTGTATCTCGGCAGAAGGAAGAACGCTGTTGAAAATTGGGTCGCCACGTCAAAATCCAAGATGGCCGCCACCATATATATGTCTGAACCTTGTGAGCGAAATATTTTGAAAAATAAGTGAAGTACCAACTTCTAATTTGGTGTTTGGGTGTATCTAGGCACAAGGAAGAACGCCTTTTAAAATTGGGTCGCCACGTCAAAATCCAAGATGGCCGCCGCCATGTATGTCTGAACCTTGTGAGCGGAATATCTTGAAAAATAAGCGAAGTACCAACTTCTAATTTGGTGTGTGGGTGTATCTCGGCAGAAGGAAGAAAACTATTGAAAATTGGGTCGCCACGTCAAAATCCAAGATGGCCGCCACCATATATATGTCTGAACCTTGTGAGCGAAATATCTTGAAAAATAAGCGAAGTACCAACTTCTAATCTGGTGTTTGGGTGTATCTAGATATGAGGAAGAACGCTATTGAAAATTGGGTCGCCACGTCAAAATCCAAGATGGCCACCGCCATGTATGTCTGAACCTTGTGAGCGGAATATCTTGAAAAATAAGCGAAGTACCAACTTCTAATCTGGTGTTTGGGTGTATCTAGGCACAAGGAAGAACGCTATTGAAAATTGGGTCGCCACGTCAAAATCCAAGATGGCCGCCGCCATGTATGTCTGAACCTTGTGAGCGGAATATCTTGAAAAATAAGCGAAGTACCAACTTCTAATCTGGTGTGTGGGTGTATCTAGGCATAAGGAAGAACGCTATTGAAAATTGGGTCGCCACGTCAAAATCCAAGATGGCCGCCTCCATGTATGTCTGAACCATGTGAGCGAAATATCATATCATAGCATGTTTTCTGCGTCTTCCACTTTGTCAACTCACATCACTTCCCCGTCGGGGGACCTAGGCGTAACGCTTGTTGGGAAACATGCGAATGGTTCTCTCTGTGGTCACGAGGTCCTCACAGAACTTCACATAATCTGTGATCGTCTCAGTAAGTTCATCAGGATCGTCACAAGAGTCGAAAAATACATCCCAGTCTGTGCATAGGAAACAGCCCTTCAAACGTTCGTTATCCTCCGACGTTCTGGTTTTAACCGTCTTGCAAGGAACCGGCATTCGTTTCACCTTTGGTCTGTACGTAGGTAAGAGATGGACCACCTTATGGTCTGATCGTCCGATCGCAGGAGCACATTTCGCCACATAAGCATGTTCAATGTTACCGTAACATGTGTCCAACGTCCTGTTACCACGGGTAGCAACATCTACATACTGATCGAGCTGAGGGAGTTCCTGATCGATATCACATCGATTGAAATCCCCAAGAATCAGGATTGATTTATCCACTGAACGGGCGGTCGCTCCATTGTAATTTTCTGCGATTCGTTCCGATGCGCATTTAAAGTCCGGCCCCGGTACATACACCAGAATAATAGTGCATTGACCAAATTCCCGTGGCAGGTAGTAGGGTCGGAAAGACACCGTCAGTATCTCCACGTCCTTGGAACAGTATCGTTCACGTACCGTAAAATGTTTGGCCCAATTCAATTTCACCAACATACACAAACCGCCACCTTTGGCCTTGCTCGATGACGCGACTCTATCGGCCCTGATCATCTCGAATCCATCAAAGGACACGTCATCCCCTTCACCAAGCCATGTCTCGGTGAAACACACAACAGATGAGGTCCGATAGTACCAGTCGAACCTCAGGAGGGCATCCAGTTCATCACTTTTGTTCTTTATCGAGCGAGTTAATCAAAGTCAAAACAGGAAGCGGTACCTTGTGGTTTCTGCGTTTAAGCCACTGACGAAAACCTCCACGAGAACCTCGTTTTTTCTTTTCCTTAATTCTGAAAACACCATTCAATGCCAAGTTCACAACTCTCTGCGTAGCCCCACCAATACCATTGAAACGCAGGTTCAGCAAGGTGTCGCAAAAATACGTGATGACGCCATCTTGTAAAGAACGTTCGTGAAGTGAAGAACAGATACCAGCCAACATGTGCAGTAGCAACAAAACCCCGAAGCCATTTCGACAGCTGTGGAGGCCATGAATCTCCATCTTACATTTACCAATAAAAATCCACTCATAGAAAGCAAAGTTGCGACGAAACAACAGAAGAGTAAGCGGTGCCTATCTCGCTTGGTCTTCTGTAGTTTTCCATTATTTATATGTCATCTTCTTCCTTTTAATCACGTCTCTGACTTCCTGATTCTACCATGTCTCCTTTTCCTTGAGGTTTTCCTCCTTCCGTTCTCCTCACTGTCTTTTCAACTGCTATGACTAAGGTTTCTTTTACATTCTTCCATATTCCTTCTATCCCTCTGTCCTTGTTTAACTCCCTCTGGTTTATCTGGACTTCCTATTTGAAGAGGACCAGCTTCTTTCCTATCAGATTACAGTTTAATCAGAACTCCTTTTCATACTCATCATTTGTCTTTTGTTTCTTCACCTCGTGTCCATCATCAACACCCTATGTTAGCTCACCCCTGTTTCAACCAAGATGACTTTGCAATTTACAACTTGCTTTTTGGTGCTGTGTCTTACCAATATGCAATGAATCTGGCTACTATTACCTCCAATTTTGTAGGTTAACAAATGCTCGTCCTCCTTTCTGATCCCTGTATTCACAAGAAGTAGCTCAAGCCTCTGGGCAATATCAAGAATCCTCTTCCCATCTTCATTTCTCCTGCTATATCCATTTCCTAATGTTCCAATTTATTTCCTGCACCCACTTCCTGTCTTCCATGATTATTTAAGTAGGCACCAATTGTACCCTTCTCTCCAGCTGGTGCCCTTCTCACTATGTTTTTCAACCACTCTCTGAAGGCCTCTTTCTCCTGGTCCGACCACCCAGTTTGTGGCATGTACGCTTAAATTATATTCACCGGTCCGTTCTCCACCACCAACTTCACTAGGATCAACCGATCACTAATTCTCTTCACTTCCAGTACTTTCCCTTTCCACTCCTCCTTCAATATGGATCAAACTCCATTTCTCTTTCTATGTTCTCCACAGTAAGACAATTTGATTAGTTTTGTCCTCATTCTTTTGTACTCCTCCCAGTCATGGTATGTTCAAGTTGTACATTCAAGAAAGATATCAAATTTTTTTTTTCATCAATGCATGTCCAAGTCTC
>NC_136261.1:156572066-156897066 GCF_964187855.1 Myxine glutinosa | reverse complement strand
AATTGCATGCAACTGTGTATTATTGGATGAGGATGATGATGTGAGATGTACCAATTTTTTACGGAGCGTTGAAGCAGTTTCTTGGCACAGGTTGCTCCGGGTGGTTTGCCTTTGCCGTTCCAGTCATCAGTCAGGGTCGTAATTTGAAATTTGGCCAGGGTGTTGGCAGTAGCTCACCTACTCTTCACAATGGAGTTTTCTGTGAAACTATTCAAGAAGCGCTATGGGCATGTTGCGAGCCACTGCCGATTATCATCAATGCTAATGTGTGTGTGTGTGTGTGTGTGTGTGTGTGTGTGTGTGTGTGTGTGTGTGTGTGTGTGTGTGTGTGTGTGCGTGTGTGTCCTCAACTCCAAAACCATGACACCTCGTGGCCCAAACCTTTTCATGCATACTATGGGGACTCAGGAAAACTGCGTGTTTGGATAAATTTAAACACCCGTTTTTGAAGATAATTAATAGCTTACCTTCATGAAAGATTTATCCTTGCTAAGCCCAACTTCACCTCACAGGGATCTTCGCCGCCATTTTGTTTCGGCCTATTCAACCATACCTTGTCTTGGAACCGCGATGTACTCTCACAGACTAATTAAAGTATAATTCAATGTATGTCTTCAGATTTGTGGATGGTAGCTGGTGGACTGAATAACTGTAGAAATCTGGAGTGAAAACTGGAAATTTAAAGAAACTATCAATTCTTATAAATAAGTGTGTTCGCCAAGCGTTGGATTGTTCGCCCATCAACAGGGAACACGAGGTGGGTATAGACCGTTTGCCTGTGTCGGTAAGAGAGTGTTTCCTGAGAAGATTGTGGTAAGTAGCAGTGCTTGCCCCCCCCCCCCCCCCCCTACTTCTCAGTAGGATTGTACTACAGTCAACACCGGGAAGATAATTTAATTCTCAATTTTATAGACCAATACACTCGGAGAGCGAACCGTCACGGACACATGTCAACCACTCAGGCATCCGTCCACTCGAGAAGAAGGTGCAGGTAATTTGGGATTTCCCGCTACCGTCATCTTAATTCAAACTGCGAGATTTTTTGCGCCTCACCTTCTACCATGGATTTATTCCAAGCGCAGGCACAACACAGCAGCCGCTGATCGGGTTACACGCAACTGGTAATCACCCTGAAGTGTTCCGATGGTCGGTGTCAACCTTGTCAGCCGTCCACGCCATCAAAGACGCACTGGTCAATGCCTCCCTCCTGATTCATCCGAGCCAAACCCGCCAAATGCCTGATGGTAGATGCATCTCAGGTCATGGTGGTTTCAGCCCCTTACCAGTTCATCGATGCTGACTGGTGTTCATTGGGCTTCTTCTCTAAAATGCTGAATGCAACAGAGAGAAAGTACAGCACCTTAGATCAGGAAATGCTCGCTGTATACCTCACCATCATGCACTTCCGCTACTTCTTCGAAACCAGACCATTCTCTGTCGAGGCTGACCACAAACCTTTAACTTTTGCTCTATCCACTAATTGGGACTCTCGTTCTCCTCGCACACTTCACCAACTCAGTTGAATCTCACAATTCACCACCGGCATCCGACATATCAAAGGAATTGCGCACTCAGCAGCCGACGATATCTCACACTTTGAGGTATTAGTTTTGTCTTCTATCAACACCCTGGCCACAACGTCTGGCCACACATCAATGCCAATGTGCGATGTTGGGCCAAGCAGTGTCTTCATTATCAATGCTAGAAAATTCAATGTCATACTGCAGCACTACTCAGTAGTTTTTCAACACCAGAAAGGTATTTGATCGGATCCATGTGTATCTTGTCAGCCCTCCACCACCTTCACATGGGCACCGCTATTTACTGACTTGTGTTGACCGCTTCACCGGTTGACAGGAGGCTACACTGGCGACTGACATCACTGCACCAACCATCGCCAGGGTCTTTTTCCACACCTGGATCGCATGTTTTGGTGTTCCATCAACCATCACTACGGATCGTAGCAGCCAGTTCAAATCGGCTCTATTTCGCGAAATGCCTCAACACCTGGGAAACGACCGTATGCGAACCACTGTTTACCATCCAGCAGCGAATGATATGGGGAAGCATTTCCACAACCAACTCAAGTCTTCCCTGAATGTGCATGACAACTCCATGCAATAAACCCGATGTCATACCTATGGTTCTGCTTGGTACACAAGCTGCTCCAAAAGATGACCTCTGATGCTCCACTGCAGAGCTGGTGTGCAGTGTACCACTTAATGCCCCAGGAGAATTCTTCTCAGCGTTTTATGATACTTTGCCCGACACCATCGACTATGCCAGCCAACTTAATTCAGCCATGCATGGCCTCCGGGTAACATTGGCATGTACTTCTTTGTTACGCCTGGTTTTTATTCCCCAGGAAATCTATGTGAACCCACATATTCGTACGATGTGAAGCTGTCCAGAAACCCTTGCAGAATCTTTATGACGGACCTTACAAAGTTCTACAATGCTCTGATAAGACCTTAATACCCGATATTAATGGTGGTCTTGATACAGTCTTCATAGATCGCTTGAAGCCAACTTTTATTGTTACAGCACCAGAGCTGACCCTCCCATTGACCAATGGTTCGACACCTACAACAACAATATCCTTACCGTCATACGACTCACTCTGGGTGTCATGTACACTTCCCAGCACGATATTTATGAGAGTACATTTTGCTTGTTGACAATCAATCAAACGGTATCTTTGGAAGGCTTTGAAGGTGGTGTGGAGGCAAGCATTGGCGCCCCGTCAATGGAGTATGGTGGACGGAGTTTATATTCCGAAGCAGGAAGAGGCTGTGATGCTTGAGCAGTATAGACTAATACCATTACTCAATGTAGATGGTAAGATATTTATGGGTGTCTTTGCTGCTTGGCTCTCAGTCTTCTTCAGAGAGAATGGTTTTGTGGATGGTTCTGTACAAAAGTCAGGAATATCAGGGTCACTAGGATGTATTGAGCACTCGGCAATGGTCTGGCACTTATTACAGGAGGCAAAGAGGCAAAGGAAGGATGTTGCAGTGGTATGGCAGGATTTGGAGAATGCATATGGGTCAGTGCTGCATGTCCTGATCAGATACTGTATGCCATGGAATTATTTTATGTGCCAGGAAGAGTTAGAGATATTCTCATGGCATATTATGATCAATATTGGATGCAGTTTGCGACACAGTCCTGCATAGCAGAATGGCAGAAGTTGGAAGTGGGGATTCCGATGGGATGTGCCATCTCCCCTATTTTATTTGTACTGGTTATGGAGTTGTTGATACATGCTGTGAGTTTACATGGGAAAGAGTGGAGCTAGCCCCTGGTCAGAGCTTGCCAGAAATCCCATCATGGATGGCCTGACAATTGTCTAACAGTAAACTGATGCAGTAGTAGGTGTACTGGAGCAATTGCAAAAGTTGATGTGGTGGGAAAGGATGGGCTTTTATGTCAAGAAAGTCTAGAAGTGTTGTGGTGAGACGATGGGTGGTGGATCACGTTCACAGGTATGAGCTGGGAAGGGAGGTGGTTCCATCATTGGTGGAAGCCCCAGTGAAGAGCTTGGGAAGATGGTATACAGTGGAGTTGAATATTGTGGGAAGGGTGGAGGAGGTAAGGGACAAGCTTCTGAAAGGTTTGAGGAGGCTGTGGTTTGCCCCAAAAGTTGAAGGTATTGTTGCGAATATGGAATTTGGCCTCCATATCCGCTTGTAAATATTCCCCTATTTTCTCCAATACTCCCCAACTTTCCCCAATCCCCCATTCCCTAGTCCCATTGCATGTAAATAACAATCAGTAGAGCCGACCCTCCCCTTATTCCCCCATTAAATGTCGTGCCCAGGTCCACCGCACCACACGTAGACAACTTTCGGACATCTTCCTAGTTATTCTTATTCTATGTCAGTTAAGGCCTCGTCTCCATTAATTATGACTCTTCGTTGCACCAGAATGTGATTATATGGCATCAGTAGTGAGTTTAGGACCTTTCCCATACCTCCTTCCATCTTCTTCCCCAACAATTACAACAACAACAGAGGAGATGGCGGCGGAGCGGGGGAGGATGCGTCCTCACACCGGCTCGATTAGCGCCATTGACCACGCGCTCCACGGGGTTACCACGGAGGGGCTGGCTGTCAGCTCCTCCTCAAGGGCGGAGCCTGGTAACCCCCCGCACCCAATCAGAAGGGCGGACCGATTCCATCTGGGGCGGCGCTAGCGAGCCGAGGGCGTGTCACTCCCCGCCGGATATACGCGGCCACGTAGCGGACGTGACGTCAGATGCGCCCCCAGCTGGAAGAAAGAAGGACCTGCGAGCGCTGAAACAGATGCGCCTGAGTTTGGAGAGGCCTGAGAAAGAACGTCACCTCTGAGCGCTGCGACGAGACCTCCCCGCATCTCTGGACCGAACCGTGTACCCTGCTTTGAGCCAAGAGTGCACCTTGAGCCATCGATACCCGCTTTCCTGCCATCAACCCCCGTGTGAGTCAGCCGTTGTCCCGTTTGTCTGTCGTCTGTCCGGGAATAATATAAGATTGTGTCTAAGTGCTTGTCTTTCTATGTTGTACCTCTCGTCCCTGTAATCTGACCTTCCGCACGAATATAATCTCCTCCGGAGGTCTTGAGAACCGTATCCCTGGAGTCTGTCATTATAATTCAGCCGTGTGTCTTCTTTTTCCTTATTGAGCCAGCGTGGCGCGGCTTCGTCAACGTTCGAGTACAGTCGGGTAATTTGTGCGGACACGACGGCCATTCCGCTCGGCCCACTTTAACATCAAAGTCGTGTCAGTAACAATTGGTTGTCAGGAGTTGGATTCGAACCTGGGACTAAATTTATTTAGCCCAAATTTTGGAACACCAATTGTACTATTAGAGTAACAATTGGTGTCGAGGAGTGAGATTCGGACCCGGGACTAAATTAGTTAGGCCCAAATTTTGGGAGGGAAAATCGATCCGGAGCGCGGTTACTGCGCTCGCCGAAATTATAACGAAAAAAAAAATTTGGATTTGTTTTACGAAACTCGAATTTTGCAAGTCGCGCTATGGCGGATCAAGACGGCTGGGGTCCGGTAGGGGAGAGTGAAGCAGGGTCGGTCCAGGACCAAATTGAGGGACATGAGGGACATGAGGAGAGCGAAACAGCGAGGGTAGCAGGCACGCAAAATGGTGCCTCGCAAGAGCGCGCGGTAGCCGAGCCCGCTGTATCAACGGGCTTTAACATGCAGCCGATTGACATACAGGCCCTCATTGCGCAGCTACAGGCAGCTGTACAGATGAGTATGGGGAGCCAAATTGAGCGATTGGGTGAGCGGTTGGGGAACCGGATGGATGCTCAGGGTGAGCGATTGGAGGGCCAAATGGGGGTAATGGGGAACCGGATGGATGCTCAGAGTGAGCAAATGAGGGTTGATAGTGGGCGATTAGAGGGCCAAATGAGGGGTACCAGTGAGGGGTTAGACAATAATTTTGAGGAGTTAGACAAGAAATTTGGGAAGTTAGACAATAATTTTGAGGAGTTAGACAAGAAATTTGGGAAGTTAGACAATAATTTTGAGGGGTTAGACAACGGGATAAAAGAAGTGAAAAATGGGTTAATGGGGGTAGAAAATAGAATGGCTGCCCAGGAGAATCAGATAGAGGGAGTGAAAAATGGGTTAGAGGGGTTAGAAAACAGTATGGAAGGCAAATTGAGGGACATGAGGGACCAAGCGGAAAGGGAAGTTAAACAAATGGAGCAGCAGATAGAGGGGGTCAGAATGGGGGTAGAAACCAAACTGGATGCTCACAGGGAGGAAATGGAGCAGATGAGGGTGGCATCTGGGCAGGAGATGCAAGTGATGGGAGAAGAGATCAGAAGAGGTGTGAGTGAGGAGGTCGGAGGAGTGCGCGAGGAGGTGAGGCACTGTAAGGAGCGCATGGAGAAGGAGGTGAGAAAGGGGACTGTAAAATTGCAAGGGGGCATAGAGGACCTGACGCAGGAGGTGGAACAGCTGACGGAGGGACAAAAAGGACTAACGGAGCAGGTTCAAAGGAACACTGCGGTATTAGGAGGTTTAAAAGCGACACAAAACGACATAAAAAACGACTTGATAGCGACAAAGAGGGAATGTCAGATGGTACGTGAGGGACTGACAACGAGGCTGGACGAGGTGATAGAGGTAATGGAGACGAAGGACCGGCAGGTGAGGACGCACATGGAAACGGTCAAGGTAGCCTTGGAGGACGAGCTTGAGGAGACGTACCGGGGAATAAAAGAGGTGAGGCACAAATTAGAAGAAGTGGAAGAAGGGGTGAGCGAAATTAAGAAGCGACGGAGAGGGGATAAGAAAGAGATAAAAGAGGAGATAAAAGAATTGGTCCAAAGTCTGTGTTTGGATCGTGATGATGTGCTCATTAACCGGATGAGGGATTCGCAGGTGATGGAGGAGAAGCGAAGAGGAAGAGGACCCGGTGTAAGTGGTGACCAATATGGTCGTGCGTATGATGCGCCAGGGGATTTAAGGAGCTTGGGGGTCGAGATGGACCCGGGTGTTCGTGAGAGGCCGTTGGTGAAGTGTGCGACAGGTCTGGTGTGCGAAAATGGAGGTGTGCAAGAAAGTCCGACTCTGGGGTGTGTGAGGAAAAAGTGCGTGCCAAGGAGTGAGTGTGCTGGCGAGAGTGAGTCGGTCGTAGCGTGTGTGCGAGGGAGCACGTGGAAGCGCGGTGTGGTGAGTGTTGCAGAGGGTGTGACGGGAGAGTGTGCGCAGGAGTGTGCGCGAGAAAGGTGTGTGACGGACAGGTGCATGAGGAAAGAGTGCGCTGTCAGAAGTAAGGAAGAGTGTCCACCTGTGGTGAGTGTTACAGAGGGTGTAACGGGAGAGTGTGCGCGAGAAAGGTGTGTGACGGACAGGTGCATGAGGAAAGAGTGCGCTGTCAGAAGTAAGGAAGAGTGTCCACCTGTGGTGAGTGTTACAGAGGGTGTAACGGGAGAGTGTGCGCGAGAAAGGTGTGTGACGGACAGGTGCATGGGGAAAGAGTGTGCTGTCAAGAGTAAGGGTGAGTGCGCTGTCAGGAATGGAGGTGAAAGTAGTGAGAGTGACATGGAGCGTGAGTTAGTTGTGACAGGTGAGCGAGGATGTACACCTGGGATGGAAGGATGCACACCTGGAATGGTAGAGCGTGAGTGGGAATGCACGCTGGAGTTGGTGGTGAGGCACGTGGTTGGGTGTGCGAATGAGGGCACACCTGTGATTGTCACAGAGGAGGTGACCGAGGAGGGGGCGCGAAGAGGTGTTTTGGTGAGGTGTGCGACCAACGAATGTGTGCCAAGGTGTTCGGTGGTCAGGTGTGTGACCAAGGCTGTGAGTGGAATGGGTGTACCTGGGTGTGTAAGGAAAGGTACGAGGAGCATGGGCACGGCTGGATGTGTGAGCAAGGAACGGGCTGCGGGATGTAAGCATGCAGGTGAAGCATCGACGTTAGACGGGGTAGAGTTTAGAACGACTTATAGCCGAGTCGGGCCCTCGGTGCGTGCTGGGCCTCGCTTTGAACGGCCGCGTCCGTGCTCCACTAGGCGGAGCTGGCAGCCCGATAGAAAGGGTCGTCATGGCGACCACTTTTTGTTGAGACGTGCCGGCAGGTCGAGATCGGGACATTGGATGGCTCCACGCCGAGGTGGTGTGTGGGATCTCGGCACGGGTAAACCCCCGTCCCTGCACCGAGTGCCGGACGCATCCAGCCGCTGGCACAAAACAACCAGCATCCATTGCTTGGCTTTACGAAGCCGGGCTCTGGACAGGAATTGGCGCACCGAGAGGCAGTAGTGAGTAGACTGGGTGATGAGGTTAGTGTATTGGACCCAAAATTAGAGAAAAACAAAATTTGATGATTGGCAAGGGATTGGCAGTAGTGATTGGCAGATGATGGGTAGTGATTGGCAAATTTTTGATTTATTGAAATTTGATGTGCAAAATTGGTAGTGAGAGACCCCCGATGTGGTGGGATGGCATCCCTGCCACCCTTCCCATGTGGGGCAAAGGAGCAATAGCTTATGGGGTGTATGGCAGTGAAAACTAGCCCGGGTGGGTTAGGATATGGTGTGTAGGGATCTAGCGGAGATGACAGTAGGTGACGTTAAGGTTTAGTTAGTGACTGATACCTGTAGTGGGGACGCAGGTAGATTAGTGTGGATGATAATGACGTGGGAGCGCAATAGTTTAAAGGGACGACTGGGAAGCGCAAGTTTCAGAAGGGAGTAGTTAGCTGAGATGATGCTGTGTGTGTGAGGATTGAACAGGTGTGATTGCACAGGTGTGCAACTGGACAGGTGTGTGGAGCAGTGTATGAGTAGTGAGTGTTGTGGATCAGCGCGAATGCGCTTGGGGAGAGAAGGGTGCCGGTGGCACCAAGTGTGAGAGCACAGGTGTGCAAGTACAGGTGTGTGGAGAGAGTTGGAGTAAGTGGTACGGAGTGGTGTGCATGGTGCGAAGGTGTGGATGGGGGAAGAGTGGACCCCTTTCACGAATACCCGGGGCGGGTAGTGTAAGTGTTAGGTAGAGGGTATAGGTAAGTTGTGGTTGGATATTGGCATTTGTGGTGCGGTTGCAGAATGGTGTTGTGAATGGGTGCATTAGTGTTGTGGAAATGGCGGGGCGTGTAGCCTGTTAGTGTGTGTAGTTGGTTGGGCACTCCACCACTGTGAGGATGTCGGCCAGGTGAGGCCGCAGGTGGGCTCTGGGAGCCGTTAGAGTTGTGGATGGGGCCCGAGGATCCGGAGGATGGACCCGGGTAGCCCAGTGCCAGAGAGGGCACCGAGTGGGGAGAGTGCCAGAGGGCCTTCCCCTGGTAGTTAGGTTAGGGTAAGGAGCAGGTAAGCTCGGAGGCAACTGCAGTGGTGGAGGTGTGCAGGTGGGTAGACCCACTGGGAGAGGTACACGTCGCAGCCCAGAAATTGTACGAGGGCACCGGGAGATGAATCGGGGGAGTGAGACCCCAAATTGAAGAGCACCACAGTTTGGCCAATGGGAATTGGTTTTTAGAACCCATAGTGTAAGAGGGCCAATGGTTTGGCCGGAGAAAGACCCCGGGTAGTGTAAAGTTGTTAAAGTCACTTAGGAAATAGTTAGGATTGATGAACCTGTCGCACCATACGCAGCCACTTACCTGTGGTGATGATGATGACTCCACACCTGTGTTTTCTTTGTTTTGTTGCAGAAAATGAAATTGCTGTGTGGATTGTGAGACGCATCACGACGTGGATGAGACATTGGGGTGATTCCATCTCTCCCTCCCTAGGAGGGACTGATGATGAATTGGTAATGGCAAATTTTGATGTGCAGTTGGAGATGGCAAATTTTGATGAGAGTTGAAAATGGCAAATTTGATTGGTTAGGAGGGAGAGAAGACGAATTTGGTTTATGGGAGGAACGGGGAAGACAGTAGGGATGTTTGTCGATTTGTAAAGTAGATGTTTATGGGTAGTGTTGTGTTTTGTGGATACAGTAAGGGGTAAGGGAGGGGCCATGTAGGTTACCTGGTGGGGGGGGGGGGGCGTACGATAGGAACGTACCTGTCTCACCTGGTTCCCATGTGCCCCCAGTGTGCATCACCTTACATTGCGTGCACTTTTGCGCCCTTACCACCTTACTCACTTGTCTGCTTCTTTTGTCTCCCACCTCCGAGGATCTGGCTTTGGGGTAGAGAGAGAGGAGAGAGAGGTGCTGGCTGCGCAGTTGTGGGCCTGCACTTTCGCTGTTTGCTGCCGGGATCGATACACCATATGGACCGCAATGTTTGTGGCCACCCACAATGGACCGCAGTTCGTTTGCGGCCAAGCACCACCCGGGGATGGACCTATGGGTCAACGTGGCACCTATGCCATACAGGTGAACCACTTTTAGTTAACACCAAGTGCACCACAAGAAGAGCAAGAGACACCTGCAGGGTTAGGGGTTGTCGAATTTATTTTTATTCCAATGAACAATGGTGACTGCACCGATTGGTGGTGGGGTGGTGCTTTTGATGCTGGGAAAGGGTGCTCTGCACGTTATTAAAGGCCGTCGGCCACAGAGCACTCGTGGGTTGGTGTATCGATGCTGGCAAGCGCGCTCTCTCTATGCATAACATCTGCATGTGTTCCTCCAAAAACAGGTCCTGGATCGTAGTGTAGATATCAGCGTAATCTTGTAAATAATGCTCCCTACCGGCTGTATGTTTAGTTTGAGAATTCTTTCCGGATTCGGTTATCCTGTGGGTGTGTTTCTGTGAGGAGAAGGGTGCAACGTCGCAGGGGGACATATTTACTCATTTGTGAATATCTGTAAAACTGTCGCACTCAGGGTAGAGTTAATAGTAGAGGGAACGACATTGCGTGCCACACTAAAGTAGGTAAAAATTTATCGGGTCGGGACGCCCCGAGGGTAGAGAAGGGTGCAATGTTGCGAATATGGAATTTGGCCTCCATATCCGCTTGTAAATATTCCCCTATTTTCTCCAATACTCCCCAACTTTCCCCAATCCCCCATTCCCTAGTCCCATTGCATGTAAATAACAATCAGTAGAGCCGACCTTCCCCTTATTCCCCCATTAAATGTCGTGCCCAGGTCCACCGCACCACACGTAGACAACTTTCGGACATCTTCCTAGTTATTCTTATTCTATGTCAGTTAAGGCCTCGTCTCCATTAATTATGACTCTTCGTTGCACCAGAATGTGATTATATGGCATCAGTAGTGAGTTTAGGACCTTTCCCATACCTCCTTCCATCTTCTTCCCCAACAATTACAACAACAACAGAGGAGATGGCGGCGGAGCGGGGGAGGATGCGTCCTCACACCGGCTCGATTAGCGCCATTGACCACGCGCTCCACGGGGTTACCACGGAGGGGCTGGCTGTCAGCTCCTCCTCAAGGGCGGAGCCTGGTAACCCCCCGCACCCAATCAGAAGGGCGGACCGATTCCATCTGGGGCGGCGCTAGCGAGCCGAGGGCGTGTCACTCCCCGCCGGATATACGCGGCCACGTAGCGGACGTGACGTCAGATGCGCCCCCAGCTGGAAGAAAGAAGGACCTGCGAGCGCTGAAACAGATGCGCCTGAGTTTGGAGAGGCCTGAGAAAGAACGTCACCTCTGAGCGCTGCGACGAGACCTCCCCGCATCTCTGGACCGAACCGTGTACCCTGCTTTGAGCCAAGAGTGCACCTTGAGCCATCGATACCCGCTTTCCTGCCATCAACCCCCGTGTGAGTCAGCCGTTGTCCCGTTTGTCTGTCGTCTGTCCGGGAATAATATAAGATTGTGTCTAAGTGCTTGTCTTTCTATGTTGTACCTCTCGTCCCTGTAATCTGACCTTCCGCACGAATATAATCTCCTCCGGAGGTCTTGAGAACCGTATCCCTGGAGTCTGTCATTATAATTCAGCCGTGTGTCTTCTTTTTCCTTATTGAGCCAGCGTGGCGCGGCTTCGTCAACGTTCGAGTACAGTCGGGTAATTTGTGCGGACACGACGGCCATTCCGCTCGGCCCACTTTAACATCAAAGTCGTGTCTGTAACAGTATTATGTTTGAAGTTTGGAGTAATGCCACGAGTATTGTGGCCATTGATGGTTTATGATATTGCGATTGGACATGTAGAGAGGATGGAAGTTTTCGTGAGTGAGTTTGTGAGGAGGTGGATGGGAGTCCCACGCTGTTTGACGAACATTGCTTTTTATGGTCAGGGTGGAAAACTCAGGTTTCCCTGAACGTCAATAACCGAGGAGTACAGGATGGCCCCAATATCTTGTTACCTCTTGTAAAATATGTGACATTGCCTTTTATTATACTAGCTGACAACCCCGAAGGGTTCTACAAGTGATACTCTTTCACTTTATTACACATGTTACAGCATATGACACAATCCTTAAGTGTCCAGTTGATCCATTTGTGCTCCATCATTGGGTGTGCAGGTGAGGACGCTGACGTGGCAAGAGATCTGAAGGATTGAGCCAATACTAGTAAATTTCCATTCGCGGGCAACATATGATGTGCTACCATCGCCAGCAAACTTGAGGGTGTGGAGGTTGTTACAAGACGATAGCGGCTGTTTGTATGCAGGTGGGGGAACGATGCAGCATTCACTGAGTGCATTCTCAGTAGCATTGGCAGCAGGAAGATATAGGTGATTGCATGATCAGGTGCTGGCAGTGGTAGTGGAAATAGTGCAACAAGAGGTGATACGATCGAGGGAGGGTGGTGAGGAGTAGGAGGAGGAGGCCAATGGGAGAGAGGTGTTGTTTGTCAAAGAAGGCCAGGGTGGTAAGAGGCAGAAAGAAGATGACCAAGGCAAGAGGTCTGCCACTTGCTCGTGATTGGCAAGTGGTGGCAGATCTGTGTGACAAGGTTGTAGCCTGACATTATCATCTGGTCAGGTACAATAAGGCAGGTCATCTTGGTGAAGTTGTCAGCACCTTGGGAAGAGAACATGAAGGAGTGGTATGAGAGGAAGAGAGGAAGGTATGGTGTGAGCTGGATGCTCCGAGGCAGAGTGTCTGGAGAAGGGTTGGCAAGTTTCTTGTCAGCCATTTGAGGTTGGTGTTGGGTGTATGTTGTCAAGTCCTTTTATGAATTTCTTACTCAACGAGGAACACTTGTGGCCCAGGTGTGTTTTGAAATTGTGTGTGTGTGTGTGTGTGTGTGTGTGTGTGTGTGTGTGTGTGTGTATATGTATGTATGTATGTATATGTATGTATGTATGTATGTATGTATGTATGTATGTATGTATGTATATGTCAGAGATTACTTGTTGGCAAGCTTGCTTGCCCCGATAGCAACCTGAGAGCTTGGGCATCACTGAGTATGCCTGTGCAAAATTGTAATACTGCAAGTCCTCTTTCTTCGAAGTTAAACTAACCAGAAAGCAGAGGCAGAAGTGCTACTTTACACAGGCTGTCTGCGGTTAATTACCTTGATTACTTTGGTGTGTGAATGAATTTGACACAGTTTCCACACATTTTGAAACACTGCCAGAGGCATACCCATGCAAGACTTGCTCAAACGTGTTTTATTTGTGAAGCGTATGTGGTTTGTTCCACAGTGTGCCTATACAACACTGGTAATGATGGATTGCCATTCTCTCATGCCACATGGAGTTTTCAACAATTGTGGTGCCCAAAATAGCAGTTATAAACATATTTTTTGATATCTGTCATCACCCAACAACAACTTCATGTAAAGATAATTGTATGTACAACAGATTGTTATTCTCTGTGAAGGCTCATTTGTCTGTCATGTAGAAGATAAACAATAAAATACATCATCTAACGGTTGATAAGAGTATTTATCATCATGGGAAACAGGTTGAGTTGACGTTTCAAACTTTACTTCATAATATTTGTTTTTATTAGGTTAGTTTGCTTTTATTTTTCATGCTAGGTATGGAAATTATTTGAAAGTTTCAAGCTTTCTCTTTTTTGAAACATTACACTTTTTGTCAAATATTTTTTATCTTTTCTCATTCCGTTTCTTACCACATTTAATACCGTCACATCTGAGGCTCACTACTGCGCTTGCCTCTGTGCCGGAGGTCTTACGAATGCCTCCGCGGATTTCCGAAATGGTCTCTTACTACTGCATTCTGTGAAATTAATGTACTCTTTATCGTCCCCCAAGGCCGTTCAAATTAACCAAAATTGATGCTAACACTCACAGGAGGCAGATGGATCAAACACATTTTCTTACCTTTTTAAGTGTTTATTTACCATGAGTATACGGGAATAAAGTGGACGGGATGAGCAGTTCAGAACAGTCCAAGTGAAACAGAAAAACACAAACAGGGAAATGGAGATGCGCAAATTTATATACAATGATGAATATCAATAAACAAAACCTAACCCACACAAGGTGCCACTGATCGCACTTTCACAAACAATAGAGTAGCTGGCGAGGACTTTGCTTTGGTATGGTGTGCAGGGCAGAATTGGATGATGCAGCTTGGGAACAGCATTCACGTTTCAGAGAGCCCTCCTCCCTGAGCGATGATGAAACAGGGCACCTGAGGCTAAGAGCAGCCAAAGACGAGGCAAGCCAGACACAAGGAGCACCCAAGATGAGGAGAGCCAACAATGAAGGGAGCCAGCAATGAATTGAGCCCAGCAACGAGGCAAGCTAAAAAAACAGAGAGCTAACTTCTGTTCTAAGAGGTTCCACTTACTCGTGATGTGTGCTCAGAGCCAGCCCTCATGACCCTCTCTGTCCTTTCTACCCAGCTTCTTCCTCACATGACACCTCCTGCACACCGGGAGCTCTCAAGGTGCTTCTTCGTTGTCTCCGTTCTGTCTTTTCTGGCTTTTTCTTCACACTCGTTTCTCCTCATCCTTCTGGGAGGAGTCCTTCTGCAGGGCATCCCACCCACAGAGTGGTCCCACTAAAAATAAAAATGGATTGCCTCTTCCAAGCCCACAGCACAATATGCCGTCATGGTTGTCACACACTGACCGGCCAGAAAGATTGTGACAGTACTTTTAAAGCACGTGTGATGTTTCTCCATGTGCCTTTTTGTGACGGGAAGTCCTCACCTGGCACTGCATGCAAACAAGAGGTGCTTACACATATAATATTATGCTGACTATCCTGTCTATAAACTACATACGGTATGCTGCCTCTTCAGCGTCACATTTTACAAAACGACTTACTCTGACAGGTCCCATTGATGACAATCTAACCTACTCAAAACAAATGGACCATGTCCACTTATCAGTCTATATATGGCTCCCCCCTCCCTCCCCCATCCACATAACTACTTTTGTCTTGTTTCATTCTCACTGTTTTACTACCCTGTTTCTCTTGTTGTTGTTGTTTTCTTTTAGTTTTGCTGTCCTTTCTTTCTCTTACAGCCTGGTGTTGGCTTAGCGGTGGTTAGGGTGCCGGCTTGGGATCCTAGGATCCTGGGTTTGAATCCCAGTCAATGGCTGAATTAACGCCAGGGGGGGTTAACTCAGCCTGTCATCCTTCCGAGGTTGGCAAATTGAGTACCAGTTCACTGGTAATTCCCTGTGTCGCAAAAGGCAACTACCAGGGTTGGCGGCAGGAAGGGAATCTGGCCATAAAACATTGCTTCAAAAAGGGGACCACGGTGCCCAAAAAAGGCCAACCCCTGCTCTCTGGGGAAAAATGGCCTCTAAAGGTGGTCTCTGTCTGTCCTTTCTTTCTCTTCTGTGCCATTTTTTGTCTGATTACCATACCATTTAACTGTGGGTCACTTCTTTTTTCATCTTTTTTATTACTTGCGTGGCAAGTTTATCCCTTGTCAGCTCACTCACTGCTTCCCTCCCTCCTGTGTACCCAGTTATCTAAATAATATACATACACAAAATAATAGTTAGAATGGAGTGAGAAAATGGAGGGGAGAAGAGTTGAGAGTTGAGGAATAGAGGAGTATATTAATGGTCTGTTAATGGAGTAGAGAGGGTGGTGGGGTTCATTTCTGGACATTTGTGGGTATGGATCTTGTAATGTCTGGACATTTGTGGGTATGGATCTTGTAATATGCTTGTTCATCCATCTGTCTGTGTGTAACACTCCGTTCCACCCATTGATTTGACATCTTGCCTGACTCCATACATAATTTCAATCTGAAGAAAAAATCATATGTCCGCCATGTTGGTTCTTACTGTTTTGCAAGGACAAAGACATGTTTGGAGCTATCATATTCGCAATCACCAGCCCCTCCCTATAAGTTTTCCCTTTCGTGTAAAATGACCAAAGCAACAGTTGAAAGGATACCGACAGGCATCACGTGCGGGCCTTGTGAAGATAGGTCTCAGTTAAACAAGAATGTATCAATTGAATGCAGGTTTATTAGCAACAACGATGAACAATCAATCTGCAAGACAAAGAAAGCGATGGTAGATATTAGAATAAGATAATAGATACAGAATATGCAAATAACAATGCGCAGTATTACACAAGATGAGAACGCAATAGAGAACAGCACCATACAAGAGTTGTCTATCTCCCTTTCCCAAAAACGTTCAATTGTGACACACAATAGAACGAAAACTGGAGACCGAGAAAAAGGATCACATGAGTTTATAATTGATATTCTTCTGAATTGAATCGGGCTGGTGGTTTGATAATTCACTTCGGGTGGCCCGTCACCACCCGATCAATCGTCGGAGTCCTCTGAGGGCAGTTCGTAATTACCTGGTCCATTGTGGGAGTCTCCGGTGGGTGGTTCACTATTGCCCTGTCCGACGCCGGAGTCCCCTCCAGCTGGTCCATCATCACCCGAACCGTCAAGGGGGCAGAAATAGGCAGTGACTGTGGAGGTGTTGCGGTGGTCTGCACATGTGGTTGGTTAGCGACTCTCGCGGGTGGTGTCATCGCGGTAGTGGAGCGGAATGTCTGTGATGGTAAGCCCGGCACAATGACATGTTGGGGTTCACCCTTCTGGGGAGTGGTAACAGGATTGAGACAGACTCTTGGAGCGGCGATGGGTTGGGTACCAGACATTAAGTATTTCGGTACGATTGGCATAACACTTGGCATAACGCTTGGCAGCATACCACTTTTGCCAGTCGTAGTGGGAGTTGTCATGCTGAAAGGTGTAAAACGTCGCAGGAACTTACGATTCCGGAGAGTGATTCTTCCGGAGCCATCCACCTTGACAACGTATTGATCGAATTGTTTTACCTCAATCACGGTTCCGGTCCGGTCCCATTTTCGTGGTTCCAGGCCGGTCTGGTTCTGGATCCGGACATGGTCCCCAACGGCCAGTGGAGGTGGTTTTGTCGTGTGTTCAGAGAGTCTTTCGATCTCCCTGGCATGCCGAATGCGCAAAGCTTCCTCACGATTGTTGCGTGTTTCCATCCAGGTGTCCGATGGCAAGTATCTGCCTGGGATGATGGGTATGAAGTCCTTGACTGGCCTCTTGAAGATGATCATGGCTGGAGACAACCTAGTGTCCTGATCCGGTGCATTCCGGTACTGGAGTATTGCACGCTGGAACCGATCAGTGTCTAGTTCACCATTGGAACCAGTGTTATCGGTGATCATTCTTTTCGATGTTTTGACTGCGATCTCGGCACGACAGTTGCTGTGTGGGAAGGCAGTGGATGACAATCGATGGTTAACGCCCCACCGACGCAAGAAGTCTTGGGTGTCATGTGCCGTGAATTCTGGCCCACCGTCAGATGCCAATTCGTCGGGGATACCATAAGTGGCGAAGTTCGACCGCAGACATTTCACTAGGCCTTGTGCCCCGCCAGTTGTTAGCTGAATGATTGGCCAATTAGAGTAACGATCAACGGTGACCAAATAACTCCGACCCTTGTGATGAAAGTAATCTGAACAAACTACTGGAAAGGGTAGGCAGGTTCAGCTGAGGCTGTAGGTGGAGCGCTTGGTTGCGATGGGGCCATCCGATTGCAGTGTGAGCAGCGATTGCGCATCTCATGAATCTGGGGAGTGATTCCAGGCCAAAAGATCGAGCTGCTGGCCCGGGTGGTCATAGCCGTGACTCCTTGGTGAGCAGCATGAAGATTCTCAAGGACAAGCTTCCGTAGCTTCGGTGGGATGATAATCCTCCCCTTGTAGACCACTATGCCATCAATAGTGTAGAGGTGTTCACGGAAGGGAAAGTATTCCAAAATGGACACAGGGAAATCGTCCCGACTGACAGGTAGACCCTGCTCAATAGAATTGAGTAACTGCAGCATCTGAGTGTCACTTGCTGTTTCGTCCCGAACATCGTCCCAAGTGACAGACCGCACAGAATCGAGCGTCTTGATGGCTGCCATAGAAATAGCCATTTCCATGCCAGTGTCGTCATCTGTGGTCCACAGCCCAGTCAAGGTGTGCTGTCGTAGTGTAGTCGATGTGGCCACATCCATAATGGAGGAAATGTCATCCACCAGTGGCAGTCGTTCCGATGGTCTGGCACCCGACGGATGTCGTGAAATCGCATCTGGTACGCAGTGTCGTTTTCCCGGGATGTGGATAATTCGGAAACGATATGCTAGAGTCCTTTCTTTCAAGTTGGCAAGCCGCGTGTTATGGATGTCCTCTAATCGTCTGTCACCAAGAAGCTTGATTAAGGGCTTGTGATCGACGGCAATAATCAGGTTCTTGCATCCCAACACAAAATACTTTACTTTTTCCAGGCTGTCCGCCACTGCTAGAGCTTCACCCTCTATCGGAGCATAGCGCGACTCCGCTGCATGGGTGAAGCGGCCTCCAGCAAGGGTGATTTTCCAGCCATCGGGGCAGCACTGTGGGGTTTCACCAGGGCATCTGCAGTGTTTTTGGAGGAGCCAGAAGCCAATCCCATCCTTCGACCAGTCAGTTGCGAGACATGTTGTCCGTTCCTTGTCAAAGATCCGGACCCCATTTGCGACTTCAGATATGATGAGTCGTTTTGATTCTTCGAATAGGGATTGTAGTGTTGCATCCCAGTAGAAGGGGGTGGATGGTTTTAGGAGGTCCCGAAAAGGGCAGCACCATACAAGAGTTGTCTATCAGTGATCGAGGCAGCGGTTTGTTGCCTTATACACCACCCAAATAACTACTGTATGTGGCATTCTCTCAAGCAGGGCTTAACCCCATGTCATTATAAGGTCTTTGGTTTAGGTCGTTATTCACTTTTAACAATGTGTGGATATGCATCAGGAAGAAGATAATTGGTTTTGAGTTGTGTATTGGCACAATTGACTTGCTCATCGTCACCTATCTTTTCCGAATGTCTTGCGGGATTGTGATTTGGGAGAGGTGACCATGATGGGCCATGACATGCAGGAGCCTTTTCAATCGTGTTTCTGTGAAGTCAGTTGTAGCATATACAACGGGAATAAAGTGTAGTAATAGGGTTGTAATAGTGTCCCCTATCAGTTGTAATAGGGGAGGTGAAAGGGTTAAATATTCCACTGTTTTGACATGGGGATGCCTGTTTGCTTTGAGGAGGATGAGGAGGGAGGATGACGTTGGGGGTGGGGGAGAGCAAAGATGCGACAAAGTTGTGAGGTTGAGGATTTTCAGTGGGGGGGGGGGGGGGGGGGGAGGTTTAGGAGTTGTGGTAGGAGGGTGGGGAGGGGGCTTGAAGGTTTGCAGAAGGGGTGGGAATCGGCGTCTCAGGGTTGGCAGCGTGAGGGTGAGGACATGCGGTTGAGTGTAAAGGGAGCAAAGATGGGACAGAATTTGGAGGGGGAGGTTGAGGCTTTGGGGGCAGGGGGAACTGAAGAGTTTCGGTGGGGGTGGTAGGGTTGAGGGGCTGTGGTAGGTGGTGGGGAGGGGGTTTGAAGGCTTGGAGTGGTGAGGGAGGGAATTTAAGTCTTAGGCTTGGGATGGGGAGGGTGAGGACTTTGGATTTGTGAAGGGGAGAGTTGACAGCTTGAAGTCACATTTTACGTTGCACGGATATTCCCCAGGTCCCTGTTTGTGTCATTACCACATGCACACAAAGCGAAAAGCAGGGGGAGTAATCAATTGGTTCATGTTCATGTTCATGTACATGTACATCATGTTCATCAATTGGTTCATGTTCATGTACATCCGTCTGACTGTTGGTCTGTCTTATCAGTTTTAATGATCGTCAGTTTATGATTGAGGAACAACTCATTTAAATTGAATGTTATATCTGGAACACATATCTGAACATGAATCTGAAGACAAGTTTGCCATTTTACAATACTTTGGCTCTGAATTCGGACCGATCGCGCATGCGCAGAGAAGAGTGAGGTACTTTATTTACTCTGTCTGCCTGGCAGTCAAGCAAAATTGAAAAGCATTCCAAACTGAAAATGTGTCTTAAAGAAAATGTCTTAAAGGACACAAATAGCAGGCACGTAGAACTAATGTAATGTGTTAGAAAGGGTGATGTAATATGCAATGGGTAAAACGGCAGTGAAACCCTAAATGTATTTATTTATATGCCTTTAACCCTATTGGTTGACGAGTTGTCAAACAGAGTGACCACTATATTCGTCATGTGTGTGTGTCTGTCCGTGTGTCTGCCTGTCTGTGTGTCTGTCCGCAGCATAACTACCCGATGATATCATCCGATCTTGATGAAACTTGGGTGGGAGGTTGATATCATGATCTAGTTGTGTCCTGCCTAGAGTGGGCGTATTGCGCCCATTGTGGGCGGAGCCACGCCCAAAAAAGATGTCTTTTTAGGGGGTAATCGAGTTCAAGCTACATCTTCTCCGAGGGGTTTGGTGGAATCTGACAGGGGTTTCGATATTTGGTTAGGCCAATGTCATGTGTCTAGCCCCACGGAGCTCGATTTTTCATTTTCGCCCCAAGGTCAAGGTCACAAGGTCACGAAATGTTGAAAAGTCGATTTTTGATGGTTTTATTACATTGTTCGCTTCCTGATAGGGTGAAATGTCGTACATGATGTTATATTATCACATACATCATGAAATACAAGTTTTCCAACAAATTTCAGAATCTTCGACCTTTGACCTTTGAAGTTCACAAAGGTCAAATTTTCAAAGTTGGCGGAATCGAACCGAATTTTCGGTATTGTGTAGCTAACTAACGTCATAACTGATTATACATTATTTTCTATCTCATTTCAAGGTCAGTGACCTTCGTTTTGACATTTCCAGGCCAGCACCACACACAATTACGTTTAAACATATACATACAACAATTCTCCACAACTTTGCAATGACTGGTTGTTTGATCCCCATACCATTTTTAGTTATTTACCCCATTGCCACAATGAAAACTTTACTGTCATTATATGTACAGTTCTTATTATAATAGAGCAAACGTATATGGTTATGTATGTTTACATGCGACCAAAACGTATTCTTTTTCTTCAAAAAAATATTAACATACAAAACAGTCTGTGAACTCTTAATTACGTTTAGACTGCTGAGACCCCTCAGACCTTTGACGACCCTTTAAGTCCCCCAAGACCATTAAGACCCATGAAGACCCAAAATACCCTTAAAGACCCTGACGACTCAAAACACCCCAAAGACCCTGAAGACAAACCAGACGTAATCTGCTTAACAGAAACTTTCCTCCTACAGGATGTCTCTGATTCCTTAATATCTCTTCCTGGTTCCTCCCTCCTCTGGTATGATAGACCTGAGCCTCGTCCTGGTGGTAAGGGTTGCTATGTTTATCAAAAACTCTCTTCCTCACTCTCCTTGCACTGCCCGCTCTCCACCTCACCCCAGGAGTACCTCTGGCTACGGCTTCCCCTCCGCTCCCACCTTTTGTTCATATGTGTTCTGTACCGTCCTCCAAACAGTGATTTTTTTTGGTTTTGTTTTTGTATACAAGATCGAGGCTCTTGAAAGAGCTAACATCAATCACAAAAAAAGAAAAAAAGGACAAACGGACACACAAAGCACACAACAAAGGGAGCGGGAGACAAGATGGGGAGAGAGAGGGAAGCACACAAGCACAACAGCAAAGAACAGGGACAACAGAAGGTCAGTGGAAAGGAGAGGGCCTGGGTGGGGGGGGGGGGGGTGTGGGGGGGTGGGGGGGAGAGGGATAAAACACATGGACACTGCGATAACTTCCAGGAAAGAAGTCGGCATTTCAAAAAAAGTGGATCTGGGGTGAATTAACGGGTGTGAAGAGATCAAGGTTTTGGATGGTGGAAGACAAGAGATGGTGGTGAACAGCTGTTTTAATGACCTGGAGGGAGGAGTGGGATTGAAGAGAGTGAGGGAGTTTGGTCCATAGGTGGGAGAAAAGAGGAATGAAGGAGTGAAGGTGAGCAGACAGTCTTGATTTTGGTAATTTCACCAGAAGAGGGTTACTGGCACATCTTGTGCGACCTGTAGGAATATTTGGGGTACAGAGCACAGATAGAGCTGGGGGAGCTAGGTCAGATAGGCGTCGGTAGAAGACGGAAAGACCACCTACCTGCCTGCGGTGAGTGAGTGAAAGGCCCTCGGCGTTAGCTTAATCGCGAGAGATTCCAATTATTCTGAAAGCTTTGGTTTCAAAATCGTTAAGACGAGCTAAGTGTGAGGCAGGAGCACCAGCCCAGAGGGGAGAACAGTATTCCATTGAGCTACGGATGAAAGCCTTGTATGTGGTGAGGAGTTCAGGTGTGCCAAGGAAGGACTTCGCACGACGGAGGATGCCCAGTCGGCGACTGGCTTTGGAGGCCAGATTGGAAATGTGGTTTTCCCAGGAAAGATCATGGCAGATAGTGAGACCCAAAAGCTTGAGTGACACAACTTCTTGGAGAGGATTGTTCAGAAAGTAGATGGGAGGGTTGTCCAGTCAGTCTTTTCGGAGAGACATAGTAAGAGTGTGAGATTTGTCAGGATTGAAAGACATGTTCCACTTGTTTGACCAGTCTGTGATTTTGTCCGGGTTTGCAGAGAGAGAGGAGGCTGCAGACTGCCGATCTGAGGGATGAGGAATGGAGCGGCAGAGAGTGGAGTCATCAGCAAAGAGATAGAGAGGATTTTCAAGAGAGTCAGAGAGATCATTGATGAAGTCCAGAAAAAGCACAGGGCCCAGAACACTGCTTTGGGGAACTCCAGCCTGAATAGGAAGGGGAGATGAGAGAAACCCATTCAGGGCCACACGTTGACTATGACTTGAGAGGAAGTCCGCATGCCGTGCATGGAGATTTCCATGGATACCGTAGGAGGAGAGTTTGGTGAGCAGAGCGGGGTGCCAGACCATATCGAAGGCATGTGATATGTCAAGGGAGACACCTCTAATTTCCTGTTTGGCATTGAGGACCTCCATCCATTGTTGAGAAAGCAGAAGCAGCATGCCCAGAGTAGATTGACCTGGTCTGAAACCAAATTGATGATCAGAGATCAAGCCATTTGAGAAGAGGAAAGATTTAATATCTGAAGCAATGATGGATTCCATGACTTTGCTGATAATTGGGAGAAGGCTGATTGGTCTGTATTTGCAAGGATCTGTTTTTGCACCTTTTTTGTGTAAAGCAGTGATGTTGGCTGATTTCCAAGCTGATGGCAGATGACCTTGAGCAAAAGAGAGGGTGAAGAGAATGGAGAGAGGGGGTGAAAGAGCAGCAGAGCAGGATTTTAGGACCTGTGGGCTGATGCCGTCTGGTCCAGTTGCAGAATCAGAGTCGAGGATTGACAGAAACCTCTCCACTTCCATCATTTATTTACATGACTCCATTTACATCTCCCTGTCTGACAACATGGACCAACGTCTATCCACTCATCCCAACTCTCTCTTCCTCATATGTGGCGACTTCAACTGTCATCATGCCAGCTGGCTGGGTGTGGGTACCTCTCGCACCAGCCATGGCACCTCAGCAAAAGACTTCTGTGACTCACTGGGACTGACCCAATCTATCAATTTCCTGACCCGGATCTCACTCAATGGAGTATCTTCTTTTCTAGACTTGGTTATGGCTAACTTTCCTGCAAATGTCTGCTGCTGTTCTTCTGCTCCAATCGGCTCATCTGATCATGTGCTTGTTAAAGTGGACATCTCTCTGACCATTCTCAGAGAGCCTCATCAGCGCCGACGAGTCTGGCATTTCACTCAGGCCAACTGGCACGGTCTTCAAGCAGCCATCAATCATCTGGATTGTCTCCCATCTCTACCGCCTCTGATATCAACTCATCCTGGGAATTCTTCCAAAGTAAATTGCTCTCTCTCATGCACAGATTTATCCCATCTCGTCTTCAGTTGTCATACCCTTCCTCCTGTCCATGGTATACTGAATCTTGAAGCTCAGAATGAAATTTTGCACCAATGATGCGAATATAAAGTATGTGGGATGGACCTTGCTTTTTTATCTTGACCTAATTTTAAGGTTATGACCCAATTATAGACATTTTAACATTTTCCACCATAACTCGACGAACGTTTGTCACATTGGAAATAAATTGCCCATTACCCTATCGAACATAGCCTAGACTTAGAGCAAGGAGCATTTGCACTTGATTTACCCCTCCAAGTTAAAGGTCAAGGTCAAATGGCGTTGTGAAAAAAACATTTTTCTTTTTTGCCAATGTGGAATCTCAAGGACTGCTTGGACTTCCAAGATGTTCTTGCAATATAACATACATTCACTGATGCTGTGTATCTCATATTTGATTTGTGTGCTTCACCTACATTTTTCGGGTAGTGACGTAATTTTTGTTTTTAAACACCTTTTTGATCATAACTTTATTAATCTTCCTCTGATTTTCATGATGTTGAATGTTTTTGGATAGATTGTAGATGGGGACACATTTTCTTAATTTACGCTCTATCCTTAAATGTTGAAGGTCAAGGACATAGAGTGGTCTGAAAAAATATGGCCATCATTAGATCCCAGGACATGGGTAAGTTCGATCGCAAGCCAAAGATAAGCTTATCGCCAAGGATAAGCCTCTCCCGCTCGGGGAGACTTACCCATGGTGATCTCTTTGTGATTGCAAAAATCAGGTTCAATTAAATTTTATTAATTCATGAGATTGTACTAGCTCGATAATTTTCCTTATTTTAATTGGAGCAGTAGCGATTTACGGTCAATAAACACTGTTTCCTAAAGTCACAATGGTCGTGCATTAATATAGAACGGAAAAAAAAAATTACGATCCTTTTATGATTTTTATTGGAAATCTGCCAATTTATTTATTGGAATCTCTGAAGGCCACAAAAGTGGTTGTAAACTGGGATATGTCTTAAACGAGGCCAATATATCAACCATATATGATAATAATGATAATCTTTATTGTCCCATATCCAGGGAAATTATTGTTTTGTGACACCGAAAGTTTAACCATCATAAAAAAACATAAAAAACAAAGGGAATAAAAAAACAAAATTATATATATGTATGTATATATATATATATATATATATATATATATATATATATACACTAGCTGAGGTACCCGGCTTCGCCCGGGTTGAATAAGAATAATACAAATATATGATGAAAAGAACTTGTATATTTTAGAGCAATATCACAGTACATTTCCTACATGACGTTTTTTCAATTTTCAATTTCTCAAAACCTCTGGGTATACAACATTTCTGGTTTTCTTACGTGGTGCCAAGACATAAAGATTGCTTGGTTTTCCAACCCTCGAGCAGCCCACGTACAGCTGGCCATGGGCAAACACTTGTTCTGTGAAGTTCAGGCCTACAACCTTCATTGATTGCCCCTGCGCCCTGTTGATGGACATAGCAAAACATAGCCTGATGGGGAACTGAATCCTCTTGAAGGAGAATGGAAGGTCAGGTGGAATAAGTGGTATCCTTGGAATGAATACTTTCTCTCCTCTGTATTGTCCTGAGAGGATGGTTGCCTCTAGGACATGCGGCATCATTTGCTGGATTGTCAATCGTGTTCCATTACACAGCTTTGGTGGATCAAGATTCCTTAGAAGCATGATTGATGCTCCCACCTTGAGAATCAACCTGTGTGTTGGGAGTCCTTGAGGCTGACGACTGTTGAGAAACTCAGTTGGGAGGTTTACTGCCTGATCTTCATGTCACTTTGGCAAGAGAATCATAATTTCTTTCATGACCGGGCAGCGAACGTCATTATGTGCGACATTACGTCACTCCTACGGACGTGAAAACATTTGTTTTCCTTAAAAATATATTTAAAATAAATAAAATAGTACATAAATTAACAATAAAATAAGCTAAAAAACAATTTAAAATACAATAAAAAGCACATTAAAAATATATAAATATGTATGTACAGTATACTGTACGTACACGCAACCGCTGATTCTCATTCAAAACAGGCGACGTACAGTATTCCTTTACTGTGTCTGTGTTAGCCATGGGTCCGAAGAAGGATAATGCTAGTGTTTCCAAGCGTAATGTGGTTACGATGGACGATAAGGTAAATCTGATTAAAAGGTGGAAAAGTGTCGGTGATAGCGCATAGACCTTATCGCGGACCGGAACCGCAATGTGTCATGGGATCGGAAAGGGGCAATAGCGCCGCCACAAACTACACCCTGGAATTGCAGCTGGCCCAGGTTTTTAAACCATTGATATTAAAATAAAAAGTAGCCTATAACCACCGGGATTTTATGCTGATTCCGAATCTGTGTCTAAAACTTTTCTCCGATGTGTGGTTCTTGAGTTATAAGCGGACATCCAGACAAACACACAGACACTCCTCCTTTATATATAGAGATATATCTCGTTCAGTTTTGATTAATTTACAGCGTCGTGTGATCTTACATGGTGCTTGTTGTAGGCCTTGCCTTCTGTTATACCTAACGTAACCTAAATAACTAACCCTAACAGCCTGTTTTCTGCTCATAAAGGTGTCTAAATGATTTTTTTTTCTTTAAAGTTGTGCATATCATCACATGCCTGAACTTATAAGCTATTGGATTATATATATAAGGATCATACACTACTCACAATAAGTTAGGGATATTGTGAGAGTGAGTTTTTTTTTTTTTATAGGGGTTAGGGTTATGTTATTGAAATCAAGAATGCTGTGTTTTTCCCCACTCATTAATAACCATAGAATTAGGACCAACAACCTTTTTCAACGTAATTAATACACAAAATCAACCACACCGAAGAACCTGCCAATATCCCTAACTTATTGTGCGTAGTGTAGATGCATGGCTTAGAAATCACATTTTATGACTTTTCGAGGATTTCCTTTGGTGAAATTTTAGGTTAGGGAGGGCGGGGAGGGTGCAAATAATTTACATTGCATTGAAAAGTATAATTTAGCCAAGGATTTTTTTTGTGGGTGTTTATTTTTGTCATATATTCTAAAGTCTATTCTAAATATAGACTAATAATTAATCTACTATATAAGAGAGATGTCAGTCTGTGTGTGTGTGTCTGTCTGTCTGTGTCGCCATTTTTCTCAGAGTTGGCCGAACGGATCTTCGTCAAACTTTCAGAGGTTCATCAGTGAGTGCCTGGAAGTGTTTTAGGCAAAAAAAAAAAAAAATTTTAAAGATCGTTTTTTTGGAGTATTTTTTTTAAAGAAATTGCTCCATTGTGCCTAAGTTTTTTAAATTAATGACAGTTATATACAAGTATACATTCGCAGAAATAAATACAAAACAATCACCAGACATTTGAATACAAATAAATCAAACAATTCCGGAAGTGTGCGAAGTTGGTAGTGGGGTTCCTCTTCTTCCTGATCGGCATCACACTTAACTCAGAAACGTGATGAACGCCACATTCAGCCCATTCACCCACCAGCAATCCAGCATATATAATATGAACCCCCTTCCTCTCTTGCCTCTCCCCCTCCCTCCTCCCCTCCCCTAACCCCCCCCCCCATCCCCACTCCCCTCCCTTTCTCCCTGCCCCCCTTCCCCCTCCCCTAAGGAAAAAGCCATTAGGAAAAAGCTATTGATTTTGAGGTCAAAGGTCATCCTGAGGTCGAATTTCTAAAATTGTAATTCTTCATCCGATTGACTTGAAAGTTGAACATCATTTCCATATTGAGTCACTAAATTGGGAAACCAACTATTTTTTATGCCAAAAGGTCAAAGGTCAACTCAAGGTCAAACTTCTAATATCATCAATTTCCATCTGAAAAATCATCAATTTTAATCCAATTGACCCGAGCTTTGATTAAGATCGTCAATTTTAATCTTAATGAAATAGACAATTTGATGTATCCATGACAACTTTTTGGGGGAAGTGGTGGATTTTGCACGTATCGTGGTCTGCATGAGGTCTTCTTGTTTATTATTATTATTTTTTTCTATTTTTTAATTTTATCCCTTTAATCCTCAATACAAAATGATTTCCCTATTTTTACTTTTTTTTATCATAGAATGGACACAAGTTTAATACAATTATTCCAACGCAGATATTTTCATGTTAAAATGACTATTTACCAGAATACAATTATATAAAACTGGACCAACAATAAATTGGAAGGTTTAAATGCTTTTTCACCCCACATTTATATTAAAAATGGCTACCGTATATATACTTTGCCTTGTTTACATAGTTGCAAAGATACTTCAAGCATTCAGCTGTCTTCATATGCATGTGTTGGAACCCATCTGTGGATCGGTCCCATCGGCCGATGGGTCTGACCCGTTTGCGGATCCGCAGATGGGTCGCCCATCGGCCGATGGGCGACCCATCTGTGGATGCACGAGAAATGACAATGCAGACCCATCGGCCGATGGGACCGATCCACAGATGGGTTCCAACACATGCACTAAATGGAGTTTTTAATTCTGGATTCAGAATTTGTAAAAACTAGGGCATGCCCGTACTATATCTATATCTAAAATTATATCCCCCCCCGCCCCCTCTATTTACATGAAATGGTTTGGTCCAAAGCGAACGGCTTGCGAGTGGTGACAATCCCCCCCCTCTATTTACATGCAATGGTTTGGTCCAAAGCGAACGGCTTCCGGAGTTTGGTAAAGAAATCGCCATCGCGTGCACAAACGCGCAGGAAAGCGAATGAAACGCAAATTCGTTTTTATTAGTTGTAAAACATAGTTTAACGCCAACATAGTTTGCAAACGTGAAATAAATGAATACGCTGTCAAATGTGCCATCCGAGGCAGAGTGTGCCCGCCACGTTCGGCACACGCGATCGTTCGCTGCTCTCTGATTGGTTGAATCGTTTTTTGGACATAGCTCGGTAAGTAATTGTCCGATTAATATGAAACCTTGAAAAGGCACATCCCCTTGAAAAGGCACATCCTCGGGTCCCCAGCAATATACCTGGCAAGTTAAAAGTATATCGGACCCGTGGTTGTCGAGAAACAGCGGTCACAGACAAACGTACAGACAGACAGAGATTACTGGAATTATAGATAGATGACAAAACATAATTTGCAAAAAAAAAATTCTGGCAGGCATGTTGCATTTTGAAGAAGAACCCCTCCCATTTCTCTTTGGAAACTTCATTGCGAGGACAAAATCCAAGAACTTTGTAGATATTATTGCGACGCCATGAATATGTAATACATTCATCTCAGTTAAATATGAACTCAAGCTATTTTATATCCAACTCCACCCCACTCCCAATAAAATACCCCCTCCCACCTACAATCGCACACAACCACATAAATGTGTAAAATCCCACTCATCTTTAATAAATACAGGGGGCTGCAAAAGTAGGTATGCAGTAATGAAAAACAAAACGTGCGCACAAAACGTATTTTATTGATTATACAAGCATATCAATAATAACATATCAATAATAAACATATCAATAATAAACATATTAATCCCTCAAATGTTCAAACTGTTTGCCCCCGGCATTCACACACTCCACTAGTCGAGTGTGGACACCCATGCACACTCTGGCACAAAGGTCTTTATCAGCATCAATTTCCTGGCAAGCCTCCCGTATGAACTGAATCATGGCATCAACAGAACATGGCTTGCGTGCGAAAACCCTGTCTTTTACACATCCCCAGAAAAAGAAGTCCATAGGGGTGAGATCCGGCGAACGTGGTGGCCAGTCAACGGCTCCCCGACGTCCAATCCACCTGTTGGGAAATTCTTTGTCAAGTAGCGCACGCACAGTGAGTGCAAAGTGTGGTGGCGCCCCATCCTGCTGAAAGTAGAAGTCGTCCTGCTGCTGTTGTTTGCGTACCTGTGGTATGATTGTATCCGTCAGCATGTTCAGATACACGTGTTGATCGACAGTCCTGTGCAGAATGATAGGTCCAACGACATCTTTGCAGGACAGGCCAGCCCACACTGTCACCCCAGGTTGATTGAGCTGTTGCTCAATCATGACTTTAGGGTTTTCAGTTGCGTAGTACACACAATTGTACCGATTAACGGCACCCGATAGCTTAAAGTTTGCTTCATCGGACCACACGATTTTGCGCAGAATGCTGTCACCCTCTCGTTCCTCGTTCAGGATGGCTTCGCAAAATTGTAAACGCCGATCCGAGTCATCCTCTAATAAACCATGTATCAATCATGGCACGTACATTTTCAGTCCTGCACGGTGCATCAAACGACCCAACGATTTGCGTTCAATACCCAATTCAGATGACGCCCTGTTTTTCGATTTCTGAGGGCTCTGGGTAAATGCCAGGGCGACTTGCATTGCATTCTCTGGCGTTGTCACGGTGACTGGTCGACCACTCTTCGGCGAGTTGTGGATAGACCCCGTCCTCTCAAATTTGTCACGTATCCGGTAAATCGTGAGCCTCGTTGGTGGAGGCGATGCAAATGTTTCTCGCCACTGCTCTCGCACACGTTCACTATTCTCTGTCTTCCAGTACTGTTTCAAAATCCATTTGCGCTCCTCGTCCGTTGAATTACCAGCCATCGTTAAATTTCCACTTCACCTGCAAATAATATATGTATCATAGAAAAAATTACGAAAATAAAAATATTAAAAATGGTAATAATGATTTTAATGAATTAAATGAATTCTAGTATTAAATGAATCCTAGCACCACTATTATAATACTGGTAATACTGGTATAATCCTTACTGTATACCTACTTTTGCAGCCCCCTGTACTGAATCTTATGCATAACAAAATCAGTGTAACAGTTCTGGATGTTTCGTCCTACAAAATGTTCTGGCATTGCCTGTCGGTGGGCGAACACTTGCAGCCTTCTGTACAAAGTAAACTTAACTTTCTGCAGCTGCAGCGCATACTCGGGCACCCATTTGTGCACCTACAGGACACAATCTCTCTGTATGCTTTGGGAATGGGAGAGTGGGAAAATACTGTAATTCTGGGACCAACTTCTCATCCTTATGAGTCCATCCCATTGATGTTACACATGGGTGAAGGTGAAGGAAGTGTGATTGGTTCTAAATATTGCACTTAGTAGTGAGCATGCCTAATGTGGAACCATGCTGCGTCAGATGTGGGAGGTAAAGTCACCCCATGAAACAGCTTGACTTGGGCCTGATCACAACTGGCGACATCAGACAATCCATACAACTTGCAAATTAAGATCTTTGATAAATTGATGATTTCATCGGTGATGTCACCTTTACCCAGACTGTTCAACAACAAATGGTGTTCCTTGAACACGGGCCAAGCAGTTACCTTGGGGTGACCAAAAAGCTGTGACACACTGTCACATCCAGTAATGGAGTGAAATCTGATTATTGTTTCTACTTGTGGAATAGTAAGCTTGCTACGGATGCCATGTAGGCCTATTGGAATGAATTTTGGAAATTTGGCAGTGCCAGCCTTCATCCACAGATGTAAACATAGCATTTTATTAGAATATGCCAACAACAGCAGCAGAACATCAGTGTCGTGCACTGACACCACAGTTGAATCTACATTAGCATGCAGACAATGGATAACGAGTCCCGAGTGTCAGCTTCCTCGTGCTCAGCTTGTAGTGACCTGAGATCTAATTCTGGATTAGATGAATTCACAGTTGTGGGTTCGACAAATCCTCCAGATACAACAATGGATTTACCTATGGGACTCTGCTAGATGAGGTGGTCAGATAGAACCCAGGCCAGCTCTGTTTTCAGTGCTACAAAGTTGGACCAGTTTGCTGGTGGTGGCTCCTGGCCTTCTGCACGATGCCGTATTAGTTTTATGCCATGCTTGCATTTTACACGCGTCCCGGACTTATAATAATAATAATAATAATTCATTTATTTTGTATAGCGCTTTTCCAGAAGCCCAAAGGCGCTTTGACAGAGTGGCAAACATAATGCATAACAAGACATGAAAACATAATGCATGCATGATGCATAATGCAAACATAATGCATAACAATACATGAAAACAACAATTGCAAAAAGACAAGAATCAATAGGGAAATATTTAAAGCAAAAGGAGGGAGAAGGAGAAGAGATAGTCAGGGGTTAAATGCTGTGGGTTGAATGTTGAATGCAGTGTTGAACAGGTGGGTCTTTAGTGATGTTTTGAATGTGGTGAGTGAGGAGGAGTCTCTGATGGTGTGAGGTAGTGAGTTCCAGAGGGTGGGAGCAGCGCTGGAGAAGGCCCTGTCCCCCCAGGATCTGAATTTGGTCCGGATGGAGGGGGTCAGGAGGTTGGTACCAGCAGAGCGGAGGTTGCGGGTGGGAGTGTGTCTGGAGAGGAGGTCAGCCAGGTAGGATGGGGCCAGGTTATGGAGGGCTTTGTATGTCAAGAGGAGGATTTTGTACTGGATTATCTGGGGGATGGGGAGCCAGTGAAGCTTGTAAAGGTCGGGGGTGATGTGGTCACGGGTCCGGGAATGGGTGATGGGACTTGATGGATTTTTTCCCAATACCTGTCGAATGCGACATCAATCTGGTCGTACACTTCTCCCATTATATAAACCATCTGAACAAATACATCTGCATACTCACTGAATGGAATTGCTTCTCTTGGTTTTCCCAGTGCCATAACCAACACCTGCCTTGTTCCACTAACTGACACAGCTTCTGGTGCAGGTTGATCACTGGTTAACACTTTTGCTAATACAGAATTGTTGGCCGCATGTAATGTCCAATCAGTTTTCGCTGATGATAGTGGAACTGGCATTAGTTAGTGCTGTAGAATTCTGTCCAAGTTCACACTGCGCCTTGTCCTGTAAGCTGTAATGAATCTTTTAAGATGTTTCTATCAACTTTAATTGAGTTCTGTTTGCCTTTACTTTCATCTACTACAGTATACAATGTTGTGTTCAACGTTGTGTGCACTACCTGGTTCTTATGTAGAGGTGCTTCGAAGTCGATTTTGGCGGCATCATCCTGCACTTTGCACAATCATCTTTCCACAAAGATATCAAGCTGTTTTTGGCCCAGTTCCGCAGCACAAATAAGTGACTCCTGAATTGCAGACATAACCATGTCCTTGTTCATGAAATTTTCCAGTGAAAGACAATCAGCTTCACTGCTTCAGTGTTGAATACCTTGTTCTTCAACAAAGCCTTTGCCATATTGCCTTCATCGTCATTCTCCCTGGTCATTCTCCCTGTATTATGGTAGTTGGAAGAATACACATCCTCATCCTCTTTGACTGACAGCATTGCCTTGGTCTCATATGATATTTTATCTCCTTAGTGCAGAGCCAGTCATTGTAATGCCAACTAAGCCACCGCTCCTCTTTCTGGTTGCATTTAATGATTTAACCATGGTCTACATCTATCCACTTGGAACGTCAATCTGTAGCCTTGACCACAAAGTTGCCATCGTTGAATTCCTTCTCAACCTCAAGAGGGAACCAATTCATTTCTGCAAGGTAGCCCATGCCCGACCGAGGGTAATTGAGATGGCCATAGCGGTAAAAGTATGGTAACATACGTCCGAATGCGCACAAGTGAAGATCACATTCTGCTCGAATGAAGAGCAATCGGACTCCAACCATTTGCATGTAATGCCACCCGAATTGGGTATTTGGATTTGGGTCTGTCTTCAGTTTTTCTCCAAACTCTTCGATTAATCCCACGTTTTCTCTTCGTCGCCAATTTTTCAATCAGTTTAGCAATTGTATCTGATTGTGCGTATGTGTCAAACGAGCTTATCTACATTTTCAAACCAGGATCAACACTTTCCAGATAGCCATATAAATGGGGAAGCAGTATCTGCCATAGAGCTTGTAGTGTGGATTTGGGAGCTCTTATGGCACGAGCATCACCTTTACCTGCCATAGCTTGCTGGGAAGCGTTTTCTCCGAGGACACCACCTTCCGTCCATAACTCGCATGACCCAGAACGCTACATTTGGCGACCCAGAACCTGCAAAAAAAATCATGGCAGTGTGCAATCCCCCCAGACGTGGTATCGGTATGTTCCTGTACCCAGGTACGGACCACTTGCGCTCCACCAGTGTGGGTGATACCTGAAGGGTTAATGTAACAGAAACATGGTGCAAATGTGCATATTGTGATATATTTAATCTTTTAGAAATACAAGTATTGAAATGAATGTTCGTAAATGACTAACACAAGTCTTCCGTGATTTTTTTGTGAGCAAAACAACTCTTGAGGTGCATAAATTATATATTTTGTATTGCAACTGGCCGCCATTTTGAATTTTACTTTAGAGGGTTAAAATCGCAAAATCGTGTCCGGCATACACTTGATTTGAATTCAGCACATTAAAATACCTCTAGTGACCATGTATGCCACCTGTTAACAAAAAATGCCTCCATGGTTATCTTTTTGTCAACATTGACCTGGTCTAACGCACGCACTGTGGTAGATGGTGTGTTGTAATCGTGTGTGTGTGTGTATGTGTATGTGTACGTGTGTGTTTGTATCCAGACCATAACTTATTTACTATTTTCGCTTTTGTCATAAAATTTTCAACAAACCTTTATTTTGAGAATATGGAGAAAATATTTTATTATTGGGTCAAAATGTGAAAGGGAAAAGTCATAATAACTATGAATAGCCCTCATAAGCCCGGCTGCTGCACGTCAAGCATGAGACCTTGACCTTGGAGACGAGTTCGGGCAATGTGGTTGCTCTGGGATAAGCCGGATAACATAGAAGCTCCTCCATGTAAACTGTTTAGTACTCGACAAGGGCTTGGAGTGATTTTATCACACATGAATCACACCCAGTTGTAGTAAAGACGTAGTATCACACCCAGTTAGTGCATGGGAAGACTAAAGTGTAGGTGCTGAGTTTGATGGCAGACTGTTGAACACTTAAGCAATGGGAATGTATTGTACACCGCACCTTTCCTATGCCATCTCCAGGCATTGCAAATCGTCATTGCCGGGCACCGAAGGGGGCTCGGCAGTGACGCACGCTGAAAGGCAGTACTCAGTTTTCACTCTTGTTGTTTGTTTGTTTTCTTGTTTTCTTTCTTGTTTTCTTGGTTGTCCGGGCGATATCTCAGCCATCCTTTGAGCTAGGAAGCTGAAATTTCGGCACAATAGTGAGCAAGTCCTTTGTCAAAAACACTATTTTTTGTTTTTTGATTAATCAATTAATTAAGGAGTTATTTAATTATTAGCGATTAATTAAGTACTTATTTAATTAATCAAATTTCCTTTCTCTTCTGACCATTAACTCAGGCACCTTTTGAGTTCGGAAGCTGATATTTGGACATGCCAATGACCAGGTGATTTGGCTGCAAAGGCTATTTTTGATTTATTAATTAATCAATTAATCGATTAATTATTTAATTATTCGATTAATGACAAAAAAATTTTTTTTTTTTTTTAGTTACAGAATCTGATGAAATGGTGGTGGTTTGTGTGTTCTCTGACCGAATTGATTAATAATTTAATTTTTTATGATTATTATTTATTTATTTTTATTATTTATCATTTATTTATTTTCTTTCTCATTTGGCCAATATCTCAGGCACCTTTTGAGCTCGGAAGCTAATATTTGGACATGAGTGACCAAGTGATGTGGCTATCAAGGATATTTTTGATTTATTGATTAATCAATTAATCGATTAATTATTTAATTATTCGATTACGTACTAAAAAAAATTTTTTTTTTTTTCAGTTACAGATTCTGATGAAATGGTGGTGGTTTATGTGTTCTGTGACCGAATTGATTAGTAATTTAATTTTTTAATGACTATTATTTATATATTTCCATTATTAATCATTTATTTATTTTCTTTCTCATTTGGCCAATATCTCAGGCACCTTTTGAGCTGGGAAGCTAATATTTGGACCTGACAGTGACCAGGTGATGTGGCTATCAAGGATATTTTTGATTTATTGATTAATCATTTAATCGATTAATTATTTATTGATTAATTGATTAATTATTGATTGATCAATTAATTATTTAATTTTTTATTAATGACTTATTTAATTAAATTCCTAAAAGATACATCTTCGGATGAAGCACTTGTGGTTTAGTTATGCTATTAGCCAATTGATTAAGAAAATATTTTGTGATAATCTTTTATTGATTTTAATTATACAATTAATCAATCAATTAGCGTACACCTCTCCCTCCCAATGCAGCCTCTATGAGGTGCACTGCGGTATTGCCGGGTGCCGGAGGCGTCCCGACAATGCCGCGCTGTAGGATATTTAATTATTTGGCATGGGGGTGGTGTACTTTGAATGTATCTGTACTTGTTTTCTCTTCTTTGATGTGCCAGTCCTCACCAGTAACTTTTTATCCTTAAAACGAGGAAAATGAGCCACTAGTAGCAGAAGAACATCTTTGTCTTGCTGAAATGACAACAGTCACTATGTATAGCATGAAGAACCATACTTGTGTCTGCTTCCTCATGTGCAGCTCTCAGGGAACTAACATCAGTGCTTTCATTTGGTGACTGAACATATAACTGATCCATGAAGCCCCCAGCAGCCACAATCTTTGTGTGGTGGAACATTGGAAATCATTTGCTCAGACATAAACCAAGACAAGTCTGCTTTACTTTCTGGCAGAGCTAGGAAACTTGACCATGGCTTTGGAAATGGAACATGATGGCCTTCTAGAACGCGTCTGACAGGTTGAATACTCTTACTGCTCCTTGACCTTGTGCCCGACTTGATTGAGTCATGTATGCATTGATCAAAGACAATATTTATTCTGTTGAAACTTGAGCCCATATAAAGTACATTTTCATGAATACATCTGTTAGACCACCGAAAGTCAAGACATTAGCAGACATTCCTATGCTGACAATTAATGCTTGACCCAGTTCTTATGAGACAAGATGATTCTTCATGCATTTGAAGATATTCAGGGAAGTATATGCGTTCAGGAAGTATATCTGCAAGCATGGATTTGTTCCCAGTGTGGATTGACCCATTCAGTTCAGCAAGAATGTAACCTCCAACTATGTGTTTAGTTTGTGAAAAAAGTTCATTTTGAAAAATTGTTTGTACATAGTTCGGAATCATACTAAAATACGCCATTTCGTGTCTGTCTGTCTGTCTGTCTGATGAATTTTTGACGCCAATACATTCTGTCGTTACTTATCCAATCTCAACCAAACTTGACAGGATGATGAAGGGTTACATAATTAAGGTTGTAGCGCATTCATTTGCCCCCCTCCCCAAGGGGGTTTTCTCCCCCGAGCGGGTTTTCCCCACCATTGCCGTCAATGGCGTTGCATGTTGAGGTGTATATAAATGTTAAATTAGCTTTATCGTGGAGTTTGTCCAAAGAAGAAGATTTATCGTGGCGTTTTTCAAAAGACGCTTTTAATAACAAAATTAATGTTAATCGAATATTGTTAATGTTATTACAAAATAATATTAATACTAATAATGTCCCACTTCCCCAAGGCGTTTTTCCTGCAGTGATAACGTGTATAAATAGGTTATAGTTATAATGGCATTTCTGTGGGGTTATTTCTTCTGCAGGAAGTAAAAATATTATAAACCACAAACACGTATGCTTAGCTTTTTAAACAATCGCTAATGCCCTTTATAACACTAAATGAAGAAATTTGGAGGAATCCCGACATCCGTGAAGTAGGATTTACTTACAGAACTGAGCGAATATCTACTGTACTCTATATAACCCACAAATGTTGGGTGAATAACATGGCCCTTTCTGCCACTACCGTGGCATTTTTCGTAAAGAACTTTTGAAACTGCTCCTGCTGTTTAATACAAAACTGAAAGAGGAAGCTCGGTTGTGCTCCTTTACCAAGCAGCTAGCCAGCGCTTGCCAAGCCAGCTGTTCCTTAATGGTTTTGAATGGAGTGCTTGCTCGAATACTTGAAGCACTTGGCGATCTCTCCACAAGAAACTTAGTAAATGAACACACACCCAATGTTCTTGAGACCCGCCATTACATCGACTGTAATCTATATACCCCAAAGAGGAATGACCCTTCCTGCCCCTCCCAGAGTCTGCGGGTGTACTAGTTCATCTAAATGTAGCATTATTGGTAGCGGTGACTACTTTTGCAGGCCGCCATCGGTTAAAAAGCATTGTTCCAGACTTTTACCCCAAAATACCTCTAGATGCTTCTTTTTCTGAAAATCTAACTGGTCTGATCCAGGCTGAGAATCATGAGGTCTGCACAAGACCATACCAAGTGTATGCTGGGAATTTTTGCTGATATCTACTTTATGATTGAATTTTTATTCAATCAAGATTGAATATTTGTTCAAGATTGAATATTTTGTTTCAAGATTGAATATTTGTTCTAAAATTGGCTATTGTAAAACCTCATGGCATTCATGGGCTTATCTGAATATAAACTCCAACACACATGTGGACAATGTTTTTTTGTTATTCACTTTACAGCGGAAATTGAGGAGTTGGAGATGATCTGGTTGGCTGGGATCTGTAAGAAGGAGAAGAATGAAGTTATGAGCAGCAAGCTTGATGTTGACAACATGGCTGGTGTTTTCTACATGCTGCTGGTGGCCATGGGCTTGAGTCTGATGGTGTTCTCGGCTGAACATTTGTTCTACCAATGCTACGGCCTTCAGCCCAGGATTCCCAAGGGAATCCGGCCTTCACCTTTACTCCTTGCCATTAGCAGGGTGGGTGAAGTCATGAATTCCAGATGTTTTTTTGTGTGACTTCTCTAAAGGGAAGTCTTAATCTTTGTTAGTGGAATCTCAAAGTGTTTACCACCATGATAACTCAAAAAACACAGTTGTAACAAGCTGAATCTTCCTAAAATGCATTCAAATGAGCTGAAGTTGTCTTTTCCATTTGCAAGCAATACTTGTATGTAAAATATCCCATAGTGTATTTTTGTGAAGACAAGCAGGGTTAAAACTGTCATCCCAGACAAATTACAAATTCCTGTGCAAATCAGCTACAGTTGAACGTCAGGTCAAGCCACCAGTTTATGAAAGACTTGTGCCAAACTTCTGCCATGCAACACTCCACAATCGGGTGGGATTAATTGAGATATTTTAGGAAGTAGTTTGAGATACGCTATGTGCTACTCGTGGCCTAGCGTGCTCTTGCTTGTGCCTCTCTTCAGTCAAGGAACTGTTGAGTATTCTCTCTCACTCTCTCGATCTCTCATTCAACCCATTAATACCTTCTCTATCCTTCTGTCGTACTTTTCTTCAGTTGTTTATGGTTAACTCCCAAAACCATAACATTGATCTGAGCCCATTGCATTGATACAGCTCTGCTTCTCTCAGAGCTTTCAACAACCCATTTGTTCACCCAGATTGTGATGTACATTTTTGTCGCAAAACTGTAGATTTTGAAATCAAAGTCGTTTTATCATCAATGCAATCACTTGGCTCATCGCACTCTCTCTGTACCTGCTTCCGTTGCCTCATTTCTGCACTGATTGCATTAGCACGATCATGCCAATGTCCTTTGCCCCTTAGTGCGTCACCCACTCAAATCAATCTTTTCCCTTCCATAACAGTTTAGACCTCCAATATTTGAGGACTCATTTCTATTGTCACAGATCTCTTCTTACATGTGTTCTGCTCCTGCTGATCCAGACATTAGGTTCTGAGGATAAAACGAATGCTCCTTTCATAGGATGGTGCCAACCACTTGATGTCTCTCACTTTCTGTTGTCTTTTCACGATGATATGCATGACTCCTACCCTACAGGGGTGCTGTCAGTCTACATCCACAAAACACACCCCCTCTCCTCAAATGTTCATTGGTTTGACGTATCCTTCACCTAGGTCCAGTGCAATATAAATGATTTTTGGATAATTATAATGAATCACATGCAATAGTCCCTACACGAATAACTGAACGTGGTTTTTTATTTAAATGATCTTTGGTTTGTTTTAGGTTTATAAATTAAATATGGCCGGTACCGCCCATAAAAATTCTGCACAGAACCCTAGGTGATCGCATAAATGGAGAGTAAGTAGGAAGGGTGGTGTGTGCACTTGGTCAACGGTGGGCGCATTGACACACTCACATGGGCCACAGATGTAGAGTCCGCACAGCTGTCAACCTCCATTGCCTGGGAGAGAGAGCAAAGGAAGGATGAAAGAAGGAGAGAGGGAATGAGGGGAAATGAGGTTGTGATGATAGATGTTAACTGCGGGGGACCTTATGAGAGCTGTCAAAAGAAAGTCGTTGCTCATTCACATGTGAACCGTCCATGGCATTAGCGAATATGTGATGTTGAAAACGAAATCGTTCACGAGAGAATTCAGCACTCCATTTCTTCTTTCTACAATGGAAGCCACAATCGCTTTGTGACGTCATCCCAGGAATGATTGATTCAGTACTCCAGTAGATGGACATGCTTGTTGGGCATTATCAACGCACAGTTTCGGAGAACTGTGCTAATAAATGGCAGCGCAACTCGTTTCAGATTCGTCGACGTCAGGAGTGTTTTCCGATGTAGAATATTATTGTGACGATTATGCTGTAGTAGTTGCTGTAAAGCATGTATGAACCATGTATGAACCCCAGATAGAGAGTGGAGAGAGCATGGGTGATGATGTAAGAGCTTTCCTTAATTCCTGTACTTATGGAAAATCGAACTGGGGCCTACTAGCACTTTTCACTCCCCATGGATATTAAAGCTTGTGATCTTGCCTTGAGATCGCCATGAGCAATTCCGGCCTCTGGCGCACTGCCAACCTGACTGGCTCTTTTTTCAATCCGTGCTATCTATGTCTCATACATGATTGGCACGTTGTTTACATCATATTTCGGTCAGTTTAGCGTGGAAGTGTCGAGCTATCCAAATGCCCTGTGGAGTGAGGAGAGAAAGATACCCAGGGCATGGTGAAAGAGCAAGAGGGAATCGAAGAGTGTATTCACGCTGCGGGTCAAATTGAGTGGCGAGAGGTCATTTTGAAAAGCATTCTGTGAACTGTAAAAAAAATTACCATTTTAATGTATTCATGAGAATGGGGAGTAATGGGACAAAAGGAACGAGGAGGAAATGAGCAGGGGTGGGCGAAGGAAAGAGGGAAGGGCGAGAGGGGAGTCGAGGTAGGGATGAGTAGATCAAGTGTAAGGGAGGGTTGGGGGAGTGGGGAAGGAGGAGAAGAGTCAAGGGGGGAAGAGAGGAGTCGACAGGGGAGTCAAGGGGGAATAAATCTGGTTACAAAACACACCTGAAATACGCTAGAATTTTCGTAACGAAGTTTTTACTCAAGAAAACAACGATGAATATGTGTTTAGAGAAACCAAATTGATTCATTCAACCAAACATGAAGTTCTGTTGCGCTGGACCTTTGAGGTGAGCTCTTTCACGGTTTTATTTGCTAATACCTGTCACAAGGCGCCTTCACCTAAGTCCCAATTGGCACATCTCTTTTTATCTTCCTATTCGTGACATTTTTCTCAATGACCATTTTTTTTGGACCTGCAGATATCTCAGTGTTAAGCTAATGCACATTATCTCCCATATGCCAAGACAAACACCTTAGCCCGCTTTCAACATACATGCAACGGGCCAGTCAAGGAGATTATTAATGGAGTCCACAAGGTATTGTTGGTTTTGAAAGCACCAGCACAAGACATCCACAAATGCTGAAACATCTATTCGTTATACGTGTACGAGGGCTGCTAATTTGTTAAGAAGGCAATTGGAAATGTTTCATAATTGAGATAGCACTTGAGGAGGTCAACTTCCTTGAATGAGAGCGATCCTTTTTGAAGTTCAGCAGATTTTTGAAAGTTTGTGCACCTCATGTTTTTTTCTTAACTTTGTTTTCTTAGGAATACGTTTATCTTTCCATTCCTTGATTTCCCCCTGTCCTTGCAGAGCATGTACAGCTGCATATATGGCATCGAAAGTGGGCATCGCAAGCCTAAATGTGCTGTTGGCTATCCTGGGCACCAAGCGGAATCCGCCAATGTTAACCGTCTTATCCATGCTGCGCGGAATATTGTGCACAGTGTCCGTCGCAAACCTGAACGTGACCGTCCAACTGCTTCACATCGTCTCCCATATGCCTTTTCCAAACGGAGTCCACTGCAGCTTCAATGTGGCCGGCAACACCAAAATTCTGTATCTGCCTGCCGAGCATGTGAACACGTCTGTGGAGATCGCAGTTGCATGTGTGCCTTGCACCGTGCTCAATCGCTCACTGCTGGACCTCACGGCCATCATTGCTGTCCACTGGTGCGTCAAGGTCGCCCGCACAGCAACTGGGAAACAGATAGTGACAACTGGTTGTACATCTCACAAGATGGTGGTGGTAGTGGTGGTTCTGAATCCACTGAAAATGACAGTCCAATGGGCAATGTGCATCGTACAGCTTGGCGGGACAAAGTGCGAGTAAACTCGAGTCTCCCACGTCATGCGGTTGCCATCCACATTCCTGAAGATGCCATGCAACGGCACAGCACAAATGTAGACATTATACCGAAGCCATCACGCCCACTCCCACCCTCATTTGTTCCGCTACGCTCGTGGGAATCCTGTCCAGTGAATGACACTACATCCACGGTTGCATGTCCCAGGTGTTCTCGTCCTCGGAGATGTAGGGCTCTGGGACACTTTCCTCGACGGCGGGCACCTCCCCTTTATATGGCCTCTCGCCATGCCCCATATGCCTTTGGTGCTGGCATTGACTCACCCTCTGATGCTGATGGAGATGAGGGTGAGATTGATGGAGAAGAAGAGGAAGAGGAAGAGGAGGGAGAGCATGAGGATGAGGAAGTAAGTCAGGAAGGTGGTTGCAGCTCCTCTCTTCATGGTGTAACTGATTCTGAGGCAGCATCCACGACCTGCTGGGGATCACCACGTGTTTCACGCTGTCCACGGCATCCATCGTGTATCACCACACTGATGACAGATGATAGACTTGTGGTGCAACAACGTTCTGAAGGTCCTGGATGTGGGCACAGTTGTTCAAGGGACTGGGGATGTTCCAGACATGGTCAGAACCACTGGGGGACAGAATATAACTGGTGGAATTCTATGGACGACCCAGATTCTTGTTCAAAACCTCATACACTTCCTCGATATCCACCATGTTCTCGTGGCAAATCGTTTGGACACTCAACATTGCTTGGCTATGAATCAGAAGTATAAAGCACTTTGAATGTCTTGTATGTTGTTGCTGAGGGTTTGGTTTTTAGTGTTACCTGTTTTGGTAATTGGGATTAAAGGGCTTGGCAGTTGAACCCATTTGCATTGTTGATAGTTTTTCATAATGATGCCGAGCCAGTGTTTGGATTTTGAGTTGTTATCAAGCGGTATAACTGTCTTGAACCTCATTATGTTTTTGGTATCGAGTCATAATATCAAAATGATATGCCACTTTTTTAATGGGCGGTGTGCCACAGCATAAAATGCAGCAACACCGAGATGGTGAGCAACATGTTGCCTACACAGGTGATGCTTACTATTGGGGTCGTCACAGTAATGTTATAACCATTAAGGCTGAACAAGCCACCAGTTATTCCACATTGCTGCCCACTCTCTAGCTTTACGTGGCGGTCAGTCGGAAGACTGGAAACCAGCTTTCCCCCAGTTCACTGTTCCGCAAGCCAAGTCCGGCATCAAAAGTGGCCATCGCAAGCCCCAAACGTATCAATTAAAATGGCATACTTTGTTGAAACCCAAGTACAATAATTGTCGAGAACAATGGCCCGTACTTTTGAGGCACGTCGTAACAGAAGTGACAAATCATGGAAGCAAAGAATGAATTATCCGTGGGTTAAACTATAGTGGTGAAAAATAAAATGGGCGAAATTTTTCCCATCATAAAGGTCCTGTGCACCACCATCTTGCATGTGTGCATCTTGTCACGAAGCTTTCAATAAATCCAAAGGGTGTGTTACTTCTGAGCCAAGCACGCCTTACCAGAGTTTCAGACTTTGTGCGAAAGACCACGACCGTCTCCTGTAGCTTACCTGCTGAATGGCACAAATAACTCTATTTTCTACCAGGAAACTCTGTACCTTCTATGCAAATGACAAGATGGCAACGTCATAGTTTCATAATTGATGCTAGTTGTGTTTGTTATTGCCTTTCGTTGTTGCTGTTGATGATGTTTGTTTGTTCACGATCCATCTTATTATCTTCAAACTGGCATAACCCTTTTCTGCATAATTATCTCCGTCTACTACGTTCTGTCTATATTGCTCGATATTATTCTGCTTAATATGGGAGAAGTTTGTACTCGATGGATGACATTACTCGATTTTATGCTTCATCAAAGATCATCTTTGGAGTTCAATTTTGCGACGTAGAATGTTGATGGAAAAAGTTGTTCCCAAAGGGGAAAAAATCAATTGTTTTCACAGGCTCACTCCAGCACATCAGAGATTACTGCCTGGATGTCCAAATCGAATGGGATACAGTCTGAACATCCAAAATGGACAAACAAGTAATTATTTGGGAACCTGGACCTGCTAAATATAGCACATGGGCCTCCTATGTCCATCTATGTTTGCACTTAAGTTGGGCATCACAAGGTTTGGGCCCCTAATCGTTGTCCAAGTTCCCTAAAATTATTTATGTTTGTGGCCAATTTTAATGGCAGGTGTTCACCCACTGTTCCAAGAGACACTTGTTTTTGCTTATGTGTGGTAGACAAAGGTTGAGCTAATGGCCTTTTGCTCTCCGTGTGTTGATCTATTTAAACCTGTTGGTCGGTTTATGTAATCCGGAAGAGTGGTTTAGAACCGTGAAATATATATAGATATATATTCATGATTAAAAGGTATTGGCATTTTACAACCAACTGACTCTTGCTTCACTTTTAAACTACCAAGAATTGTTACACTTCAACGTTTTGTTGTGCAATTGTCTGCGGTTTATGATTTGTAAAGTTCGGTGACTTTTGACACAAGGTGCATTTTTCACTCTTAATGGTTTGCAAGCGCTCGGGAATGGCTCGACTCCCATTTTGTGTATGGTAATCTCCGATCTGGTCTGGTGGATCCTTGGTTTTAGGGGCTGTCATTATGATTGTAACAAGCTATATTGCTCATTAATGTTGCAAGACTGGCTGTCTTTGCTCATGCAATCCCCATGATGTGTGTGTGTGTGTGTGTGTGTGTGTGTGTGTGTGTGTGTGTGTGTGTGTGTGTGTGTGTGTGTGTGTGTGTCAGTGAGATAGTGTGATGTAATGATAAATAAATCACGATATTTAAGTAAAATTTTGGCAGAATTTTGGATGATTATGAATAAAATAATATTCCTCCCTTCTCCACCCCACTATTTCCTCAATCCTCTCTCACAGAAGTAACAACAAATTTTGACGTATCTCTCCTCTGAACTTGTAAGAGCTTCAAACATGACAGACTTCTATTAATTGGAAGATTTATGCTTTTTCCATGTGCAATTGCTTATTGAGAGGTTTGAAAAATTTGATTTGTTGAGTAACATCATGGAGTTTTTAGGATTCTTTCAATTTTATTAGCATTGAACCCATCGCTTCGCTGATGGTATTTGAATAATATAACCTTATATATGTTACAGTACATTAATACGGTGTATTCCTTGCAAAATCGAAGATTTTTCAAGTATATTGGTCGGTTGCGTTTGTTATTCTGTCTGTCTGTTTGTCACCGGCCTACAGGTCACAATTCTAAACCGATCGTCATGAAACTTCATCAAGTTGTAGAGGTCGTCACAATTTTGAAGCCTCTTGATTTTGAGGTAAAAGGTCATTTGGAGGTCAAATTTCTAAAATCGCCATTTTTAATTTGATTGACTTGAAAATTAATCATATTTTGCACATTGAGTCACTAAATTGGGAAACCTTCTATTTTTGAGGTGAAAAGGTCAAAAGTCAACTCAAGGTTAAACTTTTAAAATCATCAATTTTCACCTGAAAGATCGTCACTTTTCATCCTATTAACTTGAATATTGTCCTGTGGACGACTCTATTAAGGCAGAGCGTCCACGGACAGCAATCGAGCTTAATGAGGTGTTTCCAATTGATGGTGGACGATACGCGAGCAGGAGGGTTTGGAGGAGAATGCCAGCTTACCTGATGGTCCGACGATGTCTTCACCCTGCGAATCAATTAAACTCACACAAAACGGAATTAAAGTTGTTCAGGAAAATAATACAAGGGTTTATTTAATAAATATCGGGACAGGAAAAGAACGCGCCGGTAATAACCAAACCCCCTAGTGAGTGCTCTTACACACGGACTTCGAACTACACAACAAATGGGAGAATGAATAAAATAAAACGTCGTGTTTGTGTGTGCGAGCCTATCTGTCGATGCAGTGTCCGTCAGGAATCATCAACTTCCGAGCTCGTCGTCTGACCACAGCTCCAACGGGCGTGGACCGCTTGGGCATTGGCGCGAACACCGGCCTCGCTGCACGGTCCGTCCAACGCCATACAGCACAGCATTCACACGCAGGCACCCGGAGAGGATGATCATCAGCACCCCACCATCTCTCCAAACGTCCACCAAGCATAACTCCAAACGGGAACGAAAGGCAAACAGGGAAGAGGTCCAAGCAGGAAGGAAGCCAAAACAAGAGGAGGAAAAATGCCGGCGAGCAAGTCGTTTTACCGATGGTCTTGTGACGTCAGCTCTCTCTCTCCCAATCAGTCCGTCATTTCCTTCTGCCCTTTCGCACCTTCCTCACGTCCTGGTGTTTTTCCTCCAATCAGCGCGTCGCTTGTTGGTAGTTCGTTCGCGTCCTCCGCACTGATTGGCTGAGCGTCTCTCGCCTTTGGTGTTACGTCATTGTGTGGCACGTCATTGTGGTGGCCAATCAGTGTGGCACGTCCTTCACCTCCCTTCCTCTCCAATCAGTGCTCTGGTTGTTGCTCGCCCCTCCCCCTGGCCAGTCACGAGCCATCCTGGGTGTGTCTCTCAGTCTGCCTGTTCGATGTTTGCTGCCCTGCCTGTGTTGTCAGTCCAAGTGCGTGGTTGCTTGCTGTTTGTTCGTCCGTAAGTCATTGTGGCGGCGGGGGAATTTAATTCATGTGGTGCTCTATTGGGCCTAACTAATGTATGTGATGTATTGCCATAAGGGACACCAGAATGATCACAGAGGTTTCACACACGTGGGAATTAGCCGAAATCCCTACAACTATTTAACATGCCCCATTTCTCGTAATGGGGACGAAGATACACCTTAATCCGAACAAACGGGCTAGACGGGTCCCTGACTTACTGTACATCGAAGTGGTTCTTCTTCTTCGCGACATCGGAGCACCTACCTATGCAGATCTACCTGGCTCTATATATGCCCTCCCCAACCGACATAACAATATTAAACAGCAATTACATAGTGCCTCATTGAATTGGCTAACCAACTATTTTTGAGGTCAAAACATCAAAGGTAAGCTCAAGGTTAAACTATTAATACCATCAATTTTTATCTGAAAATCATCAATTTTAATCCGATTGACCCGAGCTTTGATTAGGATCGTCAATTTTTATCTTAATGAAATTGACAATTTGATGTATCCATGGCAACCTTTTTTGGGAGGGTTGAGTGGATTTTGCAAGTATTGTGCTCTGTATGATTTTTTTTTCTTCTATTTTTATATTTATTATTATATTATTTATATATTTTTATTTATTAATTTATATATATATATATATATTTATTTATTTATTTTTTCATACAGTCTATATTTGCAATTTTTTTATATTCCAGAAACATTTTGGTTACTGCTAACAAACGAATGTTAATTTTAGTAATACACGTACTTATCACGAAAAAACAATATTATGAACTAGCTGAAACCCGTGGAACATCCACGGAAGGGAGGATATGGTGTATGGATAGAGTGTACCATTATGGATGGCATAGGGGATTTGCTTGTCCGAGTAATAGTTAGGAAGAAAGATGAGAATGAAGAGTGCGTATATGAACAACGATCGCCGACACCGGCACAAATACATGCTCTGGATTGTTCACTCAGTGGACTGCTTGCTTTCGCCTTCGCCTGTCCAATCAGCGGACGGCTTGCTTCGCCTTCGCCCAGCAGACGCCAATACGATGGCGTCGTAAGATGGCGTCGTATCGGCAGTTAATCGGATGCTTTTGGGCCCCAACGTCGGCGAATTCAGATTTTTCGAGTATGGCTGTATGTGATAAACAAAGAGCGCGGTTCGTAGATCGTAAATCCATTAGTGCCGTGGGCATCGGGTCACTGGGTGCGGCGTAAAAGGGATAACAAAGTCGAGTCCTTACTCTATTATTATATAGATTCATTTTATGTTCCTGTAAGACTTTCCGTCAGTTTTTTTTTCAAGTTGCAAAATGCAATTCTCATTGAATCAAGAATAATACACCACCATAAAAACCTAGCCTAGTGCTAGATATAACACCGGAAGATGTTCCAAACATAACACTGTCTGACTACACCGCCATTTTGCTAAATCTGTCATCCCAATACCGAGCATCTGGCATTTAGCCCATCGCTTGGAGACGTCTGTCAGATAGAGTGGGATACAGTCACGTGAAAAAGTAACTACACCCCATGTAAAGTTTTGACTTTTTCAACATATTTCAACATACAGCTATTTGATCTTCATTTCAACAATATTGATAGATAAAGGTGATATAATATAACAAATATCATGAAACATTTACATTTTGTAGGCCATTGTATAATTTAAATAAACATAAATGCAAATTTCGCATGTGGAAAAAGTAAGTACACCCTTACATTTATCACTACTTCAAATACCTAAAATTAGAATCAGGTGCACCAGCTCAGGTGCATATGATTAGAACATCGTTAGAGAGGATCTTGGAGGAACCTGTCTTATTTAAACCTCAGACATTTAGTTTGGTTTGCTCTTTGTTGTTGAAGTGTGCGGCGTCACCATGCCTAGATCAAAAGAGCTCTCTGAGGCCTTCAGAAAGAAGGTTTATAGATGCCTACGAGTCTGGGAAGGGATTTTAAAAGATCTCCAAACAATTAGAAATCAATCATTCGACTGTCCGGAAGATCATCTACATGTGGAGAAGATTCCAAACAACTGCCAACTTGTTCAGGCCAGGCCGCCCCAGCAAGTTCAGCCCGAGAGCAGACCGCAAGATGCTGAAAGAAGTCTCTAAGAACCCCAGAATGTCACCATGGGACCTGCAGGTAATTCTTGCCACTGTTGATGTCAAAGTGCACGAGTCTACCATTAGAAAGAGGCTGCACAAATTTGATCTACATGGGAGGTGTGCCAGGAGGAAACCTTTGCTGTCCAGAAAGAACATCAGGGCAAGACTAAAGTTTGCGAATGAACACCTAGGCAAAGACCAGCACTTCTGGAACAATGTGCTCTGGACAGATGAGTCAAAGGTAGAGCTATTTGGCCACAGTACCAGAAGACATGTTTGGCAAAAACCAAAGACAGCATTTGACCACAAGAACCTGATACCAACTGTAAACCAAGGTTGTGTATGTGTGCTTCCCCTTCTCTCCCCATCTTGGCTTCCGCTCCCTCTTTTTATATATTTTGTTTGTCTGGTTGATTTGTTTGTGAAGTAAATGTTAGCTCTTTCACGAGCCTCGATTCAGTATACAAAAAAAAAAAAAAAAAAAGCATGGTGGTGGAAATATTATGGTTTGGGGCAGCTTTGCTGCATCAGGGCCTGGGCAGCTCACCATCATAGAATCCACTATGAATTCTTCATTGTACCAGAGGGTGCTTGAGGATAATGTGAGGCCATCTGTCGGAAAGTTGAAGCTCAACCGAAGGTGGACCTTGTAACATGACAATGACCCTAAACATACCAGTAAATCCACCAAGGAATGGCTGAAAATAAAGAAATGGAGTGTTCTGGAATGGCCAAGTCAAAGCCCGGATCTAAATCTCATCGAGATGTTGTGGGGGGATTTGAAACGAGCTATGCATGCAAGAAACCCCTCAAACATCGCACAGCTGAAAGAATTCTGCATGGAAGAGTGGGCAAAAATTTCTCCCAGTCGATGTCAGAGACTGGTAGACAGTTATAAGAAACGCCTACTTGAGGTTGTTTCTGCCAAAGGGGGCAATACCACCTATTAGAGCCAGGGGTGTACTTACTTTTTCCACATGCGAAATTTGCATTTATGTTTATTTAAATTATACAATGGACTACAAAATGTAAATGTTTCATGATATTTGTTACATTATATCACCTTTATCTATCAATATTGTGGAAATGAAGATCAAATAGCTGTATGTTGAAATATGTTGAAAAAGTCAAAACTTTACATGGGGTGTACTTACTTTTTCACGTGACTGTATATGAGTTATCGTGTTCAAGTGCCATCAGCGAAGTAACAGGATGGGTTGATTGCTGGATGCCAGGATGACAAGCACGTCCGCCCGTAGAGGCCTAGATTAGCGCCAGACGTAATGCCGTAATGACATCCCTGACCTAACACCATGATGACTTCCCAGCAAAATGAGCATGACAGACAGAGGACAGAGGAAGGATGGGCGGGTGGATGGAGAAATCCGGCTACTTTTTCTTTTTTTGGTATACAAGATCGAGGCTCGTGTAAGAGCTAGCATCAATCATAAACAAAAACAAACGGACTCACAAAACATACAATAAAGGGAGCGGGAGACAAGATGGGGAGAGAGAGGGAAGCACACGAGTACAACAGCAGAGAACAGGGACATCGGGAGATCTGTGGAAGGGAGAGGGCTTGGGGGGAGAAGCAACTAATATCTAGAATATCAATTTTTAAAATAGTATATCCAGTATTTAATAAAATATGTTTTTCAATTTTAATTACATTTTTTTGCATCCAGACACATGTTGAATTACGTGTAACTTATTTCACTCACTGGCACGTTTGGCAACTTACAAAGGATTGGAATTCTAAACCACCAGTTGGCTATTTACAGACCTATTTGACTTTTCAGCACAACGATTAGTTGATCAGGTAAAGAAGCAAAATATATTGTTTGATGAATCCTACTATTAATTTGCAATTGGTCACTGGCTTTGACACCAATATGAATTTTTATTATGGGCTCAAATTATTTTATTATTATTATTGAAATAATATATTATGGGCTCAATATGAATTATTTATTGAAAATTTTATTATTGAATGAAATAGCAAATGTCGCACCTCTCCGCCATTAGACAATTTAATAAATTGCATCGGATGTGGCATTCAATGTGAATTGTTGCTCCCAGCTTGCCGGCTCGATGACAGAAGACGCCATTTGCATTTTTGCTGTCCCCATCCCTACCCCATTTAGAATCCCGTGCGGGTACGGGCAACTTGCTAGTTGGCAAAATGCAAAGCAGATTGTATTTGTGGAATAACCGGAGTCTGTGGTAAAATAATCCAAAGAAATGCTGCAATACAATATTCAATACAACCCCCATTTGCAATTCCCCCATTTTGAATTTAATTCTTTCATCGCGGCCTGTAAAGATGAACAATCGTGAATGAGGCGAAGAACCCAGCGCCACACTCCTGACTTTAATCCTCGTGGTTTTTACGGTCATGCCTTGAGGCTTGTGTGAAACACAATTTGTCTGAAACTTCCTTGCAGACATTACATGGTTTGTTTTTTCTTCATGAAAAAGTATTGCGCACGCTCTTTGACAATGACTTATGAGGTCCACCACATCCAGAAATTCTGCAAGCTAAACGATGAACATTCATCCTGAATTTTTCCTCCATATTTATTTACCCGGTACTTGAAAATATTATCACGTGTGCAATGTTTAAGCGCCTGCATTATTTAGGTGGATGGAGGTTATATGTTTTCACCCCTGTTTGTTTGTCTGTCTGTGAGCAGGATATCTTAAAAGGTTATGGACGGATTCGGAAGAAACTTGGTGGACAGGTTTGGTGTGTAACAAGGAAGAAATGATCAGATTTTTTGCACCTTTTTTGTGTAAAGCGGTAATGTTGGCTGTGCCTGAGAGAGAGCATTTTACTTTGGAAGAATTCCCAGGATGAGTTGATGTCAGAGGCGGTAGAGATGGGAGACCAGTCCAGATGATAGATGGCTGCTTGAAGACCGTGCCAGTCGGCCTGAGTGAAATGCCAGACTCGTCGACGCTGAGGAGGCTCTCTGAGAATGGTCAGAGAGATGTCCACTTTAATAAGCACATGATCAGATGAACCGATTGGAGCAAAAGAAGAGCAGCAGACATTTGCAGGGAAGTTTGTTATTACCAAGTCGAGAAGAGAAGATGCTCCATTGATTGAGATCCGGGTCGGGAAATTGACAGATTGTGTCAGTCCCAGTGAGTCACAGAAGTCCTTTGCCGAGGTGCCATGGCTGGTGAGAGAGGAACCCACACCCAGCCAGCTGGCATGATGACAGTTGAAGTCGCCACATATGAGGAAGAGAGAGTTGGGATGAGTGGATAGAAGTTGGTCCATGTTGTCAGACAGCGAAATGTAAATGGAGTCATCACTGTTTGGAGGACGGGAAGGAAACACATATGAACAAAAGGTGGGAGCAGAGAGGAAGCCGTAGCCAGAGGGACTCCTGGGGGTAGAGTGGAGAGAGGGCAGTGCAAGGAGTGTGAGGAAGAGAGTTTTTGATAAAGATAGCAACCCCACCACCAGGACGAGGCTCAGGTCTATCATACCGGAGGAGGGAGGAACCAGGAAGAGATACCAAGGAATCACAGACTTCATGAAGGAGGAAAGTTTCTGTTAAACAGATTACTTCTGGTTTGTCAGAAGCAACCTGTATGGAGAGATCATTCAGGTTTGAGCGAAGGCCCCAGATGTTTGAGGTCCATACAGTTAAGGAATAGGAAGGGGAGCATCGGGTGCAGGACAGGGGAGGGGTAGGGTAAGATGTAGAAGAGGAGGAGGAGGTCGGGAGAGCTGTTGATAGTGTGTCAGAGATTGCAGAAGGGTTAGGAGAAAGGGAAGGATGAGGAGAGCAAAAGGTTTGATGGTGATGGGATGAGGCACAGTGAGGGGTTGTTTGAGGAAGGGGGGGGGCAGAGCAAAGTAGAAGGTTGGAGGAGGTGGAGGTATGAGATAGAAGGGAGATGAAGTGAGGAGGAGGTAGCTTTGAGGAGGAGAAGGAGTGTGGGAGGGGGAGAATTGGAGAAAGATGGTAGGGGAGGTGATTTGAAGGGGAGGAGTTTGAGGGGAGTTTTGAAGGAGCGAGGGGGAGTTTTGAAGGGGATGGGAGAGGGGGGAGATTTGAAGGGGAGGGGCAAGGGGGGAGATTTGGAGGGGAGGTGTGAGGGGGGAAAATTGAAAGGGAGGGGGGAGTTTAGGAGGGGAAGTGTGAGGGGGGAGTTTTGTAAAGTGGATGATTAATGAACAAGTACAAAAAGTTTTAATTAAAACAAAAGCTGCGTCGATGTTACACAATGCCTAGATGCAGCTGTGCCTATAACGTCGATGTTATAGGCACAGGACATTCCTATTGATTCGATTACTTGATGTTATTTTTGTGCAAAGTGAAAATATATCTCGGCAATTTCCCGTGTGTGGCGACGAATTTTTAATATATCTCGGCATTTTCCCGTCTGTTATTTCAGGCGGTGTATGACTGACCATGCCGCGATGTAAAAAATATATATATCTCGGCAATTTTCCGTATGTGGCGACACGTGAACGAAGCTATGCTCCTCTCGCCACATTATTGTGACGACGTATAAATTAAATATTTCATCGTGACGATTGTCATCAAATGGACGAATTTTTAATATATCTCGGCATTTTCCCGTCTGTTATTTCGGGCGGTGTATGACTAAGCATGCCACGATTTAAACAAAATATATATATCTCGGCATTTTCCCGTCTCTTATTTCGAGCGGTGTATGACTGAGCATGCCGCGATTAAAAAAAAAAAAATCTCAATGGACTTGAAGTTACAGGCCTTTGAGAATTCATTTCGTTCTATAAAGGGCAACTTTCGCCGGATTTTCTTCCCGTTTTTTTTCAACCGAGTCTAAAACTATGTTAGCGACTGTGAAAAATGAAATGATATATCGAATTTGATTTGAAAGAAAACTGTGTGAGAGAGGAAGACACCACGGGCCTACAAAACAGGCCTCAAAGCTATGCGAGTTAATAAAATGGTGGATATTTGTTTATATGAAGCCTCTCCCAAAATGGGTGGAGCTATGGTTCCCAGAATGGGTGGAGCTTTGAGGTTTTGTCTTCTCTGCAAGAACAACAAGAAGAAGAAGAAGAAGAAGCAGAGGTAACAACAACAACAGCAGACGGCACTCTATGAGCAGCGTCTGCGACGTGGCTAAAAACGAACATCTATTACCCTTCGCTTGCGAAGCGAAAGGCACGGTTAAGCAATCGGGTACGTACGTACATGTATGTCTGCATTTTAAAAAAAAAGATTTTCTCGGCAACCGTTGGTCAGATTGACATGAAATCTTCACCATAGGAGGACCTCCTCCTGTAGAATATTTTAGTGAATATTATCACGTCACAGGTCACGTGGTATGGGCGCCATCTTGGAAAAACCAAAAAATTTGCCCCTCTATATCTCAAAAACCACTGCCCAGAAATAATTGAGACAGGTCTCATTGCAAAGAACTCTCCATGCGGAATAACATATGTGGAAGATGACGTCATATGTGCCGCCGTTATGACGTCATAATTCGACAAGTAAAAAAACCTTATCCAATCAGGATGAAATTTCGTGAGCATCTTCTCGGTATAAATTGAGGCAGAAATAAAATTCTAATGACGTGACGTCATAGGTCACGTGGTTCGGACGCCATATTGTTTTGAGTGAAAAGCCTGAAAAAATCACTAAAATCCAATTTTCTCCAAAACGACTGAAACGATCGAGGCCAAACTTTGCAAGCAGAATCGCATATCCATGACGAACAAAAACGTCAGTGAGCATGACGTCATGCATCACATGTTATGCATGAGTTATGACGTTTTTTAGCATAAACTTTTAAAACCTAGCTCCTCCCTCATTTTTTATCCTATCGAGGGGAAACTTCACAGATGTGTTCAGCATATCAGTCTACTAAAATGACCTTTTGAAATTTGACGTGGTTTGGCAGATATAAATACTTAAACGAAAATATTTTTTAAAATTATAACTCTTGAACCGCTTCATTGATCGACGTGAAACTTTATAGTATAGTAGAGGTAATGAAAGGTAACAAGTTTGCAAAATTTCAAGATGATTGGATGTACTGTCTGCAAGCTAGAAGTTGTTATTGCGTGAAGAAGAAGAGTCTTCTGGAGTGGCCATGGAATTAATTATCACACTGCACATGACGAGCAGGCAAAGTACGGAGCGACCTCATGGGGTCATTCTGACCTCAAATAAAATTCTGATTTCAGATTTGTCAATCGCTGAGGTATATTAACACACGACCAAAACAGATTTGGCAAAATTCTGACGATTTTTGATGGAAATATAACATTTGTGTATGCATTTCAGTAAAGTAAAGTGTGTGCCGTGTCAGCATTTTAAAAATTGAAACGTGGCTCATTTAAAATAACTCCATATGGGGAATAGGTGTTGTTAACGATGACGTCATTGGTGCCATAATTATGACGTCATAATTTGACAGGGACAATGCTTAGTCTGATCAGTTTGAAATTTATTGAGCATGATCTATGCACCAATTATTTAGGTAATATAAATTTATGATGTGATGTCATCGCTCACGTGGTCTGGCAGCCATATTGGATAAAAACAAAAAAAGAAACATTCAAAAATAGAAGAGTTGGCTCACACCATGTTGAATGCGCAGGGCAAGTATTCTATGAATACCATCCAGTTACAAACTGGGTTTATTGTGATTTTCAAGTCAGAGATCCGTTTAAAAACGATAAAGGAGGTGAGTGGATGAAGGTGAGTTTAGAGAATGTAGGGAGGAGGAACTGTAATAGATTGAATATTTTTTTGAAGTGGAATGAATTGAAGAGGAAATTGAAAAAAAGCCTTTTAAATAGGAAGAAAAACAGCGTGTTGTAATAAACCACTGAATAAAACATTGCAGGGGAAAGTTTAAACATATTTAAATAATATTTAAAGAAAACCATGGATAACAATCTGGGAAAAGTCCCTAAGTGAAGATGTGGATTTGAGAAAGAAGGATAAAGGGTTGAGTGAGTATGGAGGAAACTAGAGTTGGAAAGGCTGGAGAAATAGGAGATAAAGGGGGCAGGGCACAAGGCGAGACAAGGTGGCAGGGCACAAGGCGAGACAAGGGGGCGGGGCACAAGGCGAGACAAGGGGGCGAGAGGACAAGGCAAGACAAGGGGGCAGGCAGAAGGCGAGACAAGGGAGTGGTGCACAATGCAAGACAAGGGGGCGGGGCACAAGGCAAGACAAGGGGGCGAGAGAACAAGCACGTGTCAGTGAGGAGAGAAAGAATTAATAAAGTTTTTTTTTTTGTACTTAAAACGTTTGACAAAGGATAAGATGTTCGTGGGAGGAGGGGAGAAAAAAAATCAAAGAAACAAGCAAATACAGCGAAGGAAAGAACTTATATTCACAATATTCTGATGGGGGGAGGGAGTCTAGATAGACCAGGCCACGCACGAGGTGTGAACAAAAACCGACTAATTACACACAAGTTTGCAATAATTGCAAAACCAAAACTAACTAGAAACACACAATAACACATACGCAATAAAATAACCAGTGGAAATTCGACAAAGACACGAATGGGAAAATACTCAAACTTCGATGGTGTCGTGGAGAGATCAAAGCAAGCCTCCTTGCACGAGGGACCAGAAGCCTTTGTGAAGATAAGGCAAAAGACCGGAAGATAAGGCAAAATAAACGATAAATAACATGATATTTCAAAATGTTATGCACGGATTTGGGCGAAACTTGGTGGAGGAGTTGATTTGGTGACAAGAACAAGCCGATTAGATTTTGGTTCAGGTCCGAATCCAGATCCGGCCTATCAGTGGGATACAAATCATGAACTGTTTAGCCTCGCGGAGGTTTGCGCTCTACCGAGTGCCGTTCTAGTTTCACATGTTATTATGTATTACTGTAATTACTGCAATATGTTATTACTCCTGAGGCTTATGACTCATTCTGTAATTTGGAGATGTCCTAATTTGTGCAAACAATTCAAGTACTTGTTTTTTATAATATACTCGTGCATTTTAAACACCTCGAAGCTGTCTAGCTTTGGTGGCAATGTCGACCCAGCTATGAACTATCATACTGATGTTTCGTATACAGGAGATTCATCGATGTGTGTGCGTGCCTTCCTTCTTTTTTTTTTCTTCTTTTTTTTGTTGTTGTATTCAAGATCGAGGCTCGTGAAAGAGCTAAAATTTTAATGATGGAGCTAAAGCTAAAAAATGTAAAAATTTAAATAAATTCTGATGGAGTTTTTAAAGTGCGCATCCTGTATCTATCAGCATTAGTCGGTGGACGTTAAAAATCCCACTGTGTCCTTCATGAGGAGTCGACGAGCACCATGAACAAATTCAAAATTCTTGCCCTAACCTACTTAGTCGAACGTCAGGCCGGGCTAGCCGGTTCGTGAAAGCCTTGACCCAAACTCTCTTCGGCCGACCCCTCAAGGTGGCAATAATTGTAGCCGCGAAAGGAAAACAAATGCGCACATTTGCTGGTGAACGTCTAATATGTAATTCACAATTTCGTTTACAAATGGAATAGAAACCCTTGTATTACCGACTTACACATTATTGGCTGAGATGTTGCCTTGAAACAATCACCCGGCTGCATAAATGTCTTGAGAAATTGCTTTTGGTTGATCCATTTGGGCCTCTTACATTTTCTTGTTTTTTACCCAAAACTACTTCTAATGTTGAATGCGCAAATATCATTTTGGAAAGCACTTTCCTTTTGTGTTTCTCTGCCATACCAGATGTAGCCATTAAAGCTGATTCAGGCTAAAGGGCGAAGATGAGATCCAAGAGTTTTAGGCAGAAATGTATCTTCACCCAATCTCATAAAGATATAAACTAGTCTTCAAAGGTAACATCATGTTATATTTATATATGGTAACTATTTTCTTGATGTAACAAAAGTAATTTGTGTAAACGAAGTCCCCCTTATGATGTTATCCTCTTCTTATTCTTCCAAAATGGCCCCAATTATTCCCACCGTGTGTTCATTCCCACCCCGATGATTCAGCCGGAGGGAACACGGTACTGACTCGAGTATTCTTACCATCGACTTGTCAGCCTGAAGTGTTCGTCTGGCAGGAATTTGGAATTTGTTCAGGGTGCCGGCGATATCTCATCTACTCTTCGACGAAGACACCGTGGGATCTTGAACGTACACCAACGGCCCGATTTCTGGCAGAAGTGTCCTCCTGCTTAACATTCATCCTACGGGGTGGCACACACATTGATGTAGGTGTTCCAAAGAGACAAATTTGGTTGTTAATATATTTAGAACCACAAATGAAATCCTTTGGTTCATATGATACAGAAACTCAAAGCTTTGGACTCACCATCAATACACTTCAATGTGAGCTCTGTTTGTCACGTGCAGGACATCAAGGCGGTACACGAGTTCTTGCCATGCTCGGCTCAGCATGTACACGAGTTCTTGCCATGTTCGGATCAGCATGTACACGAGTTCTTGCCATGTTCGGATCAGCATGTACACGAGTTCTTGCTATGCTCGGCTCAGCATGTACACGAGTTCTTGCCATGTTCGGCTCAGCATGTACACGAGTTCTTGCTATGCTCGGCTCAGCATGTACACGAGTTCTTGCCATGTTCGGCTCAGCATGTACACGAGTTCTTGCCATGTTCGGCTCAGCATGTACACGAGTTCTTGCTATGCTCGGCTCAGCATGTACACGAGTTCTTGCCATGTTCGGCTCAGCATGTACACGAGTTCTTGCCATGTTCGGCTCAGCATGTACACGAGTTCTTGCTATGCTCGGCTCAGCATGTACACGAGTTCTTGCCATGTTCGGCTCAGCATGTACACGAGTTCTTGCTATGCTCGGCTCAGCATGTACACGAGTTCTTGCCATGTTCGGCTCAGCATGTACACGAGTTCTTTCCATGTTCGGCTCAGCATGTACACGAGTTCTTGCTATGCTCGGCTCAGCATGTACACGAGTTCTTGCCATGTTCGGCTCAGCATGTACACGAGTTCTTGCCATTGTCGGCTCAGCATGTACACGAGTTCTTGCCATGTTCGGCTCAGCATGTACACGAGTTCTTGCTATGCTCGGCTCAGCATGTACACGAGTTCTTGCCATGTTCGGCTCAGCATGTACACGAGTTCTTGCCATGTTCGGCTCAGCATGTACACGAGTTCTTGCTATGCTCGGCTCAGCATGTACACGAGTTCTTGCCATGTTCGGCTCAGCATGTACACGAGTTCTTGCCATGTTCGGCTCAGCATGTACATGAGTTCTTGCTATGCTCGGCTCAGCATGTACACGAGTTCTTGCCATGTTCGGCTCAGCATGTACACGAGTTCTTGCCATTGTCGGCTCAGCATGTACACGAGTTCTTGCTATGCTCGGCTCAGCATGTACACGAGTTCTTGCTATGCTCGGCTCAGCATGTACACGAGTTCTTGCCATGTTCGGCTCAGCATGTACACGAGTTCTTGCCATTGTCGGCTCAGCATGTACACGAGTTCTTGCTATGCTCGGCTCAGCATGTACACGAGTTCTTGCCATGTTCGGCTCAGCATGTTTGCGTCCACCAGTGCACATGCAGCTGTGATCCGAGAACGAAGATCCTGCAGGTTTGCCACTTTGGTGTTGAAGACCAAATCTTTGACAAACCCCAACAGAAAAAAAATCAAGGGGGGTTATGTCTGGTGATCGTGAGGGCCAAATGGTTGGTCCGTCTCAGCCAATCCAGCGACTTGGAAATCTTTCATTCAGGACAACTCGAATGACTAAGGCCCAATCAGGAGAGCGCCATCCTGTTGAAAAATTATATCGGGTTGCGGGTCTTCAATCTGTGGTGAGGCGAATCCTTTCAACATGTTCATTTAAATTGTTGAGGCCACTGTATCCTCCCCCAAGAAAAACGGACCCACCAAGCGGTCGTGGAAAAGGTCACACCACACATTGACCTTTTGGTATGTGTTCAATGACCATTTGGGGGTTGGGTTTTCAGAGCCCCAGACCCTCACATTGTGCTGGTCGACCTTCCCCATACATGAAAGCAAGCTTCGTCTGTGAACATGAACTTTTTCAGGTAATCTTCCTCATCATCTATGCGACTGAGCATTTCCAAGGCAAACACCTTGTGTTTGGGTTCATCATTTGGTTTGAGTTCCTGTAGAATCTGCACATTATCGACACATAGCTTCAGTCTTTCTGCATAATCATGTGTACAGTGGTGGTTGGTAGTTCCAGTTCTCTTGATGTGTGTCGGATTGATTTTCTGGGACTTCGTTGAAATGATTGACGCACTCGTTCAACGTCTGCTACACTTGTACTTGGTCGACCGGTACTTTTGATGCCTCCGCCTACGAAGTCGCCAGAGGCATTATGTTTTCAGGTTGTCCGTCCGTCCGTGATAGGTTTTCGTTACCACAATAACTTGAGAATGGCTAAAGGGATCTTGGCCAAACTTGGCACAGGTATATACAGTATAATAAAGTAAAGATGAACTGATTCGATTTTGGGGTCATGAAGTCAAAGGTCAGAGGTCATGTAAGGTAAAAATACTGTTACCGCGATAACTTGTGAACCAGTGATGGGATTCTGACGAACTTTGGTACAATTATGTAGAATGATGTAAATATGAACTGATTAGATTTTGGGGTCAAAGGTCAAAGTCTGTAATAGGTCTATAACTTGAGAATGACTGAAGTGATCTAATTCAAACTTAGTACATGTATGTATAATGTTGTAAAGATTAACTTATTCGATTTTGGGGTCAAAAGTCAAATCTGTAATAGGTCTAAAACTTGACAATGGCTGAAGTGATCTGGTTAAAACTTGGTACATGTATATATAATGTTGTAAAGATTAACTTATTAGATTTCAGGGTCAAAGGTCAAATCTATAATAGGTCTAAAACTTGAGAACGGCTGAAGTGATCTAATTCAAACTTGGTACAGGTATGTATAACATGGTAAAGATTAACTTATTAGATTTTGGGGTCAAAGGTAAAAGGTCAAATCTGTAATAGGTCTAAAACTTGAAAACGGCTGAAGTGATCTAATTCAAACTTGGTACAGGTATGTATAACATGGTAAATATTAACTTATTAGATTTTGAGGTCAAAGGTCAAAGTCTGTAATAGATCTATAACTCGAGAATGGCTGAAGTGATCTAATTCAAACTTGGTACTGGTATTTATAATGATGTAAAGATTAAATGATTCGATTTTGGGGGTGCCGAGGTCAAAGGCCAAAGGTCGGAGGTCATGTCAGGTAAAAATGTGATGACTTGTGAACAGCTGAAGGGATTTAAATTAAAATTTGGTACAGGTATGTATAATGATGTAAACATAAACTGATTAAATTTTGGGTTCAACAGGTCAAAGGTCAGAGGTCATTTCAGGTAAAATGTGCTAACTTGAGCACAGCTGAATGGATTTAAATCAAACTTCATACAAGTATTATAATGACGTAATAATGTTGGCGGAGGCATATCAGTCGACGTCGTGACGTCGATGAGTGCCGTTCTAGTCTGTTTCTAACAACCCCCAGTTTCCTTAAACCTCATGTGCCACTGTCTGATACGAGCCTGTGATAGCAGATTCCTTCCATACCTCGTACGGAAATTACGCTGAACCTACGTGTCAGATCTTGACTCGATGAACTATTCGACGCACTGAGATTTCTCCCTTCTGCTATGGAGTCGCCTTCTTCTTTTACATTAAACCACCAGACCTGAAAGCAAATAAAACTTTGAGTTTCTGTATCATATAAGACTAAGTAGTCTAGTAGGAAGACTAGGTCCCCCTGCACCCCCCGGAGATATACTTCTAATCAGTGTTTCTAGATTGGAAAAAATGTGTAGAAAATGACTAGCTATGGCCCCAAGCTGAAAAAATGTCCCACATACCATTTTTATGCAAATTACTGCTGCAAATTTTATGCAAAATTATGCAAATTTTATGCAAATTTTTGATGAGGAGTAGAGTTGAGGGGTCTTTGAGGGCTTCATCGAGGTGCTCTCGGTTGCAAGACTGGGTCATTCTGAGAAGCACAGCAGGGTCAGAGATCATGATGTTCTCCTCCTCAGTGAATCTCTCCATCAACAGCCTCTCCATTGCCTCACACACTGTTTTGAGGCAAAAGAGGGACTTTGCGTAGGCCTTTCCACTGAGAACACCTTTGAGAGATCCACTTGTTACTAGTTGTGCCTCAAAGAGAATCTCTGCATATCCAGAACCACGCATCTTGTGTCCAGTGAGCATCCCGATGTAGTTCATGGATGTGTGGAAGGGTCCAATCGTTACTACATGACTAGCAAATTCATTTGGCCAGCGCCAGATGATGGGAAGGGCTTTCATGCAGACACCCAGATCAAATGTATTCAGGACCCATCTCTGACCCACCTCAGCAGTTGCTGCCTCGGAACGCTTCAGTAGCTCACGAACAACTGCGTTGTCTGTGATCGGTTGGTGGATAGGCGTGCAGTAGTCGACTGTTGATTTGCTGGGTGGGGGAGAACCAGTTGCAGAGGTGAAACCCCCTAGCCCAGGCACAGGCTGCAGGCCATTGCCATGCCATGCAGGCACCAGGCACAGACCGATCACAGACAACGCAGTTGTTCGTGAGCTACTGAAGCGTTCCGAGGCAGCAACTGCTGAGGTGGGTCAGAGATGGGTCCTGAATACATTTGATCTGGGTGTCTGCATGAAAGCCCTTCCCATCATCTGGCGCTGGCCAAATGAATTTGCTAGTCATGTAGTAACGATTGGACCCTTCCACACATCCATGAACTACATCGGGATGCTCACTGGACACAAGATGCGTGGTTCTGGATATGCAGAGATTCTCTTTGAGGCACAACTAGTAACAAGTGGATCTCTCAAAGGTGTTCTCAGTGGAAAGGCCTACGCAAAGTCCCTCTTTTGCCTCAAAACAGTGTGTGAGGCAATGGAGAGGCTGTTGATGGAGAGATTCACTGAGGAGGAGAACATCATGATCTCTGACCCTGCTGTGCTTCTCAGAATGACCCAGTCTTGCAACCGAGAGCACCTCGATGAAGCCCTCAAAGACCCCTCAACTCTACTCCTCATCAAAAATTTGCATAAAATTTGCATAATTTTGCATAAAATTTGCAGCAGTAATTTGCATAAAAATGGTATGTGGGACATTTTTTCAGCTTGGGGCCATAGCTAGTCATTTTCTACACATTTTTACCAATCTAGAAACACTGATTAGAAGTATATCTCCGGGGGGTGCAGGGGGACCTAGTCTTCCTACTAGACTAAAGGGCATCATTATACCTCTCGTGGTACTAAATATGTTAACAACCAAAGTTGTCCAGGTCTTTTTGCAACACTATATATGTCTGCAGATTAATAGTTTATAACTTGATTGGTATCCAATCTCAGGCTAGAGAAAGTTTCCTTCTTTTGTTCTGCTGGAATATTGGTCGTGATGATAAGCTCTCCGATGAAAATCCTTAACCACCTCCCTGCCCCCCCCCCCCGGCCCATCCCAATCCCAAATAATGAATATTATAAAAAGCACGTTTTGGTAATGATTCCAATGTCCTTGAGCAAGAAAGGGCAGCCAGACCCACAGTGATCACTAATTCAAGCAATTGACATTAATGAGAGTAGATACATTCATACAGGTAACTATGCTACTTGTCGTGAATCTGATTGGGAGTACATATATGGATACAGGTCCATTAAAAAAGCAGTCCACACTTTCTGGCTTCCTGTCATCTTTCATCATCTGTTAGTGTTTCATCTGCCTTTCACTGGTTTCTCTGTGCTCTTTGTCTCCCTTTTTGAATGTCTATGGAGATGACATGGTTTGCATCACTTAATCAATCACTTTGTCCTGCTCAGAACATCAGTTTAAAAACAGTCATTGATGAAAGTTATTGACGTAAACTTTTGCAAACACTTTTACATTGCCTTAATAGTTTTGTAAAACATCTTCCTTAGATTGGTGCTCTGCTAATATGGATCTAATACCAGTAATAGTAGATAATAATAATAATAATTATAATAATAATAATAGATTGCCCCGAGTGGGCTGGCGGTCATCTCTTTAGATTGTAGTTCAGACCTCTGCTGAATCCAAAATTTGGAAAGACTCGAGTCAATTTAACGATTACAGAAATTGAAATTTGACTTCTGACTGAGAGGTACAAATATTGGATCCACTTGCAAGAATAGACGATGCGGCTGCATGAACATGCGAGTAAGTGTTGTCGTAAATTTAGGCCCGAACATCTCTTAATAGCGGTATCGTAAAAATCTAAGACCGAGCGATCCTGCGGACCATCGAGTGGAAGGGCTGCAGCAGGTTTCAGAGAAATCAGTTGGTAAATAAGAAACGAGTAGGGATCCGAAGTTTCAGGGGTTAACCCCCCTCGGGGACCCCCATGATGCGAAATCGAAAAATCTATGCCCCGGCGATTGTGCGGGCTACTTTCTTGTATTCGTACGTCAAGTTTTAGAACAATCAGCCAGGTGATAAGGGAGGAGTAGCAAAAAGTTAACAGACGACCGGACGGACAGATGGACTTACGGACATCCAGACATCACAACCCATTATATAAGGTCATCTTTTCGAGATGGAAATTAGATGACCTGACAATATAAATGCATGAGGAGGCCATTTGGATCCATCAGGACAGTGCAATGATTGCCATCCTATGGTTATTTGTCCATGTTATATCCTTGCATGCAGAGCATCAAGGAAGGAAGCAGCACGTACCATTTTAAGGCTGACTATGACTTGGCCGCCGGGGATCGAACCACCGACCTCCCAAACTCGGATCAGATGCTCTAACCATTATTCCGCAATGCCTGGTTAATATGCCTATTTGCTAACTTCGTAATTTATCCATATCACTTGTCACACATGCAACTAAATTCATTAGCATAAAGTTTTGCGAATCATCCTCTGGGCTCCTCCGTCCATTAAAAAGGCCCTCGTCATGGTTCAGGTTATTTCGAAACATTTTTATGACTCAACAATGTGTTCTTGCACTGCAAACCCATAATTGCAAGCATGAATAAACACATTCCAAAACTTGAAGGTATTCATGGAATACTTACCCTGCGCAGTCAACTTATTGCGAGGCAACTCTTCTGTTTTTGAACATTTTATTTCTTTGATCCAATATGGCTGCCAGACCACGTGAGCAATGACATCATAAATTTATATTCTCTAATATAATTGTTGCATAGATCACTCTCAATACATTTCAAACTGATCAGACTAAGCTATGTCCCTGTCGAATGACGTCATAATTATGGCACCAATGACGTCATCGTTAACAACACCCATTCCGCATATAGAGTTCTTTACAATGAGCCATGTTGCAATTTTTTCCATGCAGCGGTTTTGGAGATATAGAGGTGCAACATTTTTCGGTTTTTCCAAGATGGCGCCTATACCACATGACCTATGACGTCATGATTATCATTGAAATATTCTACAGGAGGAGGCGCTCCTACGGTAAAATTTCATGTCAATCGGACCAACGGTTGCCGAGAAAATTAATTTTTAAAATGCAGACACGCACGTACGGAGCACGTACGGCACACGTACGCGCCCCAATGCCTAACCCTGCTTTTCGCTTAGCGAGCATAGGGTAACAAGCAAGCTGAAGTAAGAATAGGGACACACCAGAAACTAGCAGCAAATGTAATTCATTGCCTTCTTGGTAAGTAATTAATCTTAGCTATGTGCAGGATTTGAATATTTTCAGAGGCTAACTGTATGCTTACTGCACACCTGGGACACTCGAGGAAATGAGGCAACAGCTCCATTGACATTCTACCTAAATGCATGTAAAAAGTTAAGTAAATAGCGCTGCTGAAGTTAACATTCTGTGCTTTCAGTGGCCATTTTTATTTAAACATTTGAAATGTATGCATGTTTCGCTATTGAACAGGTTATTACGCACGCACACACACACACACACACACACACACACACACACACACACACACACACACACACACACACACACACACACACACACACACACACACACACACACACCTCTTTGCTGGGCAAGTGAGACTGTTTATTGCATTTCGAGTCTGCCTCAATCCAATCTTTACATGTCACGGAGCAGCAGCCACCTGCAAATGACCTCAGAGACACCGAAAAGCTTTTGGCAGGCACTGCAAGAATTTTCCATGGAGAAGACCGAAAACTGACCGATTTAAATCGGGCAAATGATATGTTGTGAATAGCGAAATGCAAAAAAAGAGACACAAAAACAGTGTGTTCAGCCTATGACATCATTAGTCTTGCCCAGAAGGGGATGCAAGACAATTGCAACACCCTTGTCTGTCTGCGTGTCCACATGTATATATTTTCGCTTAAATTATTTATTTTCTTCATAACCGCTTCTCCGATCATTGCGAAACTTTAAACTTAGGAAGGACTCTCCATGGAGAATATTTTATTGATAACTCTGATGTCATACGTCACATGAGCGATGACATCATTCATTTATATTCTCTAATATAATTGCTGCATAGATCACGCTCAATACAGTTCAAACTGATTCCCCATATGGAGTTTTCCATGCAGCGGTTTTGGAGATATAGAGGTGCAGCATTTTTCGGTTTTTCCAAGATGGCGCCTGTCCCACATGACCTATGACGTCATGATTATCATTAAAATATTCTACAGGAGGAGGCGATTTTATAAGATCCATGGAGAAGACTGAAGGGGATGTAAGACTATTGCTTGTTATTGCTTGCATCATTGATCCGAAAAATATGGCTGCCAAAGCATATTCTAGTATCCGGATCAGATACCAGAATATGCTTTGGCAGCCATATTAGATGAAAAGAAAAAACTTGGACATCTTTTCCGAAACCACTCGATTAAAAAAAATAACAAGAATGACCGCAATCTGGTCACAACCTGCGACAGTCCGGTGACGGTGCAATTGGGAAACGCGCATTTAAAGCACTCTTAAAAGATGGACACGGTGATTGGGAAACACACATTTAATGCGCTATTAGAAAACGAATTTGACTCTTCTTATGCATGTCAACCCCCCTCCCCACAGTTATATCAGATCGAGCTGATTCATCAAACGGTCCTGAATTGTTTAACTCCAATATGGAACCATTCAAAAATTACGTAATGTGGTATTTTTACCTCCGCCACCAAAGGTGGATGGAGGTTATGTTTTCCCCCCTGTCTGTCTATCTGTTTGTTTGTACGTTTGTGAACAAAATATCTCAAAAGGTTGTGGACGGATTCGGACGACATTTGGCAGAGATGTAGCGCATGTGACAAGGACTAAATGATTGGATTTTCGTGAAGATCCGGATCCGACTACTAGAATTTTTAAAGTGATTCTTCAACATTGGGAGATAGGGCCGAAAACGATACATAGCAGGATATCTCAAAAAGTTGTGGACGGATTCAGACGAAACTTGGTGGACCGATTGGGTGTCTGACATGCACAAATATATTCGATTTTGGTGAAGATCTGAATATGGATTCGGATATGAGAATTGTTTAATTTTTAAGTTATTCTTCACCATTGGGAGATCGGGCCAAAAACGATACATAGCGGGATATCTCAACATGTTATTGGCTGATTTGGACGAAACTTGTTGGACAGGTTGTGTGTGTGACAAAGAAGAATCGATTCAATTTTGGTGAAGGTCCGGATCCGGATCCAGCCAGTAGAATTTTAAAGTGATTCTTCACCATTGAGTGATGTGGCCAACCAGGCGGAGGTGTGCTCTCTACTGAGTGCCGTTCGAGTTGCTCCTGTTATCTTGGTCAGGAGTGATATGGAATAGCAGGATACATCAGCAGGGGGTGCAGATTGGGTTCAATTCACGGAGAATATAAGCTGATTGCAAACTGTTCCTCTTTTGTATCTGAAGATCCTCTTATTACACAATTTTAGACGTCGGCTGAAGCGTTTAAACTATAAAAAGAGGGTTCAAAATATGATATTGGTGGATGCCCAACAAATAACCATCATGTGATCAAAATGTGGCTACGAGGAAATAAGCTTTGACTATTCCTGGTGTTTTTTTCCATATTATCTTGCCCAGGATTCTGTGGTGCAATTCTCATGCTATGACATATTGGGAGAGCGTTGGTTTCTTTGGAGTATCCTCCTATGTTGATTGTTGAGATTAGTGACTTATCCTCCCTCCTTCATCCTGTTGCTTATCCTTTATCACAGCTTACCATCCTCGTGGGCCATCTTTCTCAGGCTTGGGGATATGTTCACTTTCATTTCCACCAAGCGTTAACCTGTTTCCTGCTGTGGCTTTTCCTCATTTCCACTGAACATTTTCTCCCAGCCTTTTATGTCATTCCTGTTATTATGCTTCCTTAATTGAATTATAACTTATTTTTGCCTCTTCCAGTACAGTACATGCCACTCTTTTGTCTTCCTACAACTTTTGCCTTCATTTTCTTGCTTATCTCTTTGCCATACTTTTGCTCTTCTCTACAGGCCTGGCCTTGATATCTCAAAAAAGACTCACAAACCTTGTTGTTACAAACAAACAAACAAACAGGTTGGCAAACAAGTGTTACAGACAGTATTTGTGTAGACATTGAATGCAATGTTTCATGAAACAACAATGCACCTGAATTCCCATCAATGTTCCTAAAACACAGATAATCTTGCTGCTGTCCAGTGTGTAATGAAGAGGGTGGGGTGGTTCAGACCTCTTGAAGTCTCATATATGTTTCAAGACTGGTGTCGATAAAGAATTGTAACGATCTATGTGGCCAATGCATATGTTCCATTTTGGGTGGTATTTCATTATAATGCCAGTTTCGACTTTGTTTTTTAGTTTATTATGTACTAGCAGAAGTACCCGGCGTTGCCGGGCAGGGGAGGGGGAAAGGGTTGGGTGGGAAGGGGAGGGGAGGGGTGAGAGGGGGCCAGGGGGGGAATGGGGAGGGAGGGGGGGAGAGGTGGAAGGGGGGAAGGGGAGGAGGGGAGGGGAGGGTCCGCCTGCAATCACATCCACGAAGCCAGAGAGAGAACATGGCAATGCCTCTGCCTGTGATCACATCCACAAAGCCAGAGAGGGAAAATGGCAATGCTTCCCCTGCGGTCACATCCCCGAAGCCAGAGAGGGAAAATGGCCATGCATCCGCTCCTCCACGCAGCCTGGACCAAGAGAAAGATGCGTCTGCTTGCAAGGAATGTCCCAATGCTGGGGAGAGAAAATGACAATTCTCATTGAAATGCCTGCGATCCGCCTGCGATCACATCCACAAAGCCAGAGAGGGAAAAATGCCGGGACATGTCTTTTTGTTCCCCGGTCTCCAACGTCATCCGATGATGTCCGCGCATGCTCCAATCAAAGAGTCCATCTCATCGCTACATCACCCGGACCAATCATCACCTTTCAGGGAGGGGCATCACGGCCCTGCCTGCTTGGTGTTGCGATGACTCGGCTGGTGTCGCCAGCAGTGGTGTTCCATATCCGAATCCGGTCACTTTATTTGGTGTCATTAATTACCCACCGATCGCTTGGCTGCTAGTGTGTAGTGTAGTGTAAGGAACAAGGGAAAAATCACAGAGGCACTTACATACAGGGGATTTACCCTTAAACCCTACCTACATAACACAAGAGCCACCCTCCGTATGGCCACACGTCACACTTAATCCAAACACATGGCCCTACTTAAGTTACAGGAAGTGGCTACACAACATCCGGAGCATGGTAATCTACACAATCCTACCTGGCCCTAAGGTATTTCATTGGCTACCCCTCACAAACGTAACAGTACTATTGAAATGTACATTTGAACTCTTTCGACCTTTGAAGGTCCTGAACCTTTGAAGGTTCTGAATTTTGAAGGTTCGACCTTTTTCGACCTTTTAACTCTTTCGACCTTTGAAGACCCTTTAAGACCCCTAAGTTCATAAAGACCCCGACATACCCATAGGACCCAAAAGTCCCTGAGGACCCAAAAGACCCAGGAGACCCAAAATTCTCCTGCGATGAAGCTGGAATCTCCTGCGATGAAGTTAACTCCGAGGGCCTTTCACTCACTCACCGCAGGCAGGTTGGTGGTCTTTCTGTCTTCTACCGACTCCTCTCCGGCCTTGCTCCCCCAGCTCTCTCTGTGCTCTGTCCCCCAAATATTCCTACAGGTCACACAATATCTACCAGCAACCCTCTTATGGTTAAACTGCCAAAATCTAGGCTCTCTGCTCACCTTCTCTCTTTCATTCCCCTTTTCTCCCACCTCTGGAACAAACTCCCCCACTCCCTTCAATCCCATTTCTTCCTCCAGGTCTTTAAAACAGCTGTTCACCACCATCTCTTATCTTCCCCCATCCAAAACCTTGATCTTTTCTACCCCTGCTAATTCACCCCAGATACACTTTTTTGAAATTTCAACTTCTTTCCTGGAAGTCCTTGCAGTGTACATATATTTTATACCTCTCCCACCTCCCTCCCACAGTTCTCTCGATGTCCCTGCTCTCAAATGTTGTGTTTGTGTCCTTCCTCCTCTCTCCCCATCTTGTCTACCGCTCCCCTTATTTTGTGTTTTATGTGTCGGTTTGACTTTTTGTGTGATTAATGTTAGCTCTTTCACGAGCCTCGATCTTGTATACAAAAAAAAAAAATGCCCAAACAACCAAAAACAGCCTGAAGACCCAAAAGACCAAAAAGTTTCCTTGCACCCAAAAGACTCCGCGGACCTAAAAGACCCCCCCCCCCGCCCCCCCAAGTCCGGCAGGCAGGTATGCTACAAGGCACTGAAGACCAATGAAAATTTGGTCCAATTCACCAACGGGCCCCCTAGTCATTATAAAATGCATAATGGATCAAGGGTTCCACATCCGGCATCAGTGGCTATATTGTGCCGCTGATACATTGCCCTCGTAAAATAGGGCAGGCATTTGTAATTTGGCCAGGATCTCTTTGAAAAAGATCCCTTGGGTTCTTGAACATTATTCAGCAGCTAATGCGCTCAGATGGAACACTCAGGTTAATTTATAATATGATTTCCCTTGCAAAGAATGTCATAGAGGAGGTTGTTAGGCCCATCATGCCTGCACTATGATTACCAACCAACAGTAGTTTGTTTGTAGTCTATCCTTTTAAATGCTGAGTGTCAAGAAAGAAAGCAGCACTTCCATTTGAAAAATACTTGCAGGTTTGACTCCGCTGGGATTTTGAACCACCGACCTCCCAGACACAGACAGGAACGCTCTAACATTTACTCCACCCAGCTTGGACAACTTCCTTCCAATGAACGAGATGCACTCATCGATGCAACACCTGCCAAGGCGTTTGCTTGGGTTGAGAATCAAACCCGTGGTGCTTGGTGGACATTCAAAACCGGGTGTATCTCTCACACTTCGCATCATCCTGTATCATTTTGACAATCTGTGAATTGTTGCGGAAGAGAGTTCTCTTGGAGTCACCTGGCTTCTTCTCAGATATAACTACACTCATCAAATGGCCATGCTCTGTCTACAACACTTGTACCACCTTGCACGCCATACATATGGTTAGTTAGTTGACCAGCTTATATGGAAAAAAAAATGTTCACACTCGAGGCATAGGAAATGCACCTTGGGTGATGTGTAGCAAAGGATAATCACTCACCTTGTATTTTTCAATGTGTATCAGCATTTTCTTCCCTTATTATGAAGGCCAAAACCAATACAGTACATCTGTGCAGTGGTGAATATTTAATCCCCTCCATTTCGGTTGAAATGGCAGACAATTCATTCTCGCCTTTCTGTAGGTGACGCTTGCCAACACAAGGACACTCTTCTGCCGAAGAGCCCCGGATGTACATGTGGCCTGTCTGTGAATTAAACCACAGCACACCGACTGAATATGAAGAATCTCTCCGATTCGACCGTCTTTATTAGACTAGAGTCTTGGTTCCACGGATGAATGAATCAAAGAATGAAAGAATAAATTAGAAGGTCACACCTGAAAAATGTAATGCTAACGACGAGCTCAAAATGAAATGCAAGCAAGTTGGAAATGAAACATGAGTTGTGCAAGTGGCAGAAATTTGGAGTTTGTTCAGAATGCTAGTGATAAATATGCCTACTAATCATGAAAGACATTGTAATCCCACTTCTGACACCATATCAGATAACTGCTTTATTGTCAGGTCATGGCTGTCTGGTGTACTCACGCGATCCCATTCAAATTGCAAGGGCATATGGTATTTCACAAAATACGGAACCAACACACTCACAGACACATGGAGCAGGAACCACATTACATTACAGACATTTATTGGATCTTTAATGTCCAGTAATTCCCCCAGTCCTGGAAGGCAGAGCCTGGCCTAACGTCCTTCTGATGGTCGGGTCACACATTAACCTATTATCCTGCATGCAAAACCCCATCTGGAATGACCTTAAAGATTTGGGCCCAGGCTCGACAGCCGAAGGTGAGTGTGCACATATTACCTCTCTAGGGACAAGAGGATATCCTGCCAGCTCAGCCCAAAAGCATGTCAATAATGGAAATGTAACTTCTGGAAGTACAAGAAAAGTAACAGCAAATAACGTTGCAAATGAACAATTAACTCTTTCATTTCACCATCCCCCACGATGATCGGTCTAATCGTACCACGTGATGATGGCAAGCAGGTTTATCTGCTCTTCAAAAACATATTTTAGCACTTCAATAAAATGTTATAAAAAATATATATATTGTTACGGTTGCCGGAGCGGAATCCCACTCCTGGCACCAACTGTGTTACGGTGCACGGACGGGAATCCCGCTCCTGAACAGCGAATGTGTTACGGCCCGGGGTTCGGGTTTACTACGAGGGGGTTAACCTCCGTTCCCTCCCGAACTTACCGGGCCTGTGGCTGCCGGGCACGAATAACTTCGTGCTTAGCAGGTTGCGAATCAGCAACTACAAACACTGATTGGTCCGTCGCGCGATAGCTTACCTGTACCACATGACGGTCCCAATCGAGGAACACACCGTACCCTCCGGCGGTACACCAATTTAGATGGCCGAGCGAAAACCGTTGGTAACCGCCGGAGTAATGGTAATGTCGTTACAGCCGATGTTAACCTGGGCGTGGGCAATGGCGGATCAATGAAGGAAAAGACTTTCACGGACAGAGAGAAAGGAAACGTTTTAACAATTTGATTTATTACAGATATTTACAATGTAATTATTCAATAGGAAAGAAAAACGGACGAGAAGCAGGAACTTAGCTTATTCTATGTCTTATTACAATTACTATGAATAAACACCACATGGGCCCAGCACACTTTCGTGGAGGGGAAGGGAAGAGAACGAACAAACAAACGTAGGAAACCTGATAGCACAAAGGTTACGATGCTCCGGATGCCTCTCCTCGCGACACTCCCCCCCCCCCCCCCCCTCCCGTGTTCTCCCGTCTCGTGCGGTCTCTGTGCGGTTCTTGCTACATCCTGTTCAAGTCTGCATTGACGTTCGTCGATGGACTCGTTCGCCCGTCTCATTCGTTTTCTTGCTACATCCTGTTCAAGTCTGCGTTCTTCATTGACCGTCTCATTCATTTTGGAAATGGAAGTTTCCACGCAACGCATGAATGGTCACGATCCTCAAGAGGAATTTGTCTCGTAATTATCAAATGACAAATGGCAAGTAAATTACATTGTGAAAATTAAAGATTTCAAATCAACCTATTTAAAGTGTATGCGCACATAACTAATAAAAAAAAAACGAAGAAATATCTCTCGGTAATTTCCTGAAACATATTTTACTTCCGGATAATAATGTTGAATGAAATAAGAAAGAACGAAGATGATTATGTCGTTTTTGTGCCGACTCTCATAAAACGTAAAAGTAATATATCTTAACGGAAAAGAAAAAGCGAATTTTAAATATATGTCGACATTTTCCCCGAATGTTATTTTAGGCGGTGTATTTTCGTGGATGATCGTGGCGCGATTTTTATAAATATATCTCGGCAATTTCCCGTGTGTGCGTGAATGTTCTCAATTATTTCTGACACCGAGTCTAAAACCATCGATAAAAATTAAATCAGATGGTGAATTCGAGATAAAATCGTGAGGGTGACTCTCGGTGAATGGGCTTTAGTTTACAGGCCTTTGAGAAATCATTTCGTTCGAAAAACGGAAACTTTCTTGGGATTCTCTTCCCGTTTTTTTTCAACCGAGTCTAACACTATGTTAGCGACTGTTAAAAATGAAATGATATATCGAATTAGAATTGAAATAAACCTGTGTGAGAGAGAAAGACAGCATGGGCCTAACTAAACAGGCCTCAAAGCCATTCGAGGTAATAAAATGGTGGATATTTGTTTACATGAAGCCTCTCCAAGAATGGGTGGAGCTATGGGTGGAGCTATGGGTGGAGCTACTCTGCAAACGGACGAAGCCACACCCCCGGACAGAGGGCAGAATCGCCTTCGCCTATTATAATATAGATGACCTTCCTGTGTATACATATTGTTACGTGGTCCTCCCGGAAACTACCTGGTCTCGGTGACCCCCGGACCGTGGGAGGCACCCCGCCAGAAAGATATATGATTTATACGCTTTCGTAACGCAATCAATAGGAATTCCAGTCAATAAGAAACCCCACACCAAGGATCCGGAGTAATCAATAATATATTCCCCCAAGGAATCAACAACCATCAACAATCAACAATCAATCACTAAGATGGCCATCTTACATATGTGTCCCCCCCTGTCCCCACTCACGACCACTTGGGTCACTGTCCCTCACAATGTCTCTCTTCTCCGCACACGGGCGGTTGAACGAACCCCGGGCGGACGTGCTCCAACGTGCACGTCTCGTACCGGGGACAGCTGCTGCAGCGCACACCTCCTTGCCAAGCAACGGGGCAAAACCAAGCACGGCTTGCAACGCACGCGAGGCCCAAGGTGCGACCCGTACGCGTCCTTGTAGACGGTGAGGCGAACTGTGCCGGACGCTTGGTTCCGTGCACGAACCCACGGCGACTTGACGTGTAAATTGGTAATTACACGTCCAGGTAACTCCTCTCGCCAGACGGGCTTTCACACGCAGCGTTCCCCACGCTGCTCAATATCGATACCGCTCTTCTCGGCGCTGGGAGAGGAAGAAGAAGAGAATCGCCGCTTCTCCCGGACCTCGTGTCTTTTCTTCTTCCGTTTCCGGTCTCCTTTGCCCCAGAAGGGCTCCTGACCCTTTAATCACAACAACCTTTAATCGACTACACATTAATAAGCAAAGACCTGAATAGTAATTCACATAAATCCGTAACACTCCCCCCCTTCAAGAAAGAAAGTTTGAACCCAGCGAAAACTTTCTTTGCCGGCCAACTTGGATAAACAAACCAGATAACTCACACCCCCAAATCATCAGTTCCCCCTGGGCACAATTATCACTTAAAAATAAAGCAACAAAATTTCACCAAAACCCCTAGATTAATTCACTCTGGACCAAGCGTCCACCACTTCTAGTTTCTCTTGAATGACGGTTAAGAGGTGGTGACCAAAGCCCCAAAGTTAAACCTCTCGATAGCACTTTTTCGGGAGGCCCAGCTGAGTATTCCCTACAGGGACGCCTTAAGGAATGTGGAGTTCACGGTTAGTCCGAAGAGGAAAGTTCATTACATGGACGCCTTTAAGAACGTAGAGTTCACGGTTAGTCCGTGCAGGAAAGTTCCCTACCTGGACGCCTTTAAGAACGTGGCGTTCACGGTTAGTCCATGTAGGAGCCCCGGCTCGGCGGCTCCACCGTATATAGTGCTTCAACTTCTCCAGACTCCTAACAGTTACGGTGGGACCCCTTGTCCCAGCCGTTACCTGACTGGCGGTCTCCTTCTCGGCCAGTGCTCTGACATTCATTCTTTCGGGAGGTGCCGTAACTCTGGGAGCCTCCATAGTAATATCGGCTGCTGCCAACCCCAAAACTACCGCCAAGTTGTCCTCTTCTGTAGACCTCTCGACGTCTACGAAATGCCTTCCCTACTGTTATGGTCCGACCCTCCAAATCCTTACCATTCCAATTCTTCTCTGCCTCTCTGGCGTCTCTTGTGCTTGCAAACGTGACAAAGCCGAACCCTCTTGACCATTGCGTTTCCCTGTCTTTTACCACCCGCACTTCCACCAGCGGCCCATATCTGTTGAAGACAGAGGTCAGAACTTCTTCCTCTGTGTTGAAGTTCAGTCCCCCTACAAATAACTTGGAACTTTTGTCGCCATCCCGAGCTGGGGTGGTGTTATTTCCCCTGCGGGGCTCTTTATCCACCCTCGGGTTACCATAAATTTGCCCCCCGGCCAAATCATTCCCGATAATCACAGATACTCCCTCTACAGGAAGCGTGGCTTGTAAACCGACGGTGACCGGTCCTGACACCAAATCGGATTCCAAATGGATGACATGAAGTGGGGCACTAACACAGCCACCGATCCCTTGTAACCGAACACTATCACCAGTTGCGGTACTCTTTGACAATGGCAAAATGCCTTCAAGCATTAAGGATTGATGGGCTCCTGTGTCCCTCAAAACCCTAACCGGTCTTCGGTTAGTCAAGTCTCCCTTGAGTGAGACCAACCCCTCATAAATAAATGGTTGGTAACTCTTCTGTGGGCGATTTCTTACGCTTGCCATTGCATTCGGAGTGGTAATAGTCGGACTCCGCTCTGGGTTTTCCCTTTTCATGAGGTAACAACTGGACATCAAGTGTCCAGGTTTCCTGCAAAAAGCGCAAGTAGGCCCAGAGGAAAAACTCGTGGTCTGCCTCGGGCCCCCCGAAAAATAAGTTTGTCTTGGGCCCGTAGCCCCCTGATTTCGAACAGTTCGGGTATCAGCGTTGTCCCCATAATCATCTCGAGGCCGCCGCCATGTATTGTCGTTCTCCGCACCTGCTGTTCCACACCTCCCCTGCGGAGATCTAGGCGAGGAGTTAGGTTCGTGGACCCCTATCCGGTGTGTTAAGGCATAATCATCTGCCATGGTGGCTGCGTCCCACAACTTCGGTACTTTCTTTTCCTGCAGGTACACTTTGATGTCCTCGTGGACACACTGTTGAAATTCCTCCACCAGCATCAGGTCACGCAACGCTTCGAAGTCGTTCCCGACTCCTTTTGACTCACACCACCGATCAAACATATTTTCTTTCACTCTAGCAAACTCCACATGGGTCTCACTCTCCCTCTTCCTGGCATTCCTGAATTTTTGCCAGTAAGCTTCCGGAACCAACTCATAGGCTTTGAGGATGTGCTTCTTCAATACCTCATAATCTGCACATTGGTCCATTGGTAGCGCCGAATAAATCTCTTGAGCTTTACCCACCAGCACACTTTGCACTAGTATGGTCCAGGCCTCCTCCGGCCAGTTTAACTGTCGAGCCACTTTCTCAAAGTGTGGAAAAAATTGAGTGACTTCCTTTTCACTGAAGGGTGGAACCAGCCTCACATGTCTGCCCACCTCCCAGGTGTTCTGGCTAGGTGGCGACCCCGTCAGCAAGGGTGGTACCTCTCCCCGTTCTCTCATTACCTCCAGCTCCTTGAATTTAATCTCTTGCTGAAGCGACAGATCACGTTCCTTCAACTCCCTTTCGGCTTTTCTCTCCTCTGCTTCGAGTTCCCTGGCAGCTCTCCTCTCCTCTGCTTTTCTCCCTTCTAACCTTTCCTGGAGTTCTCGTTCCACTCTCCTTTCCTCTGCTTGTTTCTCTTCTCTCCTCTCTTCTGCTTTCCTTTCCTCTTCTTTTAACCTTTCCTGGAGTTCTCGTTCCACTCTCCTTTCCTCTGCTTGTTTCTCTTCTCTCCTCTCTTCTGCTTTCCTTTCTTCTTCTGCTCTTTCCTTTTCTGCTTTCCTTTCTTCTTCTGCTCTTTCCTTTTCTGCTTTCCTTTCTTCTTCTTTGATCCGTTCCTGGCTCCGTAATTGCAACTCCAGTTTCCGGAGCTCAACGTCTTCTGGTTCTTCGGGTAGCCACTCCCAGGCTAACTCGTCCCATGTTCCTAATCCCACCATAGACTGTATCACCGTGGTCTGCAACTCTGCTTTCCTCAAATTAGTTCGGACTTCCAAGTTAAAATGTTTGGCCAATTTCAAGAGGTCCGCTTTTAGTAACGCTCAGAACTGTGCCTCACTAGGGGTTACCGCAAAGTTCTGTGCCACAAACGCCATGGTGACTACTGGTAACACCTGTTAACCTTCACCCCAGAAATTTCCAACAAAGAAAAGCAACAGTCTTACTATTATTGCTATTGTTATTTTTTATTTTTTTTTTTGTTGTTGTTGTTTTGTCGACAGAGCAAAACAATTTTGGGAACGTTGGAAAAGTTCCCACTCTTGGGAATTCTTTCCCGGACTAAAATTTAGAAAATTTTATAGATCCCGGACGAGCGCCCAATTCTGTTACGTGGTCCTCCCGGTAACTACCTGGTCTCGGTGACCCCCGGACCGTGGGAGGCACCCCGCCAGAAAGATATATGATTTATACGCTTTCGTAACGCAATCAATAGGAATTCCAGTCAATAAGAAACCCCACACCAAGGATCCGGAGTAATCAATAATATATTCCCCCAAGGAATCAACAACCATCAACAATCAACAATCAATCACTAAGATGGCCATCTTACATATGTGTCCCCCCCTGTCCCCACTCACGACCACTTGGGTCACTGTCCCTCACAATGTCTCTCTTCTCTGCACACGGGCGGTTGAACGAACGCCGGGCGGACGTGCTCCAACGTGCACGTCTCGTACCGGGGACAGCTGCTGCAGCGCACACCTCCTTGCCAAGCAATGGGGCAAAACCAAGCGCGGCTTGCAACGCGCGCGAGGCCCAAGGTGCGACCCGTACGCGTCCTTGTAGATGGTGAGGCGAACTGTGCCGGACGCTTGGTTCCGTGCACGAACCCACGGCGACTTGACGTGTAAATGGGTAATTACACGTCCAGGTAACTCCTCTCGCCAGACGGGCTTTCACACGCAGCGTTCCCCACGCTGCTCAATATCGATACTGCTCTTCTCGGCGCTGGGCGAGGAAGAAGAAGAGAATCGCTGCTTCTCCCGGACCTCGTGTCTTTTCTTCTTCCGTTTCCGGTCTCCTTTTCCCCAGAAGGGCTCCTGACCCTTTAATCACAACAACCTTTATTCGACTACACATTAATAAGCAAAGACCTGAATAGTAATTCACATAAATCCGTAACAATATTAATAGGAGTATGTGGCAAATGGTCGACTTTGCGAACGAGTTCATTGAACGTGTTTTCTGATGGTCTGGAAGGCGCACCCAAACTGCCTAATAGTGAGTAGGCCTTCGTGGCAAGCACTCTCACCTGAATTGTTCGATGTTTAGTCTCATCAATGACGTCAATTGCCTCAAAATATTAGCTTCGAGATATGCTCACTAACTTGTGAGCTGACTACCCTGGGTTTCAATCCTGGTCCAGTTATAAATTGTCCTCCTGGTATTTCACAGGCCAAACGTCCCCAAACATCTCTGTCATCAATGTCTGTGCCATCTCTTAACGATGGACGTCTCATCTGCTTGCCTTATTTGGTGGAGTTAAATATTCCACAATGAACTCAGGGTCTGAAGATCTCAAGGCATCCACCTTAACCGGTAAGCCAACACTAGGCCTAAAATAGGAGATAAATAGAAAAAAGCTGATAGATCTGCACCGACAAATTTGAAGGACACCTTTGTTTGAGTTTATTTTAAGACCGAATTGCCCATTTGCAACTTTGCACCATTTAAGTCGCAATTATTCAAATCCCACCAAATGTCACTTAATTAGGTGCTAACTTGTGGGAGTCTGCGGCACTCCTGCAGGGCACCTCTATGCGAATTTGGTTTATCATCGAGACAACGTCAGCATTCTTTTTAAATGTTCAGTAGAAAATATGCAGGTGACATTTTTTATGCAACAGCAACACCATTAAAATGGGCAGTTATTTCAAAAGCATGGCCTTGAAACGATTTCCACCGTTTATTATTCCAGGAAAACACATATTTGGTTATGCATGCAAATACTCGGTTCACCTTCCTGTCTGATAAAGTCAATTTTTAACCCTGAACATTCGGGCATCCAATCAGCACTTTCCAGGTGGTTACTCAAGACCCTCGTGACTCGTCAGAGCATCTTAATTGGCAGTGATTGATGGCAGTGATTAATCAGAGGCTGCACTACAATCTCTTGCCTCGTTGCCGCAGATAACACCTTTGTACTTCCATTTGGGGCAATATTGCCAGATTTCTTTTTTTGGGAGCAGACGGGAGAGTCCGTGGAGAAAAAATGCACCTTTTACATATTTTAATCCATCAGTGCACTTATTTATTGATGATTTGATTGTGATTTCATAATCAATCTTTTACGTTGTTAACTGTCCTGTGTAAATATTTTATCATCTTTCTTTTTTATTGTTGCTTTCATCAACTTTAGTTTTGTGGGCTCATTGATTCTAGCTCGATTTACTGTTTGTTCCTCTTTTTACGGGTTGTGGAGAAAAAGAAAGGAATTGTGGAAAATAGGAACACCATGGGGAACATATAATTACTTGCCATTGTGAAGCAATTGATCGAGTTCCAACCGGGAGCCACAGATGCCTGCCAAGGAGAAATCGCTATTAATTGGAGTATGTGGCAAATGGTCTACCATAGAGATTACACCCAGATGCCTCCATCTTCCCTTAGACCTCGTTTGTCTCTCCCCGAAGGGGATGCAAGACTATTAAAATGCCCTTGTTTGTGTGTCTGCCTGTGTGTATGTGTCCATGTCCATATTCTTTTGCTTTGAAAATGTTTTTCTCTGCAACAGCATGTCTGATCGATGCGAAATTTTAAATATAGAAGGGACTTCCCATGGATAAGATATTATTTCTAACTCTGACATCATAGTTCACAGCCTGGTGTTGGCTTAGCGGTTAGGGTGCTGGCTTGGGATCCTAGGATCATGGGTTCGAATCCCAGTCGATCGCTGCATAAACACCAGGGGGGGTTGACTCAGCCTGTCATCCTTCCGAGGTCGGCAAATTGAGTACCAGTTCAGTGTTAATTCACTGTGTGTCGCAAGAGGCGACTAACAGGGTTGACGGCAGGAAGGGCATCCGGCCAAAAAACATTGCTTCAAAAAGGGGACCACGGTGCCCAAAAACAGGCCAACTCCGGCCATAAAACATTGCTTCAAAAAGGGGACCACGGTGCCCAAAAACAGGCCAACCCCTGCTCTGCAGGGAAAAATGGCCTCGAAAGGTGGTCTCTCTCTGACATCAAGTTCACATGGTACATGGCAGCCATGTTGGATTAAAGGAAAAACCTTGGACATCATTTTCTCCAAAACCGCTTGACAAAAAATATTGAAACTTGGCCATGGCAGCCATGTTGGATTAAAGGAAAACCTTGGACATCATTTTCTCTGAAACCGTTTAACAAAAAATATTGAAACTTGGCATATGTCATCACTCATCACTCATCAACCCTACATGGAGTACATAGGGTGATAACAATGATGCCATTGGTGAAGTGGTATTCAGGCCATAATAATTTGGTTGGTTAGATTGGTTGGATTGAAATCCTTATCCAAAAATCTGAAACTTCATATATCTGATCGATGACCCAATGTGAGTGAACAATTAAACTTATGACGTTATATGTCACATAATATGGCAGCCATATTGGATTAAAGAAAAAATAATCGACATCATTTTCTCCAAAACAGCTCAACGAAAAAAAATGAAACCTGCAATATGTCATCCCCCCCCCGTGGGGTATATAGGGAGATAAGAATAACATCATCAGTGCTGTGGTATTTCATCAGCCACCATTGGTTGAATTGAAGTCTTTATCCAAAAAATCTGAAACTGTTCAAGGAAAATGTCCATGTGATCCATATCAATATATCTGATCTATGAGCCGATGTGAGGAAAGAACTAAATTTATGACGTATGTCATGCCATTAAACAGTGACATAGATATAATAGGGTGAAATGGATGATAAATGTATATGTGCCATAATAGTAGTGTGTTCAGGTAATGATGGTATTTTTTGTTCAGAATGAACGTGTGAAACAAGACTATGCGCTCTACAAGTTCCAAGTTCTGTTCTGGTTGTATCATTGGTCCCCAACCATACCGTTTTGAAGACTCATGAAACAGATGCCACACACAAATCACACACAAACATGCAGACAGATTCCCAATTTGAATTCAACATGAGATGAACATAGCCGTCAACCTTGCGAAAGTAATGTCCTGGAGCACTCCGGGTGCCGGAGACTCCATCTGGTGGCATTGCTCCCGTCTCTGGAGCCAACTTGTCATTTTTAAGGAAATGCCAAGCTGGAAGTGTGTCCATGTTCTATCCTCTATATGCTGAGCATCAAGTGAGGAAGTAGCATGTACCATTTTAATAAAAGTCTTCGGTCTGATACAGAAAGGGTCAGAATTAAACAACTGACCTACCAGACTGACACACTCTAACCACATTTCCACTGTTTTTCACTAAATTCAGAAGACAAAATGGTTGTGCTTGTAGAATGATAGCATAAATCGAGTTTTGAATTGCAAATTCTGATTTGGAGAAGGGAGAAGGGTAGAAGGACAAATGTACCGATGCAAAGAGTACTTCAACCTCAGCATTGCCCAGGTAAAATAAATTGTAAAATCCCCCCTGCCACCACCACCAGGTGGCCCAACATGGTACACTTTTACATAGAGAATTTATGCCCTCCCCCTCCCCACACCCCACCCTCCCGCCCCACACCCCCGCACACATGCATGAGGCCACGGACACATAGCCGATGTTACCCCTCACACAAAGTTGTATTCGAGCTTGTAACTTAAAATATGTGGACATGCACAAGGAACAAAGGCAGACATACAGCCACAGAGAGACTATTTTTATATTGTTGCGGTTCTGGGCAACCACCATACAGGTCCCTAAGAATAGTTATTTCAAAGCAGACCATTATCTTAGTCCCTTTCTCTTATTTTGGGTTATTATGTCTTTATGCGTTGGGGAAAGGGAAAGACAGGTCCTCCTCTCATAAGGGATAATTTACCAGGCAATGCACCAGGCTCCAAGGCACATCATGGTGTCCAGGTTCAGAAACCCACTAATCAGGCCCTGAATCATTTTGGGGGAGCCTTTGGTACGGATTAACGAGCTACACCACTCAGGAACCAGGAGACCTCCAAGAGCACAGAATGCTGCTGCAACAACAATGAGGAGGGTTGGAGAGGAGCGAGGGGTTGGAGAGCGAGGAGCGAGGGGTTGGAGAGTGAGGAGCGAGGGGTTGGAGAGTGAGGAGCGAGGGGTTGGAGAGCGAGATGCTAGGGGTTGGAGAGTGAGGAGTGAGGGGTTGGAGAGCGAGGAGCGAGGGGTTGGAGAGCGAGGACATAGGGGTTGGAGAGCAAGGAACTAGGGGTTGGAGAGCGAGGGGTTGGAGAGCGAGGAACTAGGGGTTGGAGAGTGAGGGCCGATTGGAGCGGAGAGTGAGGACCGATTGGAGCGGAGAGTGAGGGCCGATTGGAGCGGAGAGTGAGGGCCGATTGGAGCGGAGAGGAGTGTGAGGAGGTATTGGAGAGGAGTGTGAGGAGGTATTGGAAAAGTGTGTGAGGAGGTATTGGAGAGGAGTGTGAGGGCTTGGAGAGGAGTGTGAGGGCTTGGAGAGGAGTGTGAGGGCTTGGAGAGGAGTGTGAGGGCTTGGAGAGGAGTGTGAGGGCTTGGAGAGGAGTGTGAGGGCTTGGAGAGGAGTGTGAGGGCTTGGAGAGTGTGAGGGCTTGGAGAGTGTGAGGGGTTGGCGAGGAGTGTGAGGGGTTGGTGAGGAGTGTGAGGGGTTGTAGAGGAGTGTGAGGGGTTGTAGAGGAGTGTGAGGAGCTATTGGAGAGGAGTGGGAGGAGGTATTGGAGAGGAGTGCGAGGAGGTATTGGAGAGGAGTGCGAGGAGGTATTGGAGAGGAGTGCGAGGAGGTATTGGAGAGGAGTGTGGGGAGGTATTGGAGAGGAGTGTGAGGAGGTATTGGAGAGGAGTGTGAGGAGGAGTGGCATTGGAAAGGCGTGAGGGTAGAGAGGAGTGAGGGGTCACATATTATGTGAAATAAATAAATTGTGTTCATTACACCATTTTAACCATTTTGTAAAATTTAATGTGCAGCATGTAAATCAAGATGTCCAAATGTCACACACGTCCATACCCGTGGGATTCCCACGGGTGACCCCACTAGTAGGTATATATTCTCTGTAGGTGATTCTGTCTGTCTGTCCGGGGGAGTGGCTACACCCGGTATGGGAGGGGCTTCAAAAACAAATATCCACCATTTTGTTTCCTCGCATAGCTTTGAGGCCTCTTTTGTTAGACCTATTCTCTGGGTCTATTTTTTATCAACGGCATTATTGCAAAGATGAACCTTGTGAATTCCTTCCACAAAATTGCTCTTCATGGGGCCACGAGCCCTGATACAATATCAATAATGAAGATGATACTGCAGATCTCTGTCTGTTGGCGGACAACTGTCTGTTGGCGGACACATTGCAAGCCGTTTACCAATTGGTTAGCGAACACTGAGCTCACTATACACATTTTAATGCCATTTCTGACAGCAAATTATTCCTTTGATTTATTTGTGTTGACATAAACATTGCGTTTGCACAGCAGGCAAAACACGCCTGTTAAAATCTGCATGGCAATCTTACTATAAATTCACCAAATGTCCGTCTGTCTGTTCGAAGGTACCGTAAAAACTGCTGAACCGATCGCAAAGATATTGTTGTGGATATGAGAATGTTTTTTTTATTTTGTTGTTGTGGTAAAATGTTGTTGTAAAAGGTTGTTGTAAAATATCACCCCTCCTCCCTCCGTTGTGGTTGTATAAAGGTCAAAGGGCGTTCCCGTAGTTAGTCCATAAAAAACATACATGCAGGACACGATATATCTTTTCTTTTGATAGTTATCTCTTATTCTGTGTTTTAGGATAAGGCTGTGTCTCCCATTAATTAAAAGTACTCCATTGCACCAGTGAAAGAGAATAGACCCCCTTTCCTTCCCATCCCCAAAAATCTCCCTTTCCATCCCCTCCAAAACCTCCAATGACCTCATATTACATCCCCCTCTCGTCATTGCTGAGCCTCGATTCCCAATCACCTCCCCTCCAATAACCGCCATTGACCACGAGGCTCGAGTCAGGGAAGAAAGGCGTGTCTCCACCTCGTCAGAGGAGGGGAGGGGCGCGCCCGCCCGTCGTCGTCCGGGGCGGAGCCCGAGGGTCGTGCGACCAGCCAGGGCCGAGGTGAGCGCCCCGATGGGCGTGTCCAAAGCGCCGGGGGCGTGATCGCTGGGGGCGCTATAAAAGGGCGCAACCGGAAGTGGAGAAAAAAGAGAGAAGAAGAAAGAGATGCACTCTGGGTTGGAAAAAGAAGGGTTGTGAAGAGAGGAGGAGTTGGTTGCAAGGAGTTGGTCACAGTCGGTTGCCAGAGAGAGGAGTCGGTGGTGAGAAGTGAGAGAAGCAAGAAAGAGTTGAGGGTTGAGGGTTGAGGGACCAGACCAGTGAGACAAGTCCTGGGAACGCAGCGGACGGAGGCCGCCGCAGCCGCGCCACCCCACCGCCAAAGGGGGCCTGAACGGCGGTTCGGAGCAGGGCCGAAACGGAACGGCGGCTGCTGAACGCGCCGGTTGTGCTGCAAGACCCCCCTTGGACCTTTCCTCTCCCGCCAGCCATCCACCTTCTGCCATCCCTGGCATTCCCCGTGTGAGTCGTCTTTGTTTGTTCTGTCCTGGGTAATAAGTTAAGTCTGTAGATAAGCTAAATTTGCACTGTGTCACCTGCGTCTTGTACTTGTAAATAAACTGAATTGCTTTTTGTTGCTTGTGTGTAAATAGTAGAAATAAATTCAGTAGTAATATTTCAAACCTTTTTTTTGTCTCCGTTTTCCTCTTGCATTGCGTCGCTTTTGTCTTTTCCCTCATTGAGCAGCTAGGGTGCGATACAACCAACGTTCGGGTGGAATCGGGTGAGTTTTGTTAGGTCGCGGTTTTAAACCACCGCTCGGTCTATAACATCCAAACCGCGATCTATAACAATTGGTAGTCAGGAGTTGGATTCGAACCTGGGACTAAATTTATTTAGCCCAAATTTTGGACACCAATTGTGTTAGTACTATAACAATTGGTGTCGGGGAGTGAGATCGACCCGGAGCGCGCTTCACGCGCTCAAAATTATAAAGTACGAAATTTGTTTTGTTTTAAAGGAAGAGCCCGAATTTTGAAATCGCGCCATGGCTGTCCAAGGCGACGGGATGCCGGTGGGAGAGATAGAGGGGTTAGAAGTAACCCAGGACTTCGGGGAAGAAAGGGAGGAGGAAAATGGCAATGTGGTTGCGGGAATTTCAGGTGCACAAAATGGCGCTCTAGCGCACGTGATTACAGCGGCGCCACATTTAGCCACGCCCATGGTCGCGGTAGTCGAACCGGAGATGCCAATGGATTTGAACCTTTTTTTTATACAAATGAAGGCCCTTATGGCCCAGAATAGTGAGCGATTGGAGGGCCGGATGGATGCTCAGAGTGAGCAATTGGGGGTAATGGGGAACCGGATGGATGCTCAGAGTGAGCAATTGGGGGTAATGGGGAACCAAATGGGGGTAATGGGAAACGAAATGGGGGTAATGAGGGACGAAGCGAGGGGTACCGGTGAGAAGTTAGACAATAATTTTGAGGGGTTAGACAACGGGATAAAAGAGGTGAGAAATGGGTTAACGGGGGTGGAAAATAGAATGGCTGCCCAGGAGAATCAGTTAGAGGGGGTGAAAAATGGGTTAATGGGGTTAGAAAATAGGATGGAGGACAAATTGCGGGAAATAGGGGAACAATCCGCCCGGGAAATCGAACAGATGGGGAACCAGATGGAGGAAATACGACGAGGGGTGAGTGAGGAGGTCTCGGGGCTGCGCGAGGAGGTAAAGCGAGGCGAAAAGCGTATAGAGAAAGAGGTGAGAAATAATACGGCTAAGTTACAAGGGGGAATAGAAGATCTGACGGAGGAGGTGGAGCAGCTGACAGAGGGACAAACTAAATTAGTGGAGCAGGTTCAAAGGAACACTGCAGTACTCGGAGGGTTAAAGGCGACACAAAAAGAAATTAAAAACGAATTAATAGCGACGCAGAGGCAATGTCAGATGGTACGGGAGGAACTGACAATGAGGGTGGAGGAGGTGACAGAGATAATGGAGACAAAGGACCGGCAGGTGAGGATGCACATAGAGACGGTCACGGTAGCCTTAGAGGACGAACTTGAGGGGACGCACCGAGAAATAAAAGAGGTTAAACAAAAACTAGAGGAAGTGGGAGAAGAGGTGAGTGAAATTAAGAAGGGACGAACAGAAACTAAAAGAGAAATCCAGGAGGAGGTGATGGAATATGTGCAAGGTCGGTGCTCAACTCATGATGTGATGCTCACTAACCGAATAAAAAGTTTGCAGGTGGCAGAGGAGGTGCGACGAGGTACGGAGGTGAGTGGCAATGTATATGATGTGAGGAAAGCTTCAGTCGGCTTGGGGATTGGTTTGGATCCGGGTGTTCGTGAAAGGCCGTTGGTGAAGTGTGTGACAGGTCAGGTGTGCGAAAAAAGAGGTGTGCGAGAATGTCCGACCATGGGGTGTGTGAGGAAAAAGTGCACGCCGAGGGGTGAGTGTGCCGTCAGGAGTGAGCCGGTCGTAGCGCGTGTGCGAGGGAGCACAGGGAAGCGCGGTGTGGTGAGTGTTACGGAGGAAGTAACGAAAAAGTGTGCGCGAGAGGATGCGCGAGAAAGGTGTGTAACGGACGGGTGCATGAGGAAAGAGTGTGCCGTCGAGAGTAAGGGTGAGTGCGCTGTCAAGAGTGGAGGAGAGAGTAGTGAGAGTGAAACGGAGCGTGAGTTGGTTGTGACAGGTGAGCAAGGATGCACACCTGGAATGGTAGAGCGTGTGTGGGAAGGCACATTTGAGTTGGTAGTGAGGCACGTGGTTGGGTGTGCGAGTGAGAGCACACCTGTGATTGTCACAGAGGAGGTGACCGAGAAAGGGGCGCGAAGAGGTGTGTTAGTGAGGTGTGCGAGCGACGAATGTGTGCCAAGGTGTTCGGTGGTCAGGTGTGTGACCAAGTCGGTGAGCGGAGTGGGTGTACCGAGGTGTGTAAGGAAAGGTACGAGGAGAATGGGAACGGCTGCATGTATGAGCACGAAAGGGGTAGCGTATGCATGTAAGCCTGCAGGTGAAGCGTCGACGATAACCGGGTTAAAGGTTAGGTCGACTTTTAGCCGAATCGGGCCCTCGGTGCGTGCCGGGCTTCGCGTGCCGCGAGAACCAGCGGAGATCCGAGCCACGGCGGGTTCGAAAGGACCGCCGTGCGCGATCCACGCTGGGCCTCGCGTGGAGCGGCCGCGTCCGGGCTCCACTAGGCGGAGCGGGCCGCCCGATAGGAAGGGTCGTCATGGCGACCACTTTCTGTTGGGACGTGCCGGCAGGTCGAGATCGGGACATTGGATGGCTCCACGCCGAGGTGGTGCGTGGGATCTCGGCCCGGGTAAGCCCCCATCCCTGCCACGAATGCGGGACGTATCCAGCCGCTGGCACAAAAGAACCCGCGTTCAGTGCTCGGCTGTACGAAGCCGGGCTGTAGATGTGAATTGGCGCACCGAGAGGATGTAATAAGTAGACGGGTGATGGTGATAGTGATAGTGATTTAAAACGAAATTTAGAAAAGTGAATAGAATTGGCAGTAAAGGGAAAATTTTTGAATTGTTGGATTTGGACGAGCGAAATTGGTAGTGAGAGACCCCCGATGTGGTGGGATGGCAAATCCACCATCCTTCCCATGTGGGGGCAAAGGAGCAATAGTTTATGGGGTGGCTATGACAACCGAGCCAGGGAGGGCTTGGATAATTGTAGGGATCTAGCGAAGATTGACATTAGGTAACGTTAAGTTTAGTTAGTGACTGATACCTGTAGTGGGGACGCAGGTAGATTAGTGTGGATGATAATGACGTGGGAGCGCAATAGTTTAAAGGGACGACTGGGAAGCGCAAGTTTCAGAAGGGAGTAGTTAGCTGAGATGATGCCGTGTGTGTGAGGATTGAACAGGTGAGGATGGAACAGGTGTGATTGCACAGGTGTGCAACTGAACAGGTGTGTGGAGCAGTGTGTGAGTGAGTGAGGGTGATGTGTGTTGTGTTGACCAAATGGTCCAGGAAGAGGAGGAGGGTGCAGGTGGCACCAGGTGAGATTGCACAGGTGTGCAACGACAGGTGAATGAAAGACAGGTGTATGGAGTAAATGGTCTGGAGGATTGGAATGGATGGTCGTGGAGTGAGAATGGTGGAAATTGTGGAGTGGAGTGGATGGTGCGAAGGTGTGAATGGGGGAAGAGTGGACCCCCATCACGGATACCCGGGGCGGGTAGTGTAAGTGTTAGGTAGAGGGTACAGGTAAATTGTGGTTTGGATATTGGCATCTGTGGTGCGAGGTGAAAGAATGGTATTTGGATGGGTGCATTAGTGTTGTGGAAATGGCTGGGCGTGTAGCCTGTTAGTGTGTGTAGTTGGTTTGGGCACTCCACCACTGTAAGGATGTCGGCCAGGTGAGGCCGCAGGTGGGCTCTGGGAGCCGGTAGTAGTTGTGTGAATGGGGCCCGAGGATCCGGAGGACGGACCCGGGTAGCCCAGTGCCAGAGGGCACCATGGGGTGACAGAGCCAGGAGAGGGGCTGCCCCCAGTTAGATAGGTTAGGGTGAGGAGCTAGGTAAGCTCGGGTGGCAACTACAGTGGTGGAGGTGTGCAGGTGGGTAGACCTGTTGGGAGAGCTACACGTCGTGGCCCAGAAATTGTGCGAGGGCACCGGGAGATGAATCGGGGGAGTGAGACCCCAAATTGAAAAGCACCACAGTTTGGCCAATGGGAATTGGTTTTTAGAACCCATAGTGTAAGAGGGCCAATGGTTTGGCCAGAGAAAGACCCCGGGTAGTGTAAAGTGTGTTAAAGTCATTTAGAAAATAGTTAGGATGAAGGATCTCCTCGCACCATCTGCATCCACTCACCTGAGGTGACAGGTACTCCACACCATGCCATGTTTTGATTATTTTTTATGATGCAAATGTTTGGATTGTGAGACGCATCATGACGTGGGTGTGACATTGTGCTTTGATGTTCCATCTCTGCCTCCTTATGAGGATTGATGATGAATTGATGATGGCAAATTTTTGAAGTAGAGGGATTGTGGAGACGAATTTGATATAGGGGAAATATGGGGAAGACGTGACAGTAGTGACGAATTGGTAATGTGTAGGTTTTGTACATATGGGGTAAGGGCAAGGGTGGGCTAGGTAACAGGGGGGTGACGTACGGTAGGGACGAGCTTTCTCACTTCGCCCTCCGTACGCATTTCGCCTTGCATTGCCTTTTTGATGTGTACCCTTGAGACCTTACCCCTCGCTCATCTGTCTTGTCCCCCCTTTTTGTCTCCCACATGAGGACCTGAGCGCCGTTGGGCGCCGAGGGGAGCGTGCGTGGGTCGGCCATTGTGCGCCCGAAATTCCCAGAACCAGCTGTCTGCATCGATGCACCACATTATGGACCACATGTCAGTGGCCGAGCACCACTTATGGACCCCATGGGTTGGGGCAAGGCCCCTCTGCTGGAACCGGCCATGAGGGCCCGAAATCTTGCTGGCGGACCTTGGCCACAGGGCACCGATGCCCCACAGGTGAACCACACGTAGTCGGCCCTGTGGGCCATAAATAAAGATAAATAAAATGGACACGTTTGGGCAAGCTTTATTGCAAATAGGCCGCCAGTAAGCAAAGCAAAGGAAAATGACAACAACTGGAAGAAATAATGATCACCAGCAGAGGGAGCCGAAGAGCAAGAGACACCTGCAGGGTTGGGTTTGTTGGTTTTATTTTATTCATTGAACTATGGTGACTGCACCGATTGGTGCTTGGGTGTGTATTGGTGCGTTATTGGGTGCGTTCATGGTGCGTCGATGCAGAGCAGACTGTCTCCCCCCAGAAAGAACAATTACAGGTCCTGGGTTAGTTTTGTAAATAAAAATAGCGTCAGTGTAAATAATGCTTCCCACCGTCAGTGTATAGTTTGAAGACCATTCCGCAATTCGGTTAACTGTGGGCGTAAGTCTGTTAGGCAGGGTGCAATGGAGCAGCGGGACACATTTATTTATGTTTTAAAACTGTCGCACTCAGGGTCAGGTTAAAAGTAGAGGGAACTACACCTACGTGCCACACTAAGGTAAAAGTAATAGGCCCGGGACGTGCCTAAGGGGAGGAGGGTGCAGTGTTGTGGATATGAGAATGTTTTTTTTATTTTGTTGTTGTGGTAAAATGTTGTTGTAAAAGGTTGTTATAAAATATCACCCCTCCTCCCTCCGTTGTGGTTGTATAAAGGTCAAAGGGCGTTCCCGTAGTTAGTCCATAAAAAACATACATGCAGGACACGATATATCTTTTCTTTTGATAGTTATCTCTTATTCTGTGTTTTAGGATAAGGCTGTGTCTCCCATTAATTAAAAGTACTCCATTGCACCAGTGAAAGAGAATAGACCCCCTTTCCTTCCCATCCCCAAAAATCTCCCTTTCCATCCCCTCCAAAACCTCCAATGACCTCATATTACATCCCCCTCTCGTCATTGCTGAGCCTCGATTCCCAATCACCTCCCCTCCAATAACCGCCATTGACCACGAGGCTCGAGTCAGGGAAGAAAGGCGTGTCTCCACCTCGTCAGAGGAGGGGAGGGGCGCGCCCGCCCGTCGTCGTCCGGGGCGGAGCCCGAGGGTCGTGCGACCAGCCAGGGCCGAGGTGAGCGCCCCGATGGGCGTGTCCAAAGCGCCGGGGGCGTGATCGCTGGGGGCGCTATAAAAGGGCGCAACCAGAAGTGGAGAAAAAAGAGAGAAGAAGAAAGAGAGATGCACTCTGGGTTGGAAAAAGAAGGGTTGTGAAGAGAGGAGGAGTTGGTTGCAAGGAGTTGGTCACAGTCGGTTGCCAGAGAGAGGAGTCGGTGGTGAGAAGTGAGAGAAGCAAGAAAGAGTTGAGGGTTGAGGGTTGAGGGACCAGACCAGTGAGACAAGTCCTGGGAACGCAGCGGACGGAGGCCGCCGCAGCCGCGCCACCCCACCGCCAAAGGGGGCCTGAACGGCGGTTCGGAGCAGGGCCGAAACGGAACGGCGGCTGCTGAACGCGCCGGTTGTGCTGCAAGACCCCCCCTTGGACCTTTCCTCTCCCGCCAGCCATCCACCTTCTGCCATCCCTGGCATTCCCCGTGTGAGTCGTCTTTGTTTGTTCTGTCCTGGGTAATAAGTTAAGTCTGTAGATAAGCTAAATTTGCACTGTGTCACCTGCGTCTTGTACTTGTAAATAAACTGAATTGCTTTTTGTTGCTTGTGTGTAAATAGTAGAAATAAATTCAGCAGTAATATTTCAAACCTTTTTTTTGTCTCCGTTTTCCTCTTGCATTGCGTCGCTTTTGTCTTTTCCCTCATTGAGCAGCTAGGGTGCGATACAACCAACGTTCGGGTGGAATCGGGTGAGTTTTGTTAGGTCGCGGTTTTAAACCACCGCTCGGTCTATAACATCCAAACCGCGATCAATAACAATATTTTGGGTGGGTAATCCTGGGACCCCTGGGAGTAAAATAGGCTATTTAGTTTTCCCAATTTCAGCTTTGGTCTCCAGCATTCTCAGGTTTGGACTCCCGCATAACATTCGCGTTCGCATAACGTTCATTGTGACGATGTTCTCATTGTGACGATGTTGTGACGATGTATGTGTTCATGGTAGTGTTTGACGTGACGGTGATAACGTAATTTCGTAATGTTTTTCGTTACGTAATCCTTTAATGAACTTGTAATGTGTAATGAATGTTTAATGCCCTTCGATGTCCGGGGCTGCACGCGCGCTACACTGGACGGGCCAGCGTGTACCTTGCCCTTCGCCGTCAGGCTCGGGTAAACCGCTGAGCCCCATCCGTGATGGGGACTGGGGCTTGAGACAGTGTCCCATGAACGAGGAATCCCCAGTAAGCGCGAGTCATCAGCTCGCGTTGATTAAGTCCCTGTCCTTTGTACACACCGCCCGTCGCCGCACAAACATCACAATGAAACACAATCACAATTCACATATTCATGCAATCCGAATAAATACGAATAAATAAATTCGAAGTCGAATATTCGAATAATAATTCGAATATTTTCGTCACAATGAAAACATCGTCATAAATGGGTACTGGGGACAATGTGACAAACGTCACAAACGGGTACAATATTGGAGAGGCCATTGCCAAAACGATTTGTTTTCTCTGGTACGTGTTTCTGGGCGGGTACCCTTTCAGATAAACCGGTAAAATGCCTCCCAAACGGAAAGCCTCATTAACGAAAACGTCCAAGGAAGCATTCACATTCACAAAATTTCTTCCTTCAATTTCTGATATTTTGCCTTTTCATTTCGGCTTCCCAATTGAAGCACGGGCAGGTACCGTTGCTAGTAGATATAAAGGGAGACAAATTTGAGTCACCACAACAGTTAAAAGGAATATACAGCGTGTTCCATAAGTCCAGAACCACAGGGCAAAATAAATGATTTTGTGATCATGATTATGGGATTGTTCCAGACTTATGGGACAACATATATATATATATATATATATATATATATATATATATATATATATATATATATATATATATATATACAGTGCATTCAGAAAGTATTCAGACCCCTTCACTTTTTTCACATTTTGTTGTGTTGCAGCCTTATGCTGAAATCGTTTAAATTCATTTTTTCCCTCATCAATCTACACTCAATACTCCATAATGACAAAGAGAAAACAGGATTTTAGAAAGTTTTGCTACTTCATTAAAAAGAAAAAACTGAAATATCACATTGACATAAGTATTCATACACTTTGCTATGACACTTGAATGACATATGCCAAGTTTCAAATTTTTCCAAGTTTCAATTTTTTCGTTAAGCGGTTTCGGAGAAAATGATGTCCAATTTTTTTCCTTTAATCCAACATGGCTGCCATGTACCATGTGAACTATGATGTCAGAGAGAGACCACCTTTAGAGGCCATTTTTCCCTGCAGAGCGGGGGTCGGCCTTTTTCGGGCACCGTGGCCCATTTTTGAAGAAATGTTTTATGGCCAGATGCCCTTTCTGCCACAAACCCTGTTAGTCGCCTCTTGCGACACACACAGGGAATTACCAGTGAGCTGGTGCTCAATTTGCCGACCTCAGAAGGATGACAAGCTGAATCAACCCCCTTAGAGTTAATTCAGCGATCGACCTGGATTCAAACCCAGGATCCTAGGATCCCAAGCCGGCACCCAAACCGCTAAGCCAACACCAAGCTGATGCACGAGGATGGGTATAAAAGGAATTTGAAAACATGTTTTATTCGCCCAGAAAGTTCAAGGATCGCTGTTGGTATCAGTTTGATAAAGTACTCGCTGCAATTGCAGAACCACAAGCAATTCAGAGTTCAAAACATTATGAAATGAATCCAGATGTATGAGAAATTATTGTGAAGGCTTCCAGCTTGCAGATTGAGATTGTTATGATCATATTTACACTGCCAACTGGCAAAAATTAATCCTCATAAGTTACAAACAGTTCTGGTTAGAATTTCAATGTCATTGCTCCTGTTAAAATGAACTTTTTCCTGTTAATAATTTTGTCCTTTTGCATATCGTTACCAACTTGTCCATACTTGTTAAGTAATAAAATCTTGTATATTTTTTGAAATACTCAGCACAAGTTTTGATATCTTGGGTTAATCTGCTTCATTACCTCCGCCACCAAAGGTGGATGGAGGTTATGTTTTCACCCTTGCCTGTCCGTTTGTCTCTCAGTTTGTCCGTTTGTTTGTGAACAAGATATCTCAAAAGGTTGTGGACGGATTCGGACGAAATTTGGCAGAGAAGTAGCGTGTATGACAAGGAAGAAATGATTCGATTTTTGGTGAAGATCCCGAGACGGATCCGGCTACTAGAATTTTTAAAAGTGATTCTTCACCATTGGGAGGAGATGGGGCCAAAAACGATACATAGCGGGATATCTGAAAAAGTTGTGGACCGATTTGGACCGACCTTGATGGACCGGTTGTGTATGTGACAACGAAGAATCGGTTCAATTTTGGTGAAGATCTGATCCGGATAGTAGAATTCTTTAAGTGATTCTTCACATTGAGAAATAGGGCCAAAAACAATATCTCAAAAAGTTGTGGACAGATGATTTTGATTAAATGTGATTCTGTGTTGTGATTTTCTGGTCTTTTCTGGATCTTTTGCTGGATCCAGCGTCGGCGACATGAACAGAGTGACTGGCACCCTGAACCAAAAGGGCTACCACAGCATTTTGCAGCGCCATGCAATACCCTCTGGTATATGCCTTGTTGGTCAGGGGTTCATCCTACGGCAAGATAATGACCCTAAACACACCTCCAGGCTATGTCAAAACTACCTTCGAGGAAAAGAACAAGACGGTAGACTTCAAATCATGGAATGGCCAGCACAGTCTCCAGACTTAAACCCCATCGAGCTGGTTTGGGATGAACTGGACAGAAGGGTGAAAGCAAAGCAACCTACAAGTGCAACACATTTGTGGGAACTTCTACAACAGTGTTGGGAAGAACTTCCCGAACAATATTTGATTTCCATTGTAGAAAGAATGCCACGAGTGTGTTCGGTGGTTATATCTGCAAAAGGTGGCTACTTTGCTGTCAAAAGTTTAAATTAAATTTTGTTAAACAAAATGATTCTATGATTTCTTTTGTTTATTTATTCTATACTTAATTTCAGAGTACATCGAGACATTAAACCGTAAATTTCAATAAAAACTGGAAAAATTGAGGTGTTCTAAAACTTTTGACCAGTAGTGTATATATATTACCAACCGACCATCTACCCTTACAACATGCACTACTCAAACAAAAACACAATCATTAAAAACCACACTCACTCCTGCAACACACACACCCACTCCTGAAACACACACACACATACACACACATCTCCATTTCTCATCCACACCCAGTTGCTACCCCTTTATGCTGAAATGAACCACCACCCACAACCTCAACCTACACCGTTCGACACGTCCCCAAAAACTTCCTCCAAATCCAAAGTGAGCCTTTCAAGGCAACCTGGAACACTTTGTCACACATCCTTCTTCTTTCTGTCCAACACACTCCAAGCTGAGCAAGAAATGGAGAAAAGGAATTGCTAATATATCCTCTACACTGCACCTCAAATGGCTGAGAAGAAACTCGCCAACCCTTCTCCCGACACGCTGCCTCTAGCTCACTGTACTTTCCTCTCTTCCTCTCATGCACCTCCTCCATGTTCACTTCCCAAGGTAAGGACAATTCCCCTACAATGACCTGTCTTGTTGCACCTGACCAGATGACAACGTCAGGCCACAACTTTGTCACACAGATCTCCTCTGAGAATACCAATTGTGGTTTTAGATCTGCCACCACCTGCCAATCACAAGCATCTGACAGCCCTCTTGCTTTCCACCATCTCCTCTTTACACCTCTTACCACTTGGCCCTCTTTGACAAACAACACATCTCCCCCATCGGTCTCCTTTCCCACTCTTCTCTCTCTCTCGATGTCAGCACCTCTTGTTGCACCATCTGCACTACCACTGCCAGCACCTGATCATGCCGCCACTTTTATCTTCCTGCTGCCAATGCGATTGAGCATGCACTGAGTGCATGCTGCACCGTTCCGAAACCTCCATACAATGAACATCTCTCCTCCTGCAACAACCCCCACAATCTCAAGTTTACTGGTGATGGAAGCACATCATACATTGCCCGCAACAGGAAACTCAACAATATTGGCTCCATCCTCCAAATCTCTTGCCACTTCAATGTCCTCACCTGCACACCTTCCCACCACGTCCAAGCACCTTGCTCTGCCTGTCCGACTTTCTCACCTCCCTCTCAACTATCTCAACCCCTCCTCCTCCTTTCTTCTCACCTCCCTCTCAACCATCTTCCTCCTCTCTTTCACACATGCCTTTCCCCATCGCTCATGCTCCATCCACCCCAAGCCATGCTTCCCGTGCTATACCATCCCCACGATCTCCTCCTGTTGCAACCGCTCCTCCATCTCATCTACCTCTGCTCTTGCATTACACTTCCGACTTCCCTTCTTCTCTGGGAGAGCATTCTTTACCACTGAATCACTTGAATCCCGAAACATCATGAACTCCCGCACCCTCACCACCTTAAACTCCTCGGTTAATGATGTCAAGGGAAACTGGAGTTTCCCACCCTGACCATAAATGGCAATGTTCGTCAAACAGCATGGCACTCCCAACCACCTCCTCACAAATCCGCTCACCACAACCTCCATCCTCTCTAGATGTCCAATCGCAATATCATACATCATCAATGGCCACGATACTCGTGGCATTAATCCAAACTTCAAACACCATACCTTCAACTTACCTGGCAAACCACATCCTTCAAACCTCTCAAAAGCTTGTTCCTCACCTCCTCCACCCTTCCCACATCATTCAACTCCACTGTATACCATCTTCACAAACTCTTCACAGGGGCCTCCGTCAATAATGGAACCACCTTCCCTCCCAGCTCAAACCTGTGCATGTTATCCACCACTCCTCGTCTCACTACCACACTCCTCGACTTTCTTGCTTTAAATCCCAATCTTGCCCACCGCATCAACCTTTCCAGTCGTCCCAGTACCTCTACTGCTTCATTATCCGACTGTTGGACAACTGTCAGGTCATCCATGAATGCAAACATCGCTGGCAAACTCTGATCATAATATGAGAAAAACTGATCATAATATGCCATCAAAAAATCCCTAAATCTCCGTGGCACCCAAAAGAAATCCATGGCATACCTGATCGATCAAGGCATGCGGCACTGACCCATGTGCATTCTCCAAATCCAGCCATACCACCCCTGACCCCCACATCCTTCCTTTTCCTCTTTGCCTCCTGTAACACTTGCCAGACCATTGCCGAGTGTTCAATGCATCCTGGTGATCCTGGTATTCCTGCCTTCTGCACAGAACCATCCACAAAACCATTCCCTCTGATGAAGCCTGAGAGCCGTGCCACAAAGACACTCATCAATACCTTCACATCTACATCGAGCAATGATATTGGTCTAAAGTGCTCCAGTGTCACAGCCTCCTCCTGCTTTAGAATATAAACTCCTTCCGCCCTAGTCCATTGACTGGGCACCACTCCTTGCCTCCATACCACCTTCAGAGCCTTCCACAGATACTGCCTGATGCCTTCACAACTCTTAAACACCTTGTATGGCATTCCACTTGGTCCTGGAGCCGATGCCGCCCGTGCCTTCCTCAAAACTGCCTCAACCTCAGACATCTTTGGCTCTGACAAATCAAATGGAACACCTGGCTCTGTCGGTCTCACCAAGCCTTCGATGTCCTCCACCACTTCAGCCCTCCTTGTGTCTGCGTACATGACACATATGTGACCTTCCAACTCTTCCTTCAGTACACCAGATCGACACTGCTCCAACAGATCCTTCATAAACTGAAAAAGAATCTCAAAGAACCTTTTTCTCTTCCTCTGCCTCTCCTTCCTTCGCCTCTTCATCCTTTCCACTCTTTTCAATTTCACCAACTTCACCCTCGCCTGCTTCGTCAATAACTCAAGCCCATTGCTCTCCCCTTCCACTGCCCTCTTCCATCTTCCATTCAAGTTTCATTATTGATTATCATTGATTCTATATATATATATATATATATATATAGATATATATCTCTAAATATCTATAAAGCTCAGTTGACTTTTTGCTCCACCAAATAACAGCGAAACGGAGTTGAGTAAAAGGGTGAAAATTCTACAGATGCTGTGATAAATAACTACCTCTGTCGGTTTGAATGTTTGAAAGAGAATAGACGTCTGGATCAATTTTTGAATTAAATTGAAATCCAGATTTATATAATCTATCTATAATTCCACTAATCTCTGTGTGTATGTTTGTTTGTATGTTTGTATGTTTGTATGTCTGTGACCGCTGTTTCTCGACAACTACCAGTCCGATATACTTTAAACTTGCCAGGTATATTGCTGGGGACCCGAGGATGTGCCTTTTCAAGGTTTGAAATTAATCGGACAAGTAGTTACCGAGCTATGTCCAAAAACGATTCAACCAATCAGAGAGCAGCGAGCTATCACGTGTGCCGAACGTGGCGAACAGACTCTGCCTCGGACGGCACATTTGAGAGCGTATTCATTTATTTCACGTTGGCAAACTATGTTGGCGTTAAACTATGTTTTAAAACTAATTAAAACTACTTTGCGATTCATCGTAACTGCGATTCGTAACTGCCGTTCGCTTTGGCTTTGCGAATGGACCAAACCATTTCATGTAAATAGAGGGGGGGGATTGTCACCGTACTCGCAAGCCGTTCACTTTGGACCAAACCATTTCATGTAAATAGAGGGGGGGGGGGATATAATTTTAGATATAGATATAGTACGGGCATGCCCTAGTCTATCTATAATTCCAGTAATCTCTGTGTGTATGCGACCGCTGTTTCTCGACAACTACCGGTCCGATATACTTGAAACTTGCCAGGTATATTGCTGGGGACCCGAGGATGTGCCTTTTCAAGGTTTCATATTAATCGGACAAGTAGTTACCGAGCTATGTCCAAAAAACGATTCGACCAATCAGAGAGCAGCGAGCTACCGAGCTATGGCGATTTAGCCGTTCGCCGTTCGCTTTGGCTTTGCGAATGGACCAAACCATTTCATGTAAATAGAGGGGGGGGGGGGTTCTACCGTACTCGCAAGCCGTTCGCTTTGGCTTTGCGAATGGACCAAACCATTTCATGTAAATAGAGGGGGGGGATATAATTTTAGATATATATATAGTACGGGCATGCCCTAGTATATATAAACGCGAGTTGTCTGTGTGTGTCCGCGTTTTATTCAGATATGACTGAACGGATCTTCATCAAACTTTCAGAGGTTCATCAGTGAGTGCCTGTGATTGTTTTAGGCAGAAAAAGAAGAAAAAAAAATCGTTTTTTTAGAGTTTAAATTTTTTTTTTTCAATCGCTCGATAGCGCCGAAGCCTTTTTAAATTAATGACAGTTATACACAAGTACACATTCGCATAAATAAATACAAAACAATTACCAGACATTTGAATACAAATAAATCAAACAATTCCGGAAGTGTACAAATTTGGTAATACGGCTTCTTATTCTTCCTGATCGGCATCACACTTAACTCATTAACGTGAGCCACATTCACTCAGAAACGTGAGCCACTCCCCTTCCTCCCCCTCCCCTCCTCCTCCTTCCCCCCTCCCCTTCCCCTCCTCCTCCCCTTCCCCTCCTCCTCCCCTTCCCCCCTCCACCCCTTTCCTCTCCTCCCCACATTCCCCCCTCCCCCTTTCCCCCTCTCCCTCCTCCTCCCCTCTCCCCCCTCCCTTCCCCTCCTATTGCCCCCCTCCCCGCCTTTCCCTCCTCCCCCCTCCCCTCCCCTTCACCCTCCACCTCCTCCCCTCGCCTTCCCTCCTCCCCTCTCACCTCCCCCTCCCCTCGCCTCTCTCCCCTTCCCTCCCCCTTTTTTACAAGGTGTATATTTGGAGAAGTTAGCTAAGGTGGTAAACTTTTTTCTACAAACTATTCTTTCACTATTGACAGTGATGTCGTTAGATGAGCAGTATAATTACCTTTAAATTGATGTATAGGTTGTGTTTGTACTGTTTTTGGTTTTTGAATAATTAGTGATTAGCGCATTTGAGTGGCCACGTGACTCCTTCTTCACTGATCTTCCCGTTGTAACATCCGAATTAACAGTAATTTTTCACATCTGGTAACATATTTGATGATCGGAGCATCTCACCAGTAATATCGGTATTCGGGTTGAAATCCGAAACAAATTTGGCTTTTTATAAAGCATTGTATGTATGAATCTGCCCTCAAAGATGGCGACAGGTGGTGGCTCATGCGTGTATAAGTTATGAATTGTGAGAAAATGACTGTTTAAAACCCCTCGTTTTAAGGTCCATCATGGTAAAAAAAAAAAAAAAAAAGTGGTGCTATTGAAGGAGCTCGGGCTCCCACGTCGATCGGAAGAATGGACGCGACAAAAAGCTGGAATTCGTCCGAGTTGCTTTATTCAAACAAAACACTCAGGTACTCTGAAAAGCCCGTTTATCGGGCAGCAATATATATACACACATTATCCCAGAGCGTTTGCCCAGGAAAGGCGAGAGGGGGCGTGGCCGAGCGTCCTGGCAGCGGCCTGGCAAGTTGAGGGCGAGCCTGCCCGGGCGTCCTGGACGAGCCCGGCATGGTGATCGCTCCGCGTCCTTGATAGGTGCAAGGCGATTGTGAAAACCCAGCGGTAGCCGCTACACACGTCACCCCAGAATCGACTTGCACCGGCGGGGTCAATTTGAGGGGGGTCCTGATGACCCGGCCGAAGCGACCCCTGGCGGGTCATGGGGGGGGGGGGTCCGGTGTGGTGGTGGGCGGTCGAGTGGGGGGCACCGTGGACGGGGGGCGGCCTCGCCGCGGCGGAAGGGCCACCCGTGGTGGTTGGTCGACGTCCACGTGCGCCGGCTTGAGGCGGTCCACCGCAATCCGGTCCGACCTGCCGCCGATGTCGATGACGAATGACTTGTCGTCCCGTCGCAGGACCCGGAAGGGCCCGTCGTACGGTGGCCGGAGTGGCCCCCGATGTGCGTCGTGACGCACAAAAACATACTCCCCTGTGCGAAGTGCTGGGGGGACGTAGGACTGGGGGTCACCGTGGTGGGATGTTGGCACGGGGGCAAACCATCGGGCGGCCTCCTGGAGGTCCGAGCGCTGGTGAGCTGCGGACCAGGGACTGGTAGCGTCGGGCACGAATTCGCCCGGGACGCGTAGCGCCTGGCCGTAGACAAGCTCGGCGGTGGATGCCTGGAGGTCCTCCTTGGGGGCCGTGCGGAGGCCCAAAAGGACCCACGGTAGCCGGTCGGCCCAACCGCCGTCTTGAAGGCCGGCCATGAGCGCGGCCTTCATGGAGTGGTGGAATCGCTCGCACAACCCGTTTGCTTGGGGGTGGTAGGCCGTAGTACGGTGGAGCTTGACCCCCAGGTTGCGGGCGACCGTGCCCCACAGCTCGGAGGTGAACTGTGGTCCGTGGTCTGACGAGATGTCCACCGGTCCGCCGAAGCGGGCGACCCAGGTGGCGATGAAAGCCTGCGCCACGTCGGCGGTGGTGGTGGAGACGAGGGGAACGGCCTCCGGCCACCTGGTGGTCCTGTCCACCATGGTGAGCAGGTGTGTGAACCCCCGTGATGGGGGGAGGGGGCCCACCAGATCCACGTTGACGTGGTCGAAACGTCGTTCGGGCACGGTGAAAGGTGCCAGCGGGGCCTGGGTGTGTCGGTGGACCTTGGCCCGTTGGCAGGCTGTGCAGGTGCTGGTCCAATCGCGGACGTCCCGACGAAGGCCGTGCCAGACGAATCGCGCCGACACCAGCTTCTGGGAAGCTTTCCGGCCCGGGTGGGAAAGGTCGTGGAGGGAGGCGAAGATGCGGCGCTGCCAGGAAATGGGCACGATGGGGCGAGGCTGGCCTTGGGAGACGTCGCAGAGCAGGACAGTGTCAGCGAAGGGGATGTCGGCCAGGCGGAGGCCCGTGTCCGCCGCCCGGAGGGCTTGCACCGTGGTGTCGGTGGTTTGGTCCGCCGCCATAAGCGCGAAGTCCATGCCCAGGTGGACCGCGTACGCGCTGGCCCGGGAAAGACAGTCGGCCACGGCGTTGTTTTTGCCGGCGACGTGCCGGATGTCCGTGGTAAACTCCGACACGGCGGAGAGGTGGCGCTGTTGGCGGGCCGACCACGGCTCCATAACCTTGGCCATTGCGTAAACCAACGGCTTGTGGTCGACGAACGCCGTGAAAGGTCGGCCCTCCAGGAGGTGGCGGAAATGGCGGACGGCCAGGTGTAGACCGAGGAGCTCACGGTCAAACGTGCTGTATTTGAGCTCGTTCGGCCGGAGCTGCCGGCTGAAAAAAGCGAGTGGCTGCCAAACCCCGTTCACCCATTGCTCATGTACAGCGCCCACCGCGTAGTCGGAGGCATCCGTGGTGAGGGCGATGGGAGCGTTGAGCACCGGGTGAGCGAGCAGTGTTGCGTCGGCGAGGGCCCGCTTTGAGCTTTGGAAGGCCGCGTCCATTGCTGCGGACCAGGCGATGTCGTGCTTGGCCGGCTTGCCCCGGAGGGCTTCGTAGAGGGGCCGCATGAGTTGAGCAGCGCGGGGCACGAAGCGGTGATAAAAATTCACCATTCCCAGGAATTCCTGCAGGGCCTTTATGGTGCGGGGACGCGGGAACGTGGTGATGGCCTCGACCTTGGTTGGCAGCGGCACTGCACCGTTCTTGGTGATGTGGTGGCCCAAAAAATCAACGGCCGTCGTGCCGAAGTGGCATTTGGCCGGGTTGACGATGAGGCCGTGCTCGCTGAGGCGCCCGAACAGTTTCGGAGGTGGAGGAGGTGCTCGACCCGGGACGTGCTGGCGACGAGGATGTCGTCCAGGTAAACGAAAAGGAACGGCAGGTCACGCAGCATGCCGTCCATCAAGCGCTGGAACGCCTGAGCCGCGTTCTTGAGACCAAACGGCATCCGTAAGAATTCGAATAAGCCGAACGGCGTGATGACTGCCGTTTTAGGGACGTCGGCCGCCACGACAGGTACCTGGTGATATCCCCGTATGAGATCAATTTTTGAAAAAATGACCCGTCCCGCCAGACAGGCGGAGAAGTCTTGGATGTGCGGGATCGGATACCTGTCGGGGGTGGTAGCGTCATTAAGGCGGCGGTAGTCGCCACATGGGCGCCAGCCGCCCCCTGGCTTTGGGACGATGTGTAGTGGCGAAGCCCAAGCGCTATCGGAGCGCCGCACGATGCCGAGGTGTTCTAAAGCGTCGAACTCGGCTTTGGCCATGGCGAGCTTGGCTGGGTCGAGGCGGTGGGCTCTGGCATAGACCGGCGGGCCCGTGGTTGGTATGTGGTGCTCGATCCCATGCCGTACTGCGACGGCCGAAAACGTCGGCCGCGTGAGGGCCGGGAACTCCGTGAGCAGGCGAGCAAACTCGTTCGCCGCCGGGAGGGCGCATGCCAGCTCGGTCGGCACGGAGCTGCTCAATGTGCATACCAGGGAGCTGAAGGTTTCCGCGTTGATTAAACGACGCCGTTGGACGTCCACCAGCAGTCCGTGTGCGCAGAGGAGGTCGGCGCCTAGCAGAGCCATGGGCATGTTTGCGGTTACAAACGTCCAAGCAAAGCGTTGGCCGCCGAAGCAGAGGGTGACATTGCGCGGGCCGAAGGTGCGGATGGCCCATCCGTTGGCCGCAACCAAGGAGGGGCCGCAAACCGCGGACTGCCTGTCCTGGTCAGAGGCGGGTATGACGCTCAGTTGGGCAACGGTGTCGCACAGGAAGCGCCGTCCGGACGCTTTATCCGTGATGAACAGTAAGTTGCCCATGTGGCCGGCGCTCATGGCTGGTAATGAACGCCGGCCCAGCCGTTTCCCGGCCTGCCGAAGGTGCACGGGGGTCGGCATGTCCGGGCCTTCTGTCCGAACCTGGCATGATAGTAACACCACGCTTGGTCAGGTGGAGGACCCGGTCGTCGTGCTGGAGGTGGTCGGCTAGGTGTAGCGGCCGCCAATTGCGTCGGCAGTTCGGTCGTCGACCGTGCCGGGTGCTCGGGCGCCATGGGTGTTGCGTCGGACGGCGGTGGGCCCCAGGTCGCTGCTGCTATGCGCTGGCCTGCGGCGGAGATCTTGTCGGCTTCCCTGGCAAGGGCACGGGGATCCGTGATCGTCGTGCTTGCCAGGGCGAGGCGTACCAGGCTAGGCAGCTGACGGAGGAACAGCTCCCGGAACAGGAATGCCGGAGAGTGCTCGCCGAGCAGCGAAAGCATGTAGTCCATTCGCTCGGAAGGGCGCGTGTCGCCGAGCTCGGGCAGGTCGAGCAGGCGCCGTGCGCGTTCCACCGATGGGAGGGCAAAAGCGTCAAGGAGAAGCTTTTTAATCGCGCTGTATTTGTCAGCGGCTGGCGGGCTCTCAAGGAGGCTCAGGGCGTGGGCCGCGGTGGCTGAACCGAGCGCTGCTACCACATGGTGGAAGCGGGTGTCGTCGGCCGTGATGCCTCGCAGGGCAAACAGGGAGTCCGCCTGTGCGAACCAAACCGCCGCGTGAGCCTCCCAGAAGGTAGGCAGTTTAAGGGCCACTGCCGTGTCCATGTCGGTAGGTCACCAATGAAGGAGCTCGGGCTCCCACTTCGATCGGAGGAATGGACGCGACAAAAAGCTGGAATTCGTCCGAGTTGCTTTATTCAAACAAAACACTCAGGTACTCTGAAAAGCCCGTTTATCGGGCAGCAATATATATACACACATTATCCCGGAGCGTTTGCCCAGGAAAGGCGAGAGGGGGCGTGGCCGAGCGTCCTGGCTGCGGCCTGGCAAGTTGAGGGCGAGCCTGCCCGGGCGTCCTGGACGAGCCCGGCATGGTGATCACTCCGCGTCCTTGATAGGTGCAAGGCGATTGTGAAAACCCAGCGGTAGCCGCTACACTATAACGTTTTGGCGTGATTAACCTTGGTAGCTCAGAGGAGTAGAGTAATCAACAAACAACGTCTCATTCACTTTTATACAGAATGTGGGAGCTGTGCTCGCACGATAAAGCCAGACAAAATGGACGACACAGGAACGAAGTTTCACCGAGCTATTTATTTTAGCTCAACACGAAAGAACTCAAAAGCACTGAATCAGCCCATCGAACGGGCGGCAATTTATAAGGCAAACTCAACACACAAAAGTCACGCCTCTCAGGCGGGGCGTGGGATGCAAATAGGTAAGCCACGCCTCTCAACGGGGCGTGGTATGCAAGACAAGTGTTCGCCCGGGAAAGGCAAGTCTGGACAAGTGACCGCTCGCCGGTTGCGTCATCGGCCGGTGCCAGGTAATTGTGCCATGCTTCCGGTAACCGCTACATGCACCCCCCCCCCCCCCAGAATTAACATGCACCGGGAGAGTCAGTTTGAGGGGGGTCCTGATGACCCGGCCGAAACGACCCCTGGCGATTCGTGTGGGGGTGGTAGGTGGCGTGGCGGTGGATGGTCGGGCGGGGGGCTTGGTTGATGGGGTACGGCCCTGTTGTGGAGGAATGGCCAACCGTGGAGGTTGGTCGAGGTCCAAATGGGCCGGCTTGAGGCGGTCCACGGAGATGCGGTCCGGCTTGCCGCCGATGTCGATGATGAATGACTTGTCGTCCTTCTTCAGGACCCGGAAAGGTCCATCGTACAGCGGCCGGAACGGTCCCCGGTGTGCGTCGTGCCGGATAAAAACGTACTCCGCAGTGCGAAGTGCTGGGGGGACGTGGGGTTGGGGGCAGCCGTGGTGGGACGTGGGCACGGGGGCAAATCTCCTGGCGGCCTCCTGGAGGACCGAGCATTGGCGAGCTGCGGACCAGGGGCCGGGGGCGTCAGGGATGAATTCGCCCGGCACGTGCAGTGGCTGGCCATAGACCAGCTCGGCGGTGGAAGCCTGGAGGTCCTCTTTAGGGGCCGTTCGGAGGCCCAATAGGACCCACGGGAGCCTGTCGGCCCAACCGTCATCCTGGAGGCTGGCCCTGAGAGCGGCCTTCATCGAGCGGTAGAACCGCTCGCACAAGCCGTTGGCTTGGGGGTGGTAGGCCGTGGTGCAGCGAAGCTTGACCCCCAAGGCCTGGGTGACCGCGCCCCAAAGCTCGGAGGTGAATTGCGGGCCTCTTTTGGAGGAGATGTCCGAGGGGGCGCCGAAACGGGCAATCCAAGTGCCAATGAAGGCCTGCGCCACGTCGGCGGATGTTGTTGATGCCAGCAGGATGGCCTCCGGCCACCTGGTGGTCCTGTCCACCATCATGAGGAGGTGAGTGAAGCCCCGCGAGGAGGGAAGGGGTCCCACCAGGTCCACATTGACGTGGTCGAAGCGCCACGCGGGCACGTCGAATGGTGCCAATGGGGCCTGGGTGTGCCAGTGGACCTTCGCGCATTAGCAGGCGACACAGGCATTGGCCCAGTCGCGGACGTCTTTACGGAGCCCGTGCCAGACGAATTTCGCTGCCACGAGCTTCTGTGATGCTTTCCGGCCCAGGTGGGAAAGGCCGTGGAGGGCGTCAAAAATGTGCCGCTGCCATCCGGTGGGCACGATGGGGCGAGGTTGGCCCAGGGAAATGTCGCACAGGAGAACTGTGCCTGTGTCTTCGAAGGGGACGTCGGCCAACCGCAGGCCTGTGTCCGCTGTCCGGAGGGATGGCACCGTGGGGTCGGCCATCTGGTCGGCCACCATGTGGGCGAAGTCCACACCCAGGTGGACGGCATTCGCGCTGGACCGGGAGAGGCAATCGGCCACAGCGTTGTCCTTGCCCGTGACGTGCCGGATGTCCGTCGTAAATTCGGACACGGCGGAGAGGTGGCGCTGCTGGTGGGCCGACCACGGCTCCGTAACCTTGGCCATGGCGGAGACCAGGGGTTTGTGGTCCACAAACGCCGTGAACGGGCGGCCCTCCAAAAGATGGCGGAAGTGGCAAACAGCCAGGTAAAGGCCGAGGAGCTCGCGGTTGAAAGCGCTATACTTGCGCTCGTTAGGGTGAAACTGCCGGCTGAAGTAGGCCAGCGGTTGCCAAGCCCCGTTCACCCACTGTTCATGCACGGCGCCCACCGCGTAGTCAGAAGCGTCCGTGGTGAGGGCGATGGGTGCGTCGATAGCCGGGTGTGCCAGCATGGTTGCGTTGGCGAGGGCCAGCTTAGCGCCCGTGAATGCCGCGTCCATCTCTGTGGTCCAGGTGACGTCGTGCTTGGCCGGCTTGCCCCGGAGGGCTTCGTACAGGGGGCGCATGAGTTGGGCGGCGCGAGGCACGAACCGGTGGTAAAAATTTACCATCCCCAAAAATTCCTGTAGGGCCTTGATGGAGCAGGGGCGCAGGAAACTTGTGACTGCCTCCACCTTGGTAGGCAGCGGGACGGCCCCATGCTTCGTGATGCGGTGCCCCAGGAAGTCGACGGCCGTTACGCCAAACTGGCATTTCGCCGGGTTGATGATGAGGCCGTGCTGGCTGAGGCACTCAAAAAGCGTGCGCAAGTGGATGAGGTGCTCCGCCTGGGAAGTGCTGGCGACGAGAATGTCGTCCAAGTAGACAAAAAGGAAGGTGAGGTTGCGCAGCACGCTGTGCATCAGCCATTGGAAGGCCTGGGCCGCGTTCTTAAGGCCGAACGGCATGCGAAGGAACTCGAAGAGGCCAAAAGGTGTAATTACCGCCGTCTTCGGAACGTCGGCCGGCCGGACGGGTACCTGGTGGTAGCCCCGAATGAGGTCGACCTTGGAAAAGATCCCCCGCCCCGCCAAACGGGCGGAAAAGTCCTGTATGTGTGGTATTGGGTACCGGTCGGAGGTAGTGGCGTCGTTGAGGCAGCGGTAATCACCGCATGGTCGCCATCTGCCACCCGGTTTGGGCATGAGGTGCAGGGGCGAGGCCCACGTGCTATTCGAGCGCCGCACAATGCCCAATCGCTCCAGCGCGTCGAATTCCGCCTTCGCCATGGCGAGTTTGGCCGGGTCGAGGCGGCGAGCCCTGGCGTAGACCGGTGGACCTGTGGTCGGGATGTGGTGTTCGACGCCGTGCTTGACGGCGACGGCTGAAAACATTGGCTGCTTGAGGGCGGGAAACTCGGCGAGTAGGCGGGTGAAATCGTCCACGGCTGGGAGCGCGCAGGCTAGCTTGGTCGGAGCGGAGCCGCCCAATGAGCAAGCGAGCGAGCTGAAGGTCTCCGCGTTGATGAGCCGACGCCGTTTGACGTCGACCAAAAGCCCATGCGCGCAAAGAAAATCTGCACCCAGCAAGGCCATGGGCACGTTCGCCGTGATGAAGTCCCACCTGAAGCGCTGGACCCCGAAGCAGAATGCGACGCTGCGCGAACCGAAGGTGCGGATGGAGGAGCCGTTTGTGGCGACCAAGGCGGGGCCGCAAAGCGCAGCCTGTTTGTCCTGCACCGAGGCGGGTATCACGCTCAGCTGAGCGCCGGTGTCACACAAAAAACGCTGCCCGGACTCTGTGTCCATGATAAACAGAAGGCTGCCTGAATGGCCGACGCTCATGGCAGGCAGCGAGCGCTGGCCTGGTTGTTTCCCGACCCGCCGAAAGTGCACGGTGGGTGGCACGTTCTGGCCTTCTGCCCGAACCTGGCGTGGTAATAGCACATGGTCCGCTCTGGTGGAGGCTCCGGCGGTCGCGTTGGGTTCGGTCGACGGTGTGTCGCGGCGGCCGCTGCCGTCATTGGCGCGGTCTCGGCTGGTGGTGGTGCCGGTCGTGGCGCGGGCATTGCTTCGGTCGGCCCAGGGTTCCAGGCGGCCGCTCCAACGTGTCGCCTGGCCGAGAAAAATTTATCGGCCTCCTTGGCCAGGGTGCGAGGGTCCGTGATGGGCGAGTTAGCCAAAGCTAATCGTACCTGCCCGGGTAGCCGCCGGAGGAACAGCTCGCGGAAGAGGAAGTCCGGGCTGTGGTCACCAAGAAGAGCAAGCATGTGGTCCATGCATTCAGATGTACGGGGCTCGCCCAGCTCCGGGAGGTCGAGTAGTAGTCGCGCGCGTTCGGTCTCCATGAGTCCAAACGCAACGAGGAGTAGGCCTTTGAGCACGCCGTATTTGTCGGCGTTCGGTGGGTGCTGTAGGAAGCTCAGGACCCGGGCAGTGGTGGAGGCGTTGAGCGCGGAGACCACATGGTAGTAGCGCGCCGTGTCCTCCGTAATCTTCCGCAGGGCGAATTGAGAATCCATTTGAGCAAACCAGACGGCCGCGTGCGACTCCCAAAAGCCCGGGAGCTTCAACGCTACAGCTGACTCCATCGCCGTGTTCTTAGAAAGGGGTCACCAATTGTGGGAGCTGTGCTCCCACGATAAAGCCAGCCAAAATGGACGACACAGGAACGAAGTTTCACCGAGCTATTTATTTTAGCTCAACACGAAAGAACTCAAAAGCACTGAATCAGCCCATCGAACGGGCGGCAATTTATAAGGCAAACTCAACACACAAAAGCCACGCCTCTCAGGCGGGGCATGGTATGCATATAGGTAAGCCACGCCTCTCAACGGGGCGTGGTATGCAACACAAGTGTTCGCCCGGGAAAGGCAAGTCTGGACACGCCCGGGCGAGTCCGGACAAGTGACCGCTCGCCGGTTGCGTCATCGGCCGGTGCCAGGTAATTGTGCCATGCTTCCTGTAACCGCTACAAGAACATATATACAAGAGGTTGAAGTAACAGACTATAAAGGATATAGGAGTTTGCAGGTCAGACCAATCTGCCTTGCTGAATTGCCAAACATGGTGGTACCTTGGCAACTCTCAGAAGACAGTCAGTTACAGACACTTTTAGGAGTACTTAATTTGAAGGGTCAATGGGAGCAGAGAAGCAGCTTGATAGGTTAGATGGGAACTGTCACATGAACAAGTCCAGCTAAGAATGAGATCTATTTTGAGAGGTGTGAGTTAGTAGTGCAATGTATTGAGTTATGTCTGTAGTCTCACAAATTTACTTCGCTACAATACTGTGGGTAATCGTTTGAGGACTGACGTACCCAAAAGTCAATATGCAATTTTACGTTTTCACAGATTTGGGAAAGTGAGCTGGAGTGAGAACACATTAAAAAATCTATATGCAAATCAAAAACATCACAGAGTCATCACATCTGAAGAGATGATAGATATATACAGAAAAAAGAGGTTGTTGTGGAGAGTGATGCTAAGGCACAAATACTCCATGGGGTCTGGAAAGGCTGTAGAGGAACAGTGATTTTGGAGAATAAAGTTATGAACGTAGACATAGTGCAAATAATGAACTCCAAAAAATATAGCTTTCAAGAAGGGTGGTATGGACAATAAAATGCGCTTGGGTCCTTCTCCATCGTAAAAAAAGAAAACCTTCAATACCAGAAAACGTAGGAATCACAACCTGACCACTTTTTCCACAATTATATTTTTCAATTTTTAGGTCATGATGGACCCAACCTTTTTGGATATTCCACACATTGGTAAAATCTGTAAATATATTTCTTCCATTTGCACAATATCACCCAAATCCTTTAAAGGAGTTCATGCTCCCATAACATAGTGCTTGGATTACTGCAACTCATTGTTCCCACCCCTGTTTCTCAGAGACTCAGACAACTGATTTAGAATATGGCTGCCAGGCTCATAGGGCAGGCCTGTAAATTCGATCACTGTGTAGCGGTTACCGCTGGATGCACACAATCGCCTTGCACCGGCCAGAACACGGCCAGACGCGCCTCTCCCGGGCATGCCCGGACTCACTGTTCCCGGGCACGCCCGAACCTCCCGGGCACGCCCGGTCTCGTCTTTCCCGGGCATGCCCGCTATCGCCTTTCCAGGGCTCGCCCAGAGCGTCCGGGCATGCCCGCTCTCGCCTTTCCAGTGCTCGTCCAGAGCGCCCGGGCACGCCCAGCCTCGACTTGCCAGGCCGCAGCCAAACACGCCCGGGCAGGTCCAGACTCGCCTTTCCAAGGCTCGCCCTTGACACTCGGGCATGCCCGGTATAGCTTTTGCCGGGCAAACTTCCCGACATAAATGTGTATATATATTGCTGCCCGATAAATGGGCTTTTGTCAGAATACCTGAGCTGTTTTGTTTCAATAAAGCAACTCGGACGAATTCCGTCTTTGGTCGTGTCAATTCTTTCGACTCGCGTTGGAGCGCAGCTCCTTCACTGGTGACCTACCGACATGGACACGGCAGTGACTCTTAAACTGCCTACCTTCTGGGAGGCTCACGCGGCTGTTTGGTTCGCCCAGGCGGACTCCCAGTTCGCCCTGTGAGGCATCACCGCGGACGACACCCGCTTCCACCACGTCATGGCAGCGCTCGGTTCCGCCACCGCGGCCCGCGCCCTGAGCCTCCTCGAGCACCCGCCGGCTGCCGACAAGTATGACGCGCTGAAGACGCTCCTCCTCGACGCTTTCGCCCTCTCACCGGCGGCACGCGCACGGCGCCTGCTCGACCTGCCCGAGCTCGGCGACATGCGCCCGTCCGAGCGCATGGACTATATGCTCTCGTTGCTCGGTGAGCACTCTCCGGATTTTCTGTTCCGCGAGTTGTTCCTTCGCCAGCTGCCTCACCCGGTACGCCTCGCCCTGGCTGGCACGTCGATCACCGATCCCCGCGCCCTCGCCAGGGAAGCCGATAAGATCTCCTCGGCGGGCCAACACATCGGCGCGGCTACCTGGAGCCTGCCGCCATCCGAGGCGACGCCCACGACGCCCGAGCGCCCTGCGCGGTTGGAGGCCGAACTGCCGGTGAAACTGGCGGCCGCCACGCCGCACCGACCACTTCCGACACAACGGCCGGGGCCTCCACCTGACCAGGCGTGGTGTTATTACCACGCCAGGTTCGGACACAAGGCTCGGACGTGCCGACCCCCGTGCACTTTCGGCAAGTCGGGAAACGGCCGGGCCGGCGTTCATTCCCAGCCATGAGCGCCGGCCACTCGGGCAACTTGCTTTTTATTCGGGACAAAGCGTCCGGGCGGCGTTTCCTTTGTGACACCGGCGCCCAACTGAGCGTCATACCCGCCTCCGAGCAGGACAGGCGGGACGCCGTTTGCGGCCCCTCTTTGGTCGCTGCTAATGGCTCGGCCATACGCACTTTCGGCCCGCGCAACGTCACCCTCTGCTTCGGCAGCCAGCGCTTTCAGTGGACCTTTGTGACCGCCTGCGTCCCCATGGCTTTGCTGGGCGCCGACTTCCTCTGCGCGCACGGGCTGCTGGTCGACGTCAAACGTCGTCGCCTTGTCAACGCCGAGACCTTCAGCTCCCTGGCGTGCACGATGAGCAGCTCCGCGCCGACAGAACTGGCGTGCGCCCTCCCGACGGCGAACGAGTTCGCTCGCCTACTCGCGGAATTCCCGGCCCTCACACGGCCGACGTTTTCGGCCGTCGTAGTGCGGCATGGGATCGAGCACCACATACCCACTACGGGCCCGCCGGTCTACGCCAGGGCCCGCCGCCTCGACCCGGCCAAGCTCGCCGTGGCAAAGGCCGAGTTTGACGCGTTGGAGCACCTCGGCATCGTGCGGCGCTCCAATAGCGCGTGGGCCTCACCACTGCACATCGTGCCAAAGCCGGGGGGCGGATGGCGCCCGTGTGGCGACTACCGCCGCCTCAACGACGCTACCACCCCCGACAGGTACCCGATCCCGCACATCCAGGACTTTTCCACCCGTTTGGTGGGACGGGTCATATTTTCCAAAATTGACCTGATACGGGGATACCACCAGGTACCTGTCCGGGCGGCCGACGTCCCGAAGACGGCCGTCATCACGCCGTTCGGCCTGTTCGAATTTTTTGAGGATGCCGTTTGGCCTCAAGAACGCGGCCCAGGCGTTCCAGCGCTTAATGGACGGCGTGCTGCGCGACCTGCCATTTCTTTTCGTCTATCTGGACGACATCCTCGTCGCCAGCACGTCCTGCGCCGAGCACCTCCTCCACCTCCGAACACTGTTCGGTCGCCTCAGCGAGCACAGCTTAATTGTCAACCCGGCCAAATGCCACTTCGGCACGACGACCGTTGACTTTTTGGGCCACAGCATCACCAAGACCGGGGCCGTGCCGCTGCCGACCAAGGTCGAGGCCATCACCACGTTCCCGCGTCCCCGTTCCATCAAGGCCCTACAAGAGTTCCTCGGCATGGTGAATTTTTATCACCGATTCGTGCCCCGCGCTGCTCAGCTCATGCGGCCCCTTTACGAGGCCCTCCGGGGCAAGCCGGCCAAGCATGACATCGTTTGGTCTGCGGCCATGGACGCGGCCTTCACGAGCGCAAAACGGGCCCTCGCCGACGCAATGCTGCTGGCTCACCCAGTGCTCAACGCGCCCATCGCCCTCACTACGGACGCCTCCAACTACGCGGTGGGCGCCGTCCATGAACAATGGGTGGACGGGGATTGGCAGCCACTCGCTTTTTTCAGCCGGCAGCTCCGGCCGAACGAGTTAAAATACAGCACGTTCGACCGCGAGCTGCTCGGTCTATTCCTGGCCGTTTGCCATTTCCGACACCTCCTGGAGGGTCGCCCGTTCACGGCTTTCGTCGACCACAAGCCGTTGGTCTATGCAATGGCCAAAGTCACGGAGCCGTGGTCGGCCCACCAGCAGCGCCACCTCTCCGCCGTGTCGGAATTCACCACGGACATCCGGCACGTCGCCGGCAAAGACAACGCTGTGGCCGACTGTCTTTCTCGGGCCAGCGCGTACGCGGTCCACCTCGGCGTGGACTTCGCGCTCATGGCGGCCGACCAGACCACCGACACCTCGGTGCAGGCCCTCCGGGCGGCGGACACGGGCCTCCGCCTGGCCGACATCCCCTTCGCGGGCACCGTCCTGCTCTGCGACGTCTCCGAGGGCCAGCCTCGCCCCATCGTGCCAGTTTCCTGGTAGCGCCGCATCTTCGCCTCCATCCACGGCCTTTCTCACCCGGGCCGGAAAGCTTCTCAGAAGCTGGTGTCGGCGCGTTTCGTCTGGCACGGCCTTCGACGGAACGTCCGCGACTGGGCCAACGCCTGCACGGCCTGCCAGCGGGCCAAGGTCCACCGCCACACCCAGGCCCCGCTGGCACCTTTCACCGTGCCTGCATGGCGTTTCGACCACGTCCACGTGGACCTGGTGGGTCCCCTGCCCCCATCGCGGGGGTTCACCCACCTGCTCACCATGGTGGACAGGACCACCAGGTGGCCGGAGGCCGTGCCCCTCACCTCCACCACCACCGCCGACGTGGCGCAGGCGTTCATCGCCACCTGGGTCGTGCGCTTCGGCGCACCGGCGGACATCTCGTCCGACCGCGGCCCACAGTTCACGTCCGAACTTTGGGGCACGGTCGCCCGCTCGTTGGGGGTCACGCTGCACCGCACCACGGCCTACCACCCCCAAGCCAACGGGTTGTGCGAGCGGTTTCACCGCTCCATGAAGGCCGCACTCATGGCCGGCCTTCAGGACGATGGTTGGACCGACCGGCTGCCGTGGGTCCTTTTGGGCCTCCGCACAGCCCCCAAGGAGGACCTCCGGGCGTCCGCCGCCGAGCTCGTCTACGGCCAGCCGCTCCGCGTCCCGGGCGAGTTCGTGCCCGACGCTACCAGTCCCTGGTCCGCCGCACACCAGCGCTCGGACCTCCAGGAGGCCGCCCGCCGATTTGCCCCCGTGCCAACGTCCCGCCACGGTGGCCCCCAGTCCTACGTCCCCCCGGCGCTTCGCACAGCGGAGTACGTCTTTGTGTGTCATGACGCACACCGGGGGCCACTCCGGCCGCCGTACGACGGGCCCTTCCGGGTCCTGCGACGGGGCGACAAGTCCTTTGTCGTCGACGTTGGCGGCCGGTCGGACCAGATCTCTGTGGACCGCCTCAAACCGGCGCACATGGACGTCTACCGACCACCACGGTTGGCCCTTCCTCCACGGCGAGGCCGCCCCCCATCCACAGTTCCCCCCGCTCGACCACCCACCACCACGTCGGACCCCTCCCCACGACCCTCCAGGGGTCGCTTCGGCCGGGTCATCCGGACCCCCCTTAAATTGACCCTGCCGGTGCAGGTCGATTCTGGAGGGGCGTGTGTAGCGGTTACCGCTGGATGCACACAATCGCCTTGCACCGGCCAGAACACGGCCAGACGCGCCTCTCCCGGGCATGCCCGGACTCACTGTTCCCGGGCACGCCCGAACCTCCCGGGCACGCCCGGTCTCGTCTTTCCCGGGCTCGCCCAGAGCATCCGGGCATGCCCGCTATCGCCTTTCCAGGGCTCGCCCAGAGCGTCCGGGCATGCCCGCTATCGCCTTTCCAGGGCTCGCCCAGAGCGTTCGGGCATGCCCGCTCTCGCCTTTCCAGGGCTCGCCCAGAGCATCCGGGCATGCCCGCTATCGCCTTTCCAGGGCTCGCCCAGAGCGTCCGGGCATGCCCGCTATCGCCTTTCCAGGGCTCGCCCAGAGCGTCCGGGCATGCCCGCTCTCGCCTTTCCAGTGCTCGTCCAGAGCGCCCGGGCACGCCCAGCCTCGACTTGCCAGGCCGCAGCCAAACACGCCCGGGCAGGTCCAGACTCGCCTTTCCAAGGCTCGCCCTTGACACCCGGGCATGCCCGGTATAGCTTTTGCCGGGCAAACTTCCCGACATAAATGTGTATATATATTGCTGCCCGATAAACGGGCTTGTCAGAATACCTGAGCTGTTTTGTTTCAATAAAGCAACTCGGACGAATTCCGTCTTTCGTCGCGTCAATTCTTTCGACTCGCGTTGGAGCGCAGCTCCTTCAACATCACTCTAATTCTTAAAGTACTTCACTGGCTCCCAGTACACCAACGAAGACATCTTAAATTTTCTCTGATAACCTTTAAAGCCAAATAGAAATTGGTTTCTGCCTTCAATTCTGATGGAATCACACTTGAAACTTTTTCAAGAAAGCTGCAACCTAACAATAGGAATCTCCTGATAGTTCCTTATATGAGGAAGACGTCTTTTGGCAATACGAGACTTTCAAAATGACGTAGGAATGCTAAACGAGGCCTTTTGCGCATGTGCTGTGTGTGTTTTCCGTAACTCAGTTCTGTTCGCCGAGTACTTTTAACCTGCCATTGCTAGCACAAAATCTGTAAAAAAAAAGAAGAAAAGTTTAAAGTCTTTTTAATATAATTTTCACCATTTCTATGAAAGTGGCAATTTCAAAATGGTTAACCATAATTGTTCTGTTCCTGAATGTAAATCAGGACTCAACGAAATCCTACTAAATATGAGAAATATCCATGGAGGAGAGGTGTTGGATTTGTACCATTTATTGTTAATACAAGCTAGCAGAGGCAGTGGGTATAACACACACACACACGGACAAACGCTTCTCCTTTTACCAAAAAATGCAAAAATCTAGTATAGTAGATTTTGTGGCCCCGAAACCAAACAAATATATATATATTGTTAGTAACCTATGTGTTTTGTCTAAATCAGCAATCCCCAAGGTCATGAGGTGAGGGGTGACCTCTTCAGAAGATGAGGAAGCCAAGCTGTGAACTTTGCCCAAATCTGCAGCCATGAGGCTGCTGCCACTCTTAGGCAGCCATCAGGTACCTGGCATCTGGTACTCGACAGTGAGAGACAGATGGACCTGCCAGGACCGTTTCCCATTTCCTGGCTAGGAACGTCTCATGATCATGGGGCAGACGGGAAAAGCAAGGCCCGGCTCTGACAGATTGGGCGTATCGATGTAATTAAATCTTCACAGCAGGCTGAGTGGCAAGAGGGAGATGGAAGGGGGAGGAAGAGAAGGTACAAGGAAGGTTGTTGGGGGGGCGACGACAATGAAGGAGTATCTAGACTGAGAAAAATAGAAAAATAATTTATAGCGATGGTCAGAGATTTTGAAGCATTTCAACAAATCAAAATTCGTTATCAGGCTCCATTTCTAAAAGGTGTTTTAAAAAAAGGTGTTATGTTCACTAATCCCCATAATTTGTGTTCTACATCACTATGGGATAAACAAATGATATATAGTTTGAAAAATGTGTTATATTTACTACTAGTCACATTCAAAGATATTGTACCTCCAAAATATTTTTATGTGAACATTTCCCTTATTTGGATGCAAAAAAGGAGAATTTTTATCCCAACCCTCCACCACAGCTTCCATCCCTGTATACTCCATTCATGCCCCTTCCAGCCCCTACCTTCACCCCACCAACCCTACACCACATTTTCTCTTTCATCATTCCATTTTTCTTATTCTTCTCAAACTTATTTGTCTTAAGTGCTTTTCTCTTTACATCTGTTTTAAAGCAGATGCAGAGGCAGAGTGAAGGTGTACATCGCAGATATAATCCTCATTCAAACACCTGCCAGCATGCTCAAGGAGGATGGAGGAAGGGGATAAGCATCTGGTTCACACTGTTGTCAACCAATTGCCAAAGACACGTGTACTCAGAAGATGCCTCACTCTGGTGAGCTGGTGTAAAATGAAGGACTGGATGTTCTTATTTAACACTTAAGATCACCCTTCAGGGAGCTGAGAGAGCCTAATTTTAATACCTGTTGCCAGCAGAAGCTTCCATCTGCAAGTATATATTGTTACTGATCGCGGTTTAGATGGTATGATGGGCCGAGCGGATGGTCCAACCGCGACCGAACAGTTATTCCCCGATTAGAACCCGATTCCACCCAATCGTTGGCCAGATCGCACCGCAGCTAGTCAATAGGGAAAAGACAAAGGCGACACGGATGTGAAGAAGAAGAAGAAGAAGACAAAAAGGTTGGAAATACCACTAAATTTATTCCTACTATTTACATGCTCAAAGTAACCAAGGAGAAGGAAAGATAATAAAATAATATACAGAAGAATCAGAGACACAGTGCAATTATTAGCTTATACAGACTTAATTAACCCCAGGGACAAGACACACAGAACAAACTCACGTACACAAGAAGGGTGGAGGAAAGGAATGAATGCTGGAAGGAGGAATGGGAAGGTTCAGCTGGGGCAGATGGTTCGGGCTTGATCCCGCACGGGACGTCGGCTGGACCTCGACGGCCACCGATGCCACCGCTATCTGGTCCCCGCGGGGTAACGGGTTGAAGCTGCCCGGTGGAGTCAACGCTGCTTGTGGAGCCAAAGCTGCTTCCCTGGCTCACCTCAGGGCGCGTCTGCCATCTCTGGCGCAACTGCTGGCAATTGACCTTGAACCTTCTCTCTCTTGGCCCTGGTGTCTCCTCACCACCGACAACTCAACGCAACCAACGCAACCACTGACCACTCGACGCCACCACTTCTCACCACCGACTTCTTACCGCAACCAACGCAACCACTGACCCTCCACTGACGACCAACTCACGACTCTCTCACTTGCTTCTTGCGTGTGCGCCTTTTATAGCGCCTCCAGCGATCAAGCCGCCGGCCTTCCTGACACGCCCATCGGTGTGCTCACCTCGGCCCTGGTTGGTCACGCGACCCTCCCGCTCCGCCCTTGATGACGACGGGCGGGCACGCCCCTCTTCCCCTCTATGACGAGGTGGAGACACGCCTTTCTTCTCCGACCCTGCCTCGTGGTCAATGGCGGTTATTGGAGGGGAGGTAATTGGCAATCGAGGGTTGGCAATCACGAGAGGGGATGTAAAAGGAAATGGAGATTTTGGGGATGGGAATGAAAGGGGATCTATTCTTTTTCACTGGTGCAATGGAGTACTTCAATTAATGGGAGACACAGCCTTACCCTAAAACACAGAATAAGAGATAACTATCAAACAGGGGTATTCTATTATTTGGCTGACGTGTATGCTTGTGGACTAATTATGGGATGCCCTTTCACCTTTACACAGCTCCGGAGGCAGGGGGGCGCAGAATAAACAATAATAACAATTCACACAATCAAAAAAATATACAGTTCTCATATCCGCAACAATATATATATATATATATATATATATATATATATATATATATATATATATATATATTGTCCTGTGGATGGTTCTATTAAGACACAGCACCCAAGGATGGCTAATCGAGCTTACTTTGAGGCGTTATCTCATGGATGGAGAATGATACGCGAGAAGGAATGAAGAATACCGACTCACCTGTATGGGCCCCGTGCGCAGGCGTCTTCACCTGCAAATTAATAAATCACACAAAACGGAATTTATGTACAAAAATAAACACGGCTTTATTGCCGGATTCCAAGAGCAAGAATGCAACGGTAAAAACTAAGACCTAGGTTGGGATCCCAAACACCTCACTCAAAAACAAGCACAAGGGAAGAATTAATCAAAGAAACCGTTGTGTTCTGTGTGGTGCGAGCTTATCTCTGTCTGGCTGCAGTGTCAGGGATTGTCGGCTCCAAGCGCACAAGCCCGCCAAGGCTCTGATGTTAGCGGGAAGTAGGCCTCGATACGCCCCCGTTCGCGCACTGCTGGGTCAATGCACGCCGCTGCGTGGCAAGCCTTGTTTGCACCTCGGTCCCATACGTGAACGTAGGTAAGGAGGATCGTCAGCGCTCCACCGTCTGTCGTCGCCCAACAAGCAAGGGTCCAAACGGGAAGAGGTCCAGCGCAAGGAAAGAAGCAAAGAGGAAAAGTGCGTCCAGGGCAAGCAGGAGATCCAAGCGCAAGAGACAGTTCTAATGAGAGGGCAGAGGAGACAAAATGCCGGTGAGAGAGTGGTTTTACCGGCCGTCTCGTGATGTCAGCCCTCTTTCTATCCAATCCCTGCCTCTCTTCTCGACCTCTGGAAAGTTCCTATCGCGTCCGTCCCTTTCCATTGGCCGAGCGCTTCATGCTCCTTCCCTCATGCCATTGGTCGGTGGCCAATCAGCTCGTCTCTTCCTACTCTGCCAATCGGCGGCCTGCTTCTTACTCACCCCTCCCCCGGCCAATCACGAGTCCTCCTGGGCGTGGCTCTCGGCCTGCCTGTTCGATGTTTCATTGCCATGCTGGCGTAATGTGCGGCCGCTTCTGGTCTGTTCTTCTGGTAAGTCTTATTGTGAGAGGGAAGTTTTTATTGTGTGCGCTAAGGGGGCTAACTAATGTCTATTGGTGTGTTGCCATATGGGACAAATGGATGATCATAGAGGAAACGACGTACAAGAAAATTAACATAATTCCTACAACTACTTAACATGCCCCATTCCTCGTAATGGGGACGAAGATACACCTTAATCAGAACAAACCGCTTAAACAAACGTATTACAGGTGATGTTCCCTATCACGACAGCCGGAGCATAATACCTATGCAGATCTACCTGGATCTATCTATACCCTACCGCAAAATTCATAACAATATACACTGCCTATCGATAGTCCCAATTTCAGCGTTCTTGCAGAGGGCAGCAGGTTGCCCTCTTGGATGTTTCTGTATTTTGCTCCATCCATTTTCCCTTATATCCTGAGAAGTGCCCCAGTCCCTGCTGATGACAAACATCCTCATAACATGATTCTGCCACGACCATGCTTAACAGTAGGGATGGTGTTCTTTGGGTGATGTGCTGTGTTGGGTTTGTGCCAAACGTACAGTAACGTTTTGCATCGAGGCAAAAAAAGTTCCATCTTGGTTTCTTCAGACCACAAAACTTTTTGCCACATGGCTTCAGAATCTCTGGAGTGTTTTTTGCATACCTCAAACGGGACTCAAGGTGGGCTTTTATGAGTAATAGCTTCCTTCTTGCCACCCTACCATATAGGCCAGATTTTGGTTTGGATTCAATTTCAGATACAGTATTGAGAAAAGTGAGAAAAAAATGGAATACAGGAAGTACAGGCAGAAGGAAATTCAAATTCAATGAAATCATTGTGAAGTGAAAAAATAAAGATTTTTTTGGTTTGTTTTTATTTTTTGAAGCGAGGAGGGGAAACATGATAATGTTGAAAAGGTAGAAAGTGCAATATTTGGGAAGAAATAAGCAAAATTAGGAATACAGAGACAAAACGGACGCGGAATTTTCAGAGATGTAAATTTGCTTTAATGAGATGGTAGTGTCATCTGCAGATTCGAGTAACACGTGGAAACATCCCTAAACTGGAAGTCGATGGGAAATGCTCTTTCTTCCTCCCATCCGTAAAGACAGGCTCTTTGCTGGTATCTATCTATAATTCCAGTAATCTCTGTACGTTTGTACGTCTGTACGTTTGTTTGTCTGTGACCGCTGTTTCTCGACAACCACGGGTCCGATATACTTTTAACTTGCCAGGTATATTGCTGGGGACCCGAGGATGTGCCTTTTCAAGGTTTCATATTAATCGGACAATTACTTACCGAGCTATGTCCAAAAAACGATTCAACCAATCAGAGAGCAGCGAACGATCGCGTGTGCCGAACGTGGAGGACACACTCTGCCTCGGATGGCACATTTGAGAGCGTATTCATTTATTTCACGTTTGCAAACTATGTTGGCGTTAAACTATGTTTTAAAACTAATAAAACCGAATTTGCGATTCATTCGCTTTCCTGCGCGTTTGTGCACGCGATGGCGATTTCTTTACCAAACTCCGGAAGCCGTTCGCTTTGGACCAAACCATTGCATGTAAATAGAGGGGGGGGATTGTCACCGTACTCGCAAGCCGTTCGCTTTGGACCAAACCATTTCATGTAAATAGAGGGGGGGGATATAATTTTAGATATAGATATAGTACGGGCAATGCCCTAGTATTATAAAATGCAATAAAACCTTATTGATTTCGGTTTTTATTTTACATTCCCGAGCTTGTGTACAATCCTATAACTGTGCAAGGTTTTCTGACGAACTTTTTATTTTAATTTGTTGTCCTACCTGTTATTCTCAGACATGAGAGAAGGTGCTCGGACATGTTTGCACTGAAATTGTCAGGCCAAAAGTAACACCCATATCTGCAATGGTGGAGAACGTTAAAGAACACAATGCTGGTAGCTGAAAGCCAAGCCTGTGGAGCTGGAAGTGGCTGAAATTTTGTTGGGTTGACAAGGGAGTGCAAATCCTTAGCATTAGTCCTTTTACTTGCTCCGAATACTGAATGAGGATATCCTGACAGGATAATGTTGACATTGCACACTTACCTTTGAGCTGTCTGGCCTGGGTTACATAATTAACAGCCTGACTGCAAATTGTCAGATTGGTGCTTCTCCGCCAAAGTGTTGTATCACAAATGTGTGCCATATGTCGGATGGACGTTAAGCTGGGGACACATTTCCTGGCAATAGCTGGTGGGTGTTAAATATCCCAGGGTGTCTCTCGACGAAGGCGGTTATCCCTGGCAGCCTGGACAAATTTGAAATTCCTGCTGAAACCTACAGCGGGCACTGACTGCATCAGTGGCTTGGCCGCACATCCTCAAAATGATGTGCCTGCATACCAATCTCCTAGATAAGTCCTTGCCAAGTATGCAAGAGAGAGGGAGAGAGAGAGAGAGAGAGAGAGAGAGAGAGAGAGAGAGAGAGAGAGAGAGAGAGAGAGAGAGACAGAGACAGAGACAGACACAGACACAGAGACAGACAGAGGGAGGCCACCACATGAAGTTTGACGACAGTCGAGACTCTACAGCACAAAAGCAAATTTGCCATCTGGAGTTGTCTTTTATCTTTTTCCAGTGGATCAAGAGGGCCAGGTCAAAAGGCTTCTGTCACAGTATGTCAGAATTTTGCTCCATAATCTGCCATTGGTAAGAAGTTCAGAAAACAGACCAAGCAACTCGCAGGTTAGGTGGAAGTAATTGCATCACTTCCTATTGCATGGAGACCTAGTCATGGTAGGGTGCCAAATCAGACAGCAGGGCACCTGTCGCAAGGCGAATCGCTAGCCTTTTGAAAATCAAAGGTCCTGTTGAATGTTTCAGCATGAGGGAATTCCGTGATCAAGGTCTAGAACATCTGTGGCAAAACTTCGCTGAAGACAGGCCAGCAAATGACATAAGGCAAAGGGACACAGACAACTAGACATTCTAGCCAAACAATTTTCCTTGCTCATAAACAAATAATAAATCATATGATTCCCCAAGGATACAACACATTTGCACTCTCAGATAATGTGATAAAATTTGTGATTCAGGCGATGTGCCCGAGCAATATGATGCAATATTATCTTGATTGCCGAGATCATGAACACACAGAAATGTCGGTCGCTGGGGTGTTTTAAGTACCAAAGAGAAAGGCGTTCCGAGTAGGCTTTAGTTGCTATTAGGATGTGATTAGTTTGTGACTGAGCTGGAAGGATGGCTGAGAGGTGTGCACAGTGCACACTCACCTTTGACCTGTCTAGCCTGGATTTTAATCTTGGCCCAGCTACAAACTGTCATCCTGGTGTCTTGCATTCTTTGCTGGATCGCAATTTGCTAGAATTCGTTGCCGGATGTCAGATCCACAATGCCCTTCTTGTTGAAGCGTTGGCAAGATTTCCCCGGTGTCCTGAACATATTCCAAATTCCTACACTGACCTACAGAGGGCGCTGCATCAGTTGCACAGCCGTGCCCTCAGCCAATGATGCTACTTGCAGTTTTGTACAGCATACAAAATAATAAGAAGAAGATTCACCCATTCACCCCAAAGCCCTTTATACACAGTTTGGCCAACTCGGTTTCAGCTTTTAGCGATCACGTGACAACAGGCGCCATGTTAAAGCCCCAAAGTGACTAATAGTCTAGTAGGAAGACTAGGTCCCCCTGCACCACCCGGAGATATACTTCTAATCAGTGTTTCTAGATTGGAAAAAATGTGTAGAAAATGACTAGCTATGGCCCCAAGCTGAAAAAATGTCCCACATACCATTTTTATGCAAATTACTGCTGCAAATTTTATGCAAAATTATGCAAATTTTATGCAAATTTTTGATGAGGAGTAGAGTTGAGGGGTCTTTGAGGGCTTCATCGAGGTGCTCTCGGTTGCAAGACTGGGTCATTCTGAGAAGCACAGCAGGGTCAGAGATCATGATGTTCTCCTCCTCAGTGAATCTCTCCATCAACAGCCTCTCCATTGCCTCACACACTGTTTTGAGGCAAAAGAGGGACTTTGCGTAGGCCTTTCCACTGAGAACACCTTTGAGAGATCCACTTGTTACTAGTTGTGCCTCAAAGAGAATCTCTGCATATCCAGAACCACGCATCTTGTGTCCAGTGAGCATCCCGATGTAGTTCATGGATGTGTGGAAGGGTCCAATCGTTACTACATGACTAGCAAATTCATTTGGCCAGCGCCAGATGATGGGAAGGGCTTTCATGCAGACACCCAGATCAAATGTATTCAGGACCCATCTCTGACCCACCTCAGCAGTTGCTGCCTCGGAACGCTTCAGTAGCTCACGAACAACTGCGTTGTCTGTGATCGGTCTGTGCCTGGTGCCTGCATGGCATGGCAATGGCCTGCAGCCTGTGCCTGGGCTAGGGGGTTTCACCTCTGCAACTGGTTCTCCCCCACCCAGCAAATCAACAGTCGACTACTGCACGCCTATCCACCAACCGATCACAGACAACGCAGTTGTTCGTGAGCTACTGAAGCGTTCCGAGGCAGCAACTGCTGAGGTGGGTCAGAGATGGGTCCTGAATACATTTGATCTGGGTGTCTGCATGAAAGCCCTTCCCATCATCTGGCGCTGGCCAAATGAATTTGCTAGTCATGTAGTAACGATTGGACCCTTCCACACATCCATGAACTACATCGGGATGCTCACTGGACACAAGATGCGTGGTTCTGGATATGCAGAGATTCTCTTTGAGGCACAACTAGTAACAAGTGGATCTCTCAAAGGTGTTCTCAGTGGAAAGGCCTACGCAAAGTCCCTCTTTTGCCTCAAAACAGTGTGTGAGGCAATGGAGAGGCTGTTGATGGAGAGATTCACTGAGGAGGAGAACATCATGATCTCTGACCCTGCTGTGCTTCTCAGAATGACCCAGTCTTGCAACCGAGAGCACCTCGATGAAGCCCTCAAAGACCCCTCAACTCTACTCCTCATCAAAAATTTGCATAAAATTTGCATAATTTTGCATAAAATTTGCAGCAGTAATTTGCATAAAAATGGTATGTGGGACATTTTTTCAGCTTGGGGCCATAGCTAGTCATTTTCTACACATTTTTTCCAATCTAGAAACACTGATTAGAAGTATATCTCCGGGTGGTGCAGGGGGACCTAGTCTTCCTACTAGACTACTAAACAATGAATGAAACTCGGGAACATAAAAATAAACCCGTCTCTAAAAGCAGACAGTTGCATGCACGCATAGACTTAATATGTAACTCTATGCATGCACGCTTGAACGCACGCGCACGTGCACTTGACAGAGGGCCCCAACATGGCGCCTATTACCGAGTTGGCCAAACTCTGTGTATAAAGGGCTCTGATTCACCCCATTGGAAGGGGGATTGGGAAACACCAATGTCTCCGTCTTTTGATTAAACTCGTCAGCAAAGCGATGCGCAGGATCCGTTAGCTGTCGCCATGCTGCGGGCCAGTTTGTGCAGAACAATAACATTATTATAGAAGACTGTGCAGTGAAGGATTTCTGGCTCGATCCTGCGAGATCGATCGGCTATCTTAGGAGAATGCAAACCGCCCTCAGGGCATATGACAAATTAAGCTCCAATGGGCCACTGAAGAATAATAGAACTAAGGGCAGTTCATAAACTGATGAAATATTCCCATATGCTGGTCGAGTTTGTCATGATCTGCGGCCTCAATACAGACGCAGTGAACCAATGTAGCAATTTTTTGGCAAACTCTGTAACCGTTGGTCCAATTGACACGAAATTGTCACCACAAGAGTGCCTCCACCAGTAGAATTTTAATTTTAATTAAGACGTCATAGGTCACGTGGTACGGGCGCCATCTTGTTAAAAACGAAAAACGTTGCACCTCTATATCTCCAAAACCGCTCCATGGAAAAAATTTAAAGGTGGCTCATTGTAAAGTACTCCCCATGGGGAAAAACATATGTTTGAAGGAGCTGCGCTCCAACGCGAGTCGAAAGAATTGACGCGACCAAAGACGGAATTCGTCCGAGTTGCTTTATTGAAACAAAACAGCTCAGGTATTCTGAAAAGCCTGTTTATCGGGCAGCAATATATATACACATTTATGCCGGGGCGTTTGCCTGGGAAAACCGAGACCGGGCATGCCCGGGTGTCAAGGGCGAGCCCTGGAAAGGCGAGTCTGGACATGCCCGGGCGTCCTGGACGCGGCCTGGCAAGTCGAGGCTGGGCGTGCCCGGGCGCTCTGGGCGAGCCCTGGAAAGGCGAGAGCGGGCATGCCCGGGAAAGACGAGACCGGGCGTGCCCGGGAGGTTCGGGCGTGCCCGGGAACAGCGAGTCCGGGCATGCCCTGGAGAGGCGCGTCTGGGCCCGTCCGGACGAGCCCGGCATGGCGATCGCGCCCTGGCCGCATCCTGGCAGGTGCAAGGCGATTGTGTACATTCAGCGGGAACCGCTACACACGCCCCTCCAGAATCGACCTGCACCGGCAGGGTCAATTTAAGGGGGGTCCGGATGACCCGGCCGAAGCGACCCCTGGAGGGTCGTGGGGGGGGGGGTCCGATCCGGTGGTGGGTGGTCGAGCGGGGGGAACTGTAGATGGGGGGCGGCCTCGCCGCGGAGGAAGGGCCAACCGTGGTGGTCGGTCGACGTCCACGTGCGCCGGTTTGAGGCGGTCCACAGAGATCCGGTCCGACCGGCCGCCGACGTCGACGACGAAGGACTTATCGCCCCATCGCAGGACCCGGAAGGGCCCGTCGTATGGCGGCCGGAGTGGCCCCCGGTGCGCGTCATGATGCACAAAGACGTACTCCGCTGTGCGAAGCGCCGGGGGGACGTAGGACTGGGGGCCACCGTGGCGGGACTTTGGCACGGGGGCAAATCGTCGGGCGGCCTCCTGGAGGTCCGCGCGCTGGTGTGCGGCGGACCAGGGACTGGTAGCGTCGGGCACGAACTTGCCCGGGACGTGGAGCGGCTGGCCGTAGACGAGCTCGGCAGCGGACGCCCAGAGGTCCTCCTTGGGGGCCGTGCAGAGGCCCAAAAGGACCCACGGCAGCCGGTCAGTCCAACCGTCGTCCTGAAGGCCGGCCATGAGTGCGGCCTTCATGGAGCGGTGAAACCGCTCGCACAACCCGTTGGCTTGGGGGTGGTAGGCCGTGGTGCGGTGCAGCGTGACACCCAACGAGCGGGCGACCACGCCCCAAAGTTCGGACGTGAACTGTGGGCCACGGTCGGATGAGATGTCCGCCGGTGCGCCGAAGCGCGCGACCCAGGTGGCGATGAACGCCTGCGCCACGTCGGCGGTGGTGGTGGAGGTGAGGGCCACGGCCTCCGGCCACCTGGTGGTCCTATCCACCATGGTGAGCAGGTGGGTGAACCCCCGCGATGGGGGCAGGGGACCCACCAGGTTCACGTGGACGTGGTCGAAACGCCGTGCAGGCACGGTGAAAGGTGCTAGCGGGGCCTGGGTGTGGCGGTGGACCTTGGCCCGCTGGCAGGCCGTGCAGGCATTGGCCCAGTCGTGGACGTTCCGTCGAAGGCCGTGCCAGACGAAACGCGCCGACACCAGCTTCTGAGAAGCTTTCCGGCCCGGGTGAGAAAGGCCGTGGATGGAGGCGAAGATGCGGCGCTGCCAGGAAACGGGCACGATGGGGTGAGGCTGGCCCTGGGAGACGTCGCAGAGCAGGACGGTGCCCGCTAAGGGGATGTCGGCCAGGCGGAGGCCCGTGTCCGCCGCCCGGAGGGCCTGCACCGAGGTGTCGGTGGTCTGGTCGGCCGCCATGAGCGCGAAGTCCACGCCGAGGTGGACCGCGTTCGCACTGGCCCGAGAAAGACAGTCGGCCACGGCGTTGTCTTTGCCGGCGACGTGCCGGATGTTCGTGGTGAATTCCGACACGGCGGAGAGGTGGCGCTGCTGGTGGGCCGACCACGGCTCCGTGACTTTGGCCATTGCGTAGACCAACGGCTTGTGGTCGACGAAAGCCATGAACGGGCGGCCCTCCAGGAGGTGTCGGAAATGGCGAACGGCCAGGAATAGACCGAGCAGCTCGCGGTCGAACGTGCTGTATTTTAACTCGTTCGGCCGGAGCTGCCGGCTGAAAAAAGCGAGTGGCTGCCAAACCCCGTCCACTCATTGTTCATGGATGGCGCCCACCGCGTAGTTGGAGGCGTCCGTAGTGAGGGCGATGGGCGCGTTGAGCACCGGGTGAGCCAGCAGCGTTGCGTCGGCGAGGGCCCGTTATGGGCTCGCGAAGGCCGCGTCCATGGCCGCGGACCAAACGATGTCATGCTTGGCCGGCTTGCCCCGGAGGGCCTCGTAAAGGGGCCGCATGAGCTGAGCAGCGCGGGGCACGAATCGGTGATAAAAATTCACCATGCCGAGGAACTCTTGTAGGGCCTTGATGGAACGGGGACGCAGGAACGTGTTGATGGCCTCGACCTTGGTCGGCAGCGGCACGGCCCCGGTCTTGGTGATGCGGTGGCCCAAAAAGTCAACGGTCGTCGTGCCGAAGTGGCATTTGGCCGGGTTGACAATTAAGCCGTGCTCGCTGAGGCGACCGAACAGCGTTCGGAGGTGGAGGAGGTGCTCGGCGCGGGACGTGCTGGCGACGAGGATGTCATCCAGATAGACGAAAAGAAATGGCAGGTCGCGCAGCACGCCGTCCATTAAGTGCTGGAACGCCTGGGCCGCGTTCTTGAGGCCAAACGGCATCCTCAAAAATTCGAACAGGCCGAACGGCGTGATGACGGCCGTCTTCGGGACGTCGGCCGCCCGGACAGGTACCTGGTGGTATCCCCGTATCAGGTCAATTTTGGAAAATATGACCCGTCCCGCCAAACGGGCGGAAAAGTCCTGGATGTGCGGGATCGGGTGCCTGTCGGGGGTGGTAGCGTCGTTGAGGCGGCGGTAGTCACCACACGGGCGCCATCCGCCCCCCGGCTTTGGCACGATGTGCAGTGGTGAGGCCCACGTGCTATTGGAGCACCGCACGATACCGAGGTGCTCCAACGCGTCGAACTCGGCCTTTGCCACGGCGAGCTTGGCCGGGTCGAGGCAGCGGGCCCTGGTGTAGACCGGCGGGCCCGTAGTGGGTATGTGGTGCTCGATCCCATGCCGCACTGCGACGGCCGAAAACGTCGGCCGCGTGAGGGCCGGGAATTCCGCGAGCAGGCGAGCGAACTCGTTCGCCGTCGGGAGGGCGCACGCCAGTTCGGTCGGCGCGGAGCTGCTCATCATGCACGCCAGGGAGCTGAAGGTCTCGGCATTGACAAGGCGACGACGTTTGACGTCGACCAGCAGCCCGTGCGCGCAGAGGAAGTCGGCGCCCAGCAAAGCCATGGGGACGCAGGCGGTCACAAAGGTCCACTGAAAGCGCTGGCTGCCGAAGCAAAGGGTGACGTCGCGTGGGCCGAAAGTGCGTATGGCCAAGCCATTAGCAGCGGCCAAAGAGGGGCCACAAATGGCGTCCCGCCTGTCCTGCTCGGAGGCGGGTATGACGCTCAGTTGGGCGCCGCTGTCACAAAGGAAACGCCGCCCGGATGCTTTGTCCCGAATAAAAAGCAAGTGGCCCGAGTGGCCGGCGCTCATGGCTGGGAATGAACGCCGGCCCGGCCGTTTCCCGACTTGCCGAAACTGCACGGGGGTCGGCACGTCCGAGCCTTGTGTCCGAACCTGGCGTGGTAATAACACCACGGCTGGTCAGGTGGAGGCCCCGGCCATCGTGTCGGAAGCGGTCGGCGCGGCGTGGCGGCCGCCAGTTGCACCGGCAGTTCAGCCTCCAACCACGCAGGGTGCTCGGGCGTCGTGGGCGTCGCCTCGGACAGCGGCAGGCTCCAGGTAGCCGCGCCGATGTGTTGGCCCGCCGAGGAGATCTTATCGGCTTCCCTGGCGAGGGCGCGGGGATCGGTGATCGACGTGCCAGCCAGGGCGAGGCGTACCGGGTGAGGCAGCTGGCGAAGGAACAGCTCGCGGAACAGAAAATCCGAAGAGTGCTCATTGAGCAACAAGAGCATATAGTCCATGCGCTCTGACGGGCGCGTGTCGCCGAGATTGGGCAGGTCGAGCAGGCGCCGTGCGCGTGCCGCCGGTGAGAGGGCGAAAGCGTCGAGGAGGAGCGTCTTCAGCACGTCATACTTGTCGGCAGCCGGCGGGTGCTCGAGGAGGCTCAGGGCACGGGCCGCGGTGGCGGAACCGAGCGCTGCCACGACATGGTGGAAGCGGGTGTCGTCCACGGTGATGCCTCGCAGGGCGAACTCGGAGTCCGCCTGAGCGAACCAAACAGCCGCGTGAGCCTCCCAGAAGGTAGGCAGTTTAAGAGTCACTGCCGTGTCCATGTCGGTAGGTCACCAGTGAAGGAGCTGCGCTCCAACGCGAGTCGAAAGAATTGACGCGACCAAAGACGGAATTCGTCCGAGTTGCTTTATTGAAACAAAACAGCTCAGGTATTCTGAAAAGCCCGTTTATCAGGCAGCAATATATATACACATTTATGCCGGGGCGTTTGCCCGGGAAAACCGAGACCGGGCATGCCCGGGTGTCAAGGGCGAGTCCTGGAAAGGCGAGTCTGGACATTCCCGGGCGTCCTGGACGCGGCCTGGCAAGTCGAGGCTGGGCGTGCCCGAGCGCTCTGGGCGAGCCCTGGAAAGGCGAGAGCGGGCATGCCCGGACGCTCTGGGCGAGCCCTGGAAAGGCGAGTCTGGACATGCCCGGGCATCCTGGACGCGGCCTGGCAAGTCGAGGCTGGGCATGCCCGGGCGCTCTGGGCGAGCCCTGGAAAGGCAAGAGCGGGCATGCCTGGGAAAGATGAGACCGGGCGTGCCCGGGAGGTTCGGGCGTGCCCGGAAACAGCGAGTCCGGGCATGCCCAGGAGAGGCGCGTCTGGGCCCGTCCGGACGAGCCCGGCATGGCGATCGCGCCCTGGCCGCGTCCTGGCAGGTGCAAGGCGATTGTGTACATTCAGCGGGAACCGCTACATGTTAATGATTTTGTCAAAGGTGCCTTCATTATGACATCGTAAATCGACAAGTAGAACGCTTGATCCGATCAGTATGAAATTTCTTGAGCGTGATCTTGGTATAAATTGGTTGAGAAAAAAAAATGATAATGTCATCGGTCACGTTGTTCGGCAGCCATATTTTAATGGCCGCAGCCCATAGGCCTATGCCGTCTGGAACAGCGTTTGTCTGTCCGTCCAGTGTATTATGTATGTGTTATGGAAGTTACTCACAAACGTCCACCAATCAGAGCTGAGGATCTGGTCACATGACAGGGGAGAAGCAGATCCTCCATTCAGAAGATCCAAGCCCGGCTATGCCATTGTTAGACTCTATCGGTCTTGTTTTAATGGCAGAATGTTTACTGGTACTTGTGATTCATATTTGTCCTTGATAATTCTGGATGTTGAAATACACTCAAGAAAACCGTTTATCTCCAAGAGCTTGGTAAAAGCAAGAGGCGATTCCATAACTTCTGCAATCAAGACGTACATTGTTTCACGCTATATATCTCATTATTTAATTCCACACTCCATTATCCCATTGAACGCTCTGTAATTTTGATCTATGCAAACATTTGAAGGTTTACTCATGAATAATGTATCACCAATAATGTTATGTAATACATTCTTTAAAAGAGATATGTGATCTTGTATCCAAAGGAATTATATTGTGGAGCATCCTGAAATCACAAATAGTGTTATACACATAATATTTTTCATCGACTGCTTGCATAAACAGTGAGAAAACAAAATTATACTCTCTTCCAATGCTGGCAAACATTGTCTGCTGATGTGAAAGCCCTTTGCTGAGCTTGCTGAGGACTCGCGCAAATATTATGACTTCTGCAATCTATTTTCATCGTTTGCCTACAATTCTCTGCACAAGGTGTGCTGACACCTCCGAGCGAGTTTGACGTCCCCTCTAGTACCCCGGTGCCTGCGGAATAATTCACCAGAAACAACATGGAGGAACAACCTCAACATGGTATGTGATTTAGAAATTGCTTTGTAACCAAGTGGCTTCGTTATCGTCCTCGTGTAGAGCAAACATTGCTTGCCAACATGGCAGCACTGCAGATCACATGGAACATGCAGCAGCTGGTGGCACAGCATGCATGGAGAGATAGTGCGGGTCTAAAACATGAGGCCAAGAACTGCAAGGTCATTAGTTCAAATGGAGCTCACCCGTCATTCCTTTGCTCATCTGCGGCTTTATGGGCTGGAATTTTATCTCAACATCACCAGTTTTGTGATCACAATCGATATTAATTTTATTCTCGTGAACACAGCATGTTCAAATCCACAGAATGAAAGAGTTTAATGCCATATATTACAGTGCCAAACCATAATTGTATTTAAAGATTATGGTAAGTATTGTCTCACTATTCCAGGGCAAGCATCCAAAAGTTAATGGCATCATGACATCACCATGGAAACCTACATTTAAAGGGTAAGGGGTCACCACTCAAAGATAAATGTTTTCAACTTATTTATAGTAATCTGGGGTGGTCTTTTGGTATATTCATTTTAACCAGCAACTCACGATGCAAAGAAAATGAAGAACTAGTCTTGCTGGTGAAGGTTAGTGGCCATCTGCATCAGCAGACAGGTAGAGCAAGGAGAAAAAGACATATAATGTCATAGCCCCCATGATTTTAGTAATGTTGCTGTACAGAGTTAAGGCCGCCAATCGACCATCTTTGGTTGGCTTACAAAACAAAATCTTCTGCATATGTATGTTCTCATGTAGTGTCTTTGTGCCAAGTTTGAACAAAATCGGTCCTTGCATGTCGAGAAATGGTTGGGGACACATTTAATTTACAATATGTCTACCAGTCGGCCATCTTGGATCTGATGTCGAAAAAAATGACGTGCATATGTAAGCCATCATTCATTATCTGTGTGCCAAGTTTGAATAAGATCGGTAAATGCATGTCTGAGAAATGGTTTCGTACGTGTTCAATATCAGGTTTTTTGCAAATAAAATGGGCGCCAGTTTACCAGTCGGCCATCTTTGATATGTTTGCAAAATGAACTAAGGTGCACGTCTATGCCACTATGTTCTGTGCTTGTGCCAATTTTGAATAAAATTGGTCCATGCATGGCTGAGAAATAGTTGGGAACACGTTTAAGTAACAAAATGGCTGCCAGTCAGCCATCTTGATGTGATCTTGAAAATAAATGACATGCCTATGTAAGCCACCATTCATTATCTGTTTGCCAAGTTTTAATAAATTAGTAAATGCATGTCCGAGAAATGGTTGAGGACGGGTTCAACATCGGGTCTTTTTACAACTAAAATGGCCACCAGTCGGCCATATTTGATCGCATCATTAAACAAAATTATGTGGATATGTATACATTCATGTGTTGTCTTTATGCCAAGTATCAACAAAATCGGTCCATACATGTCCGAGATATGGTTTCAGACGCATGCACAGATGGACAGACAAACAAACGAGACCCAATCCATAAGCCCCTGTTTCGGAGTAAGTCCAACATGGGCTAATAATGGAGGAAATCAAGAGGTCATTCAATGAGGTATGCAAGCCACCCTCGTTGAACCAACAGCTCTTTTGCTCCAACAAAGAGTTAATCCAAAATGTCAGCTTCTCCTTGCTTCCCATTGTTGTTAGCGTACCTCAATCAACATCCTGTTGTTTTATTCCATGATGCAGAAAACATAGGTTCAAATCCCATACACCACTTGCGTTTTGTCCAATTTGATGGGACCAAGCCATCATGGCTAGTACTCTATTAATTCATTCAGATAACACTGGTGAACAAATTTTTTAAAGTTTTATGGTTCTAGTATATTTTGAGGTTATTCTAACAAACATGAACCTGTAGATTTCGATTATGATATCCACTTTTCACTAGCACATCCAGTTTTTGAGAACCAGTATACCATTGGAATATCAGCCACAGCCGAAATTCGTCTTGTACTCACCAATCAGGACTTTGTAACGAGACTATCTGAGCTGCGTTGCGTTGCTTGGGATAGCTTTGTGGCTCTTGCTAACAATTACCTTGGAAATTTTCGAGCACCAAATTATGAAGAACTTGTGGACAAGATGTTGAAGAGTTACCAGGCACTCGGTGCTCGAATGTCACTCAAGATACATTTCTTCCATTCTCATCTGGACTTCTTTCCACAAAATCTTGGCGATGTCAGTGATGAACATGGAGAAAGTGATGAATTGCCATCATGGAGACTCGATATCACGGCCGATTCAATCCAAACATGATGGGCGACTACTGTTGGACTTTACAGCGTGAAAGTGATTGCTCCTACAAACGCAAAAGTAAAGTTCAAAAGCACTTTTAATGTGATGTAAATAAAAACTTAAAGTTCATATTATTTTTGGAGATTTACATTTTTTTAATGTGATGTAAATAAAAACTTAAAGTTCATTTTAATTTTTGAGATATTTTATAAAGTTCATATTATTTTTGGAGATTTACATTTTGTTATGTGATGTAAATAAAAATTTAAGGTTCATATTATTTTTTGTGATATTTTATAAAGTTCATATTATTTTTGGAGATTTACATTTTTTTATGTGATGTAAATAAAAACTTAAAGTTCATATTATTTTTGGAGATTTACATTTGTTTTATGTGATGTAAATAAAAACTTAAAGTTCATTTTAATTTTTGAGATATTTTATAAAGTTCATATTATTTTTGGAGATTTACATTTTTTTTATGTGATGTAAATAAAAACTTAAAGTTCATATTATTTTTGGAGATTTACATTTTTTTTATGTGATGTAAATAAAAACTTAAAGTTCATTTTAATTTTTGAGATATTTTATAAAGTTCATATTATTTTTGGAGATTTACATTTTGTTATGTGATGTAAATAAAAATTTAAGGTTCATATTATTTTTTGTGATATTTTATAAAGTTCATATTATTTTTGGAGATTTACATTTTTTTATGTGATGTAAATAAAAACTTAAAGTTCATATTATTTTTGGAGATTTACATTTGTTTTATGTGATGTAAATAAAAACTTAAAGTTCATTTTAATTTTTGAGATATTTTATAAAGTTCATATTATTTTTGGAGATTTACATTTTTTTTATGTGATGTAAATAAAAACTTAAAGTTCATATTATTTTTGGAGATTTACATTTTTTTTATGTGATGTAAATAAAAACTTAAAGTTCATTTTAATTTTTGAGATATTTTATAAAGTTCATATTATTTTTGGAGATTTACATTTTGTTATGTGATGTAAATAAAAATTTAAGGTTCATATTATTTTTTGTGATATTTTATAAAGTTCATATTATTTTTGGAGATTTACATTTTTTTATGTGATGTAAATAAAAACTTAAAGTTCATATTATTTTTGGAGATTTACATTTGTTTTATGTGATGTAAATAAAAACTTAAAGTTCATTTTAATTTTTGAGATATTTTATAAAGTTCATATTATTTTTGGAGATTTACATTTTGTTATGTGATGTAAATAAAAATTTAAGGTTCATATTATTTTTTGTGATATTTTATAAAGTTCATATTATTTTTGGAGATTTACATTTTTTTATGTGATGTAAATTTTTTTTAAAGTTTATATTATTTTTTTGTGACAATAAATAGACTTATTGAGACTTAATCAAGAAATTCGCATGCTCTAAAGATTTTTTTCACCACTTATGATGTACTACGTCAAGGTTACGTGATAGTGAAATTTTAAGGTCAGATTCGGATTCCTGGGCACCAAGTTGGTTAGAAACAGTTGAAAATAAGTCAGAACCAATTTGGCTGTTGACCAGTGTTATTATTCCACCATTTTCTCCATTTGAAACATAATTCTTCTTTGAAACTGCTTAATCGATCGAGGTGGAACTTTAAATGTCATTGACTATGAGTGTGGAAAAAAAGTTTGGTAAAAATGACATTAGTCACGTGGTCTGACAGCCTTATTAGATCAAAGGAAAACGTTTAAAATTCCTCTTCTCTGAAACGGCTTAACAAATCAATGCGAAACTTTAAATTTGTGATCAACTACCCATGGGAAAAAGGATTGATAACAATGACATCAATGGTCACATGGACCGGCAGCCATATTGAATCGAAGAAAAAACTTTAATGTTTTTCTTCTCTGAAAAAGCACTTCACCGATCAATGCTTGTCCCTGGCATCACTGCTTGCAAATATATTTATTTTATGTACACTGTGGAGGCTTATGGATGGAGGAGCTCGCACAAGCCTTCATTATAATTGTGGAGGATCATTGCCTACTAATGTCCTTGTAATTCACGTTTAAGTGCATTAATGTCTACTAATGTATGTGTCATGCATGTGATATATGTTCAATCTCTTGCATGTGCCTCACTCAGATTGATGTCATCATTGCCACATCGTCGGGTCAACTGAAGTCGGATATGTATTGAGGTTTTTCCACACACATCAGTCTTCCATGTTCCTTGGTAACTCGTCTTTCTTCAGCCGTGTGTCCCTCCCTTTCCAACTGATCAACGCTGGTCGACCAGAAGATTTTGGCCAATGTATTGGCAACCACAGTATGATTTGCTGCACAATTTCTTGTTTGCTTCTATCTATAAGTGTCCAACAAATTTGTTTGTGCTCCCTTAAACTATCACAAACCCGTGGTAGATAATCACATACACTACCAGTCAAAAGTTTAGGTACACCCAACATTTTTTTGATATTTTACTGTTTAATGTGCAAAATGAACATAAAATGTGAACAAAACTCTTACCAAAGATATATCTGCTTATCTACTGATATTATATTGTGCTTCAATGCATCTTTCTTGTGTGAAACGTATGTTTAAAGCAATTTTTGGAAATAGGTTGAAAAGTGCAATACAAAATCCAAACTGAAAAACGAAGTTAATGTTATTAACGTTTAATCTCAGGAGCAAAAACTGTACAAATACTCTGCTCTGTGTGGAATTAATGTTTGTGCTTAGTTTCTTCATCACGCCTCTTGGTTTATCCTGGTTTATCCTATCATCAGGGTTTATCCTATCACCAGGGTTTATCCTGGTCTCTTGCCTCTTGAGGTGGGCATGTCGACTGGTTCGTCTTACCAGTCGACTCCATTAGGAGGACATGGCTGCGATACGCCCATTCCACACTTAGATTTTGTCTGATGTAACTTGACATTTATAAAAGCCTGTATTGGACAGGTAGCATCATATTGGACCGGATGTTGCCGAATTACTCCTCCGTTTGTTGTTCGATTCTTGAGGTCGTTGCCGTAAAGTCAGTCCACTTGGTCCAAACTTCTGCCCCCGCTCTCGCATGGACCCAGGGGTATAGACCCAGGGGTATAATATATATACATATATATATATATATATATATATATATATATATATATATATATATATATATATATATATATATATATATAATATATATATTATATATATATATTGTTACGGCCCGGGGTTCGGGGTCTACTACGAGGGGGTTAGCCTCCGTTCCCTCCCGAACTTACCGGACCTGAGGCTGCTGCGCATGAATAACTTCGTACTTCGGCAGGTTGAGAAGCAGCAACTATGAACGCCAATTGGACTGTCACGTGATAGCAGGGTCCAATCGTCTAACTCCACTTACCTGTACCACGTGACGGTTTCAATCGGGGAACGTACCTTCCCTCCGGTGGTGTACCACTTTATTTTGTTCCTGGATGGAAATTTAGAAGGCCAAGCAACCGTTGGTACCCGCCAGGCTAATGCTAATTTTGTTACGGCCGATCATTACTCTGGGTGTGAGCAATCGCGGACCAATGAAAGAAAAGACATTCATGGGCAGAGGGAAAGGAAACCCTCTGGTCAACAGAGAGGTGTGCAACTGAACAGGTGTATGGAGCAGTGTATGAGTGAGTGAAGGTGATTGTGTATTGTGCTGACCAAATGGTCCAGGAAGAGGAGGAGGGTGCAGGTGGCACCAGGTGTGAGTGCACAGGTGTGCAACAACAGGCATGGAGAATGGTAGTGTGGAATAAATGGAGTATTGGAATGGATGGTGGTGGAGTGAGTATGGTGGAAATTGTGGAGTGGAGTGGATGGTGCGAAGGTGTGAATGGGGGAAGAGTGGACCCCCATCAGCCATCACGGATACCCGGGGCGGGTAGAGTAAGTGTTAGGTAGCGGGTATAGGTAAATTGTGGTTGGATATTGGCATCTGTGGTGCGGGTGGAAGAATGGTATTTGGATGGGTGCATTAGTGTTGTGGAAATGGCTGGGCGTGTAGCCTGTTAGTGTGTGTAGTTGGTTTGGGCACTCCACCACTGTGAGGAGGTCGGCCAGGTGAGGCCGCAGGTGGGCTCTGGGAGCCGGTAGTTGTGGATGGGGCCCGAGGATCCGGAGGACGGACCCGGGTAGCCCAGTGCCAGAGGGCACCGAGTGGGGTGACAGAGCCAGGAGGGGCCTTCCCAAATTAGATAGGTTAGGTAAGGAGCAGGTAAGCTCGGGTGGCAACTACAGTGGTGGAGGTGTGCAGGTGGGTAGACCTGCTGGGAGAGCTACACGTCACAGCCCAGAAATTGTGCAAGGGCACCGGGAGATGAATCGGGGGAGTGAGACCCCAAATTGAGAAGCACCACAGTTTGGTCAATGGGAATTGGTTGTTAGAACCCATAGTGTAAGTGGCCAATGGATTGGCAGGGAAAGACCCCGGGTAGTGTAAAGAGTGTTAAGGTCATTTAGAGGATAGTTCGGATTGGAGTCTCCTCACACCATCTGCATCCACTCACCTGAGATGAGGTAACTCCACACCATGCCATGTTTTATTATTTTTCATTAATGCAAATGTTTTGGATTGTGAGACGCATCATGACGTGGGTGTGACATTGTGCTTGATGTTCCATCTCTTCCTCCTTATGAGGATTGATGACGAATTGGGTGATGGCAAATTTTGGGATAGTGGGATTGTGGAGACGAATTTGGTAGGGGAAATAAGGGGAAGACGTGACAGTAGCGACGGATTTGTAAAGGTGTAAATTGTTGTAAATATGGGGTAAGAGCAAGGGTAGTGTAGGTGACAGGGGGGGTGACGTACGGTAGGGACGAGTTTTTCTCACTTCGCTCTCCGTACGCACTTCACCCTGCATTGCCTTTATTGACGTGTACCCTTGTGACCTTACCCCTCGCTCATTTGTCTTCCCCCCTTTTGTCTCCCACTTGAGGACCTGTGCGCCATTGGGCGCCGAGGGGAGCGTGCGTGAGATGGCCATTGTGCGCACGAGATTCTCAGAACCAGCATGCATTGCGTTGATGTACCACTTTATGGACCGCTGTTCTGCGGCCAAGTACCACTTGATGGACCCCAGGTTCTGGGGCAGGGCACCTCTGTTGGAGACCGGCCATAGTGGCCAGGGAATCTTGCTTGCGGACCTCGGTAAGGCGGCACCTATGCCAAACAGGTGGACCACCCTTAGTTGGCCCCTGCGGCCCTAAATAAAAATGAACACAAGTTGTGCTTTTTATTATTTCCAAGTAGGCCGCATGAAGCCAGAAGACGTCGGGAAGAACATCGGCCCAGCAGAGAAAGAGAAGACCACCACCAGTTGTTTTGTTGTGTTTATTATGAACAGTGGTGACTGTGCATCGAGTGGTGCTTTTGGTGCTTTTGTGGTGCTTGGTGGTGCTTTTGGGTGCTTTGGTGGTATTGGTACTGGTGCATCGATGCAATGCGTGCTGTCTCCTCCCTCCCAACAGGAATTTCTTTTTCTTGTTCCCTAAAAAGAAAAAAAAACACAGGTCCTGGGTTGCGTTGTAAATAAGAAATAACGTCACTGTAAATAATGCTCCCCACCGTAAATGTATAGTTTGAGAACAATTCCGTAATTCGGTTAGCTGTGGGCTTGAGTCTGTTAGACAGGGTGCAATGCAATAGGGGGACATACTTATTTGTGTTTTAAGATTGTCACACTCAGGGTCAGGTTAATTGTAGAGGGAATTACACCTACGTGTCACACTAAGTTAAAGTTTTGAAGGCCCGAGGACGGGCCTGAAGAAAGGAGGGTGCAGTGTAACGAATTTGAGAAGTGTAACGGTCTTGAGAAGTGTAACAATTTTGGAGAAAGTGTAACAAATGTGAAAAGTATGGTTTTGTTGTGTGTAACACCCTCGTAATGTAAATAATGGTCGCAGCCGTCCTCCTAGTTAATTCCATGAAACTTACACACAGGCCACGATATATCTTTTTAAATAGTTTATTTCCTTATTCTATGTAGGCTAAATATGTGTTTCCCACTAGATTGACTCTGCATTGCATCAAACGAAATAAAGCGTAGGCCCCTCCGATGATCCATGGCAGCTCAAGTGCCAGGGATTCCCCCACTTGAGCTTTGACATCAACCGTTTATTGCAGTACTGAACTGCTGTGCAACGTGACGGCGCCTTACCTGCAGCTGCTGACCGGTTTTCGCCATTTGCGGCCATTATGAACAAGGGGAGTGGCTAGAGAAGACGGGTCGCCCCCCTCGTCATAGGGGGGAGGAGTAAGTCGGCCCCGCTCATCCAACCCAGAACAAGGGGTTTGGCTAAGAGAGGGCGGAGCGGGAACCCCCGAGAAAGTGCGCAAAGGTTCGGTGAGGAGACCAATATAAGCCGCCGCGGGACGCACTCCAGGCTCTTGCTCTGACCCCGTCCTCCAGCTCTTGCCTCTCTTGCTCTGACCCCGTCCTCTTGCTCTGACCCCGTCCTCCAGCTCTTGCCTCTCTTGCTCTGACCCCGTCCTCTTGCTCTGACCCCGTCCTCTTGCTCTGACCCCGTCCTCTTGCTCTGACCCCGTCCTCTTGCTTGCTGTCGCTCGTTGTTGCTGGGGAGAAGGAAGACGCCTGAACGAGCAGGTGTGTGCGAGCCATCGTGCGACCAGCTGCGCTGCAGCTAAGGGGGCAGCTAAGGGGCCGCAGGCCACGAAAAGGACGCGCCAGGCAGCAATCCACGCTGGACCCTCCATTGCCTCCCAAAACAACCATCCATCCTCAAGCCATACCTGCCTGCAATATCCCCCGTGTAAGTGTGAACGTCGTCTGTCCTAATCGTTGTCCTGGGGTTAAGTAAATTGACTAGTATAAGCTAACGATTCACTGTGTGACTGCTTCTTCCATCCATTGCTTGTAAATAACTTTGATCGCTCCTTCTTTTTGCTTGTGTGTATAATAAATACTGTTATTCCTCCGTACTCTGTCTTCTTCTCTCTTCCTTCTCTTTCGGTCGCTTTAGAGGTTTCCAAATTGAATATCTGTGGTGCGATCTGGTCAACGTTGGGGGAGTCGGGCCAATCGGGGATCCTGTAACGGTCGCGGTTGACCATCCGCTCGGCCCATAATAACATCTTAACCGAGTCCGTAACAATATATATTGTTACGGATCGCGGATTAGATGTTATGATGGGCCGAGCGGATGGTCCACCGCGACCTAACAGTTCCCCCGATTCTTCCCCAACTCACCCGATTCCACTCGAACGTTGGCCAAATCGCGCTACGCTAAATCAATGATGGAAAGGAAACAACGACTGGGATAGATGAAACGACGCAAGGGGTACAGTTCTCAAGACCTCCGGAGGAGGATATAATTAGTGGTGGAGAAAAGGGGTAGATTACAAGGTAGAGTGAGGTAAAAGATACAGAAGAGATGGGCACTTAGTTACAGTCTTATCTTATCCCCGACAGACCACAGACAAACGGAACAAGACTGACTTACACAGGGATTGATGGCAGGGAAGGACAGGTAGTTCGATAGCACAAGGTGCACCTTGGCTCGGGGGCAGGATCAAGCATGGTCCAAAAGATGCAGGGAGGCCTCACAGCGCTCGGAGGGTACGTCTTGCTTGCTCCAAGCTCAGCGCGCATTTGACGTCACCTCCCTCTTCCTGCGCATGCTCAGCGGGGAGTGACACGCCCTCGGCTGGTTGGCTCCGCCCCAGATGGGACCGGTCCGCCGCTCCCATTGGGTGCGGGGGTTACCGGGCTCCGCCCTTGACGAGGAGCTGACAGCGAGCCCCTACGTGGTAACCCCGTCGAGCACATGTTCGATGGCGGCTCATTGGAAAGGCCTGGTGCCCTCCCAACACCCCCTACCAACCAAGCCGGAGTGAGGACGCGCACTCCCCGCGCCGCCGCCGTTGTTGTTGTTGTTGTTGTTGTTGTTGTTGAACCATGAGGAAGAGCTGCGGGGAGGTATTGGGAGGTCCTAAACTTCCTAACGGTGCCATACAATCACATTCTGGTGCAACGAAGAGTCAGAATTAATGGAAACCTGTCCTTAACTGACATAGACTAAGAATAACTAGCAAGATGTCCAATAGTTGCCTACGTGAGATGCGGTGGACCTGGATGCTACATTTAATGGGGGAAATAGGGGGAGGTCGGGTCTACAGAGTGTTGTTTACAGAAAATGGGACTAGGGAATGGGGGATTGGGGATAGTTGGGAAGTATTGAGGAAATAGGGGAATATTTACAAGCGGATATGGATGGATGCAAATCCCATATCCGCAACATTGCACCCTTCTCTACCTCGGGGCGTCCCGACCCGATAGATTTTTACCTACTTTAGTGTGGCACTCAGATGTAGTTCCCTCTACTATTAACTCAACCCTGAGTGCGACAGTTTTACAGATGTTCACAAATGAGTAAATATGTCCCCCTGCGACGTTGCACCCTTCTCCTAACAGAAACACACCCACAGGATAACCGAATCGCGGAAAGAATCCTCAAACTAAACATACAGCCGGTAGGGAGCATTATTTACAATTGACGCTACTTTATTTACAAGACTAACCCAGGACTTGTGATTGTTCTTTCTGGGGGGGAGACAGTCTGCTCTGCATCAATGCACCATTAAAGCACCCAAAAACGCACCAATACACACCCAAGCACCAATCGGTGCAGTCACCATTGTTCATGAAAATAAAAACAACAACCCCTAACCCTGCAGGTGTCTCTTGCTCTTCGGCTCCCTCTGCTGGTTATTATTATTGTCTTCCAGTTGTTGTCTTTCTTTCATTTTCTTACTGGCGGCCTATTTGCAATAAAGTGTGCCCAACGTGTCCATTTTATTTTCTTTATTTATGGCCCACAGGGCCGACTACGTGTGGTTCACCTGTGGGGCATCGGTGCCCTGTGGCCAAGGCCCGCCAGCAAGATTTCGGGCCCTCATGGCCGGTTCCAGCAGAGGGGCCATGCCCCCACCCATGGGGTCCATAAGTGGTGCTCGGCCACAGGCATGTGGTCCATAATGTGGTGCATCGATGCAGACAGCTGGTTCTGGGAATTCCGGGCGCACAATGGAGGACTCACGCACGCTCCCCTCGACGCCCAATGGCGCACAGGTCATGTGGGAGACAAAAGAGACAAATGAGGCGAGGGGTAAGGTCACAAGGGTACACATCAATAAGGCAATGCAAGGCGAAATGCATACGGAGGGCGAAGTGAGAAAGCTCGTCCCTACCGTACGTCACCCCCCTGTCACCTACACTACCCTTGCCCTTACCCCATATGTACAAAATCTACACATTACCAATCCGTCGCTACTGTCACGTCTTCCCATATTTCCTCTATACCACATTCGTCACCACAATCCCTCTATCCAAAATTTGCCATCACCCAATTCGTCATCAATCCTCATAAGGAGGAAGAGATGGAACAACAAAACACAATGTCACACCCACGTCATGATGCGTCTCACCTTCCAAACATCTGCACAATAAAATAACAAAACATGGCATGGTGTGGAGGTACGTCATCTCAGGTGAGTGCATGTAGATGGTGCGAGGAGACTTCAATCCTAACTATCCTCTAAATGACATTAACACACTTTACACTACCCGGGGTCTTTCCCTGCCAATCCATTGGCCAACTTACTCTATGGGTTCTAAAAACCAATTCCCATTGACCAAACTGTGGTGCTTCTCAATTTGGGGTCTCACTCCCCCGATTCATCTCCCGGTGCCCTCGCACAATTTCTGGGCTGTGACGTGTAGCTCTCCCAGCAGGTCTACCCACCTGCACACCTCCACCACTGTAGTTGCCACCCGAGCTTACCTGCTTCTTAACCTAACCTATCTACTGGGGAAGGCCCCTCCTGGCTCTGTCACCCCACTCGGTGCCCTCTGGCACTGGGCTACCCGGGTCCGTCCTCCGGATCCTCGGGCCCCATCCACAACTACCGGCTCCCAGAGCCCACCTGCGGCCTCACCTGGCCGACATCCTCACAGTGGTGGAGTGCCCAAACCAACTACACACACTAACAGGCTACACGCCCAGCCATTTCCACAACACTAATGCACCCATCCAAATACCATTCTGTCACCCGCACCACAGATGCCAATATCCAACCACAATTTACCTATACCCTCTACCTAACACTTACACTACCCGCCCCGGGTATTCGTGATGGGGGTCCACTCTTCCCCCATTCACACCTTCGCACCACCCACTCCACTCCATCGTTTCCACCATACTCACTCCACGACCATCCATTCCAATACTCCACTTATTCCACACTCCATGTCTTCCACACAACCATTTATTCCATTCACCTGTTGGTGCACACCTGTGCACTCACACCTGGTGCCACCAGCACCCTTCTCTCCCCCAAGCGCATTCGCGCTGATCCACAACACTCACTACTCCCTCACTGCTCCACACACCTGTCCAGTTCTCACACAGCATCATCTCATCTAACTACTCCCCTCTGAAACTTGCGCTTCCCAGTCGTCCCTTTAAACTATTGCGCTCCCTCGTCATTATCATCCATACTAATCTACCTACGTCCCCACTACAGGTATCAGTCACTAACTAAACCTTAACGTTACCTAATGTCAATCTCTTCTGGATCCCTACACACAATATCCTAACCCACCCGGGCTAGTTTTCACTGCCATCAACCCCATAACTAGTGCTCCTTTGCCCCCCCCCCCCTCGCCATGAGGGATGGTGGATTGCCCATCCCACCACATCGGGGAGGTCCCACTATCAATTTTGCTCGTCCAAATTCCAACCAATTCAAAAATTTTCCATTTACTGCCAATTCTACCCACTATTATAAATTTCGTATCAAATCACTACCATCATCATCACAGTCCGCTATATCCTAGCCTCGGTGCGTCATGACATCATTAAACTCGGTTCGTAAAGCCGAGCAATGAATTTGGGTGGTTTGGTCGCCTGCAGGTTGAATCCGTCCGGCTTTCGGTTCAAGGGAGGTGGTTTGGTTGGACCGAGGTTCCACGCACCATCTCGGCGCGGCACCTTGCGGTCCCGGGCCCGATGGCTCAATCTCCCTCGGTCGGAACCCCATCCCCACGAGGGGGCACCGTGCCGCTTCCTCCCACTCGCCCTTGAACCGGACCGGTCGCCTCGCCCGCCAAGGCCCGGACTCGACCGTGCGGGGCGGGGCCAAGCCCGATTCGGCAACGACGCTTCGAAGAGAAAAGACGCAGCTTCAATCCGCGCCGGGCCCTGCATCCAACAAAGCACGCCACGCCCCGAGCGCTCGCATCGGCTATCCGTCGCCCTAACCGCTAACCCGGTTACCGTCGATGCTTCACTTGCATGCTCACACGCATACGCTACCCCTTTCACCCTCACAAAACCCGGCGTTCCAACGCCGTCCGTACATTCCACCAACGCACTCCCTGTTACAAACCACACCTCTCGCGCACACTCTTGCACATACTCGCCGCTCGCACACCTCGGTCCACACCTCTCCTCCATTACGTCCTCCGTAACACTCACCATGGGCGTGCACTCTGGCATCCACCCACTAACGCGCTCAGATGGGCTCTCCCACTCTCGCGCTACTACCAACTCAGGTGTGCTTTCTCGCACACCTTCGCCGTTCATCCCATGCGTGCATCCTCACACCCGCTCCACCACCAACTCACTCCTCGTGTCACTCTCACCCTCGCACGTACACTCTGTACACCCCGACGTGCATTCTTGCTCGCACTCGGTTTCACTCCCACACGTTATAACACACCCACTCGCCGACGCACACTTTTTCCTCACACGCATGCCATTTTTACTCACACGGGACCCTTCACCAACGCCCGGGTGCCATATCGATCCCAATCGCGCGACAATTCTTTTGTCGCTAAACATCCATTTACAAAATCTCCCAGCACAATACACAGCACGTCTCACCTTCGGGGTTCTTCTTCCTCCCTGCACCAAAACCTGCAAACTTCCATTCGGGTTAAGCACAGCATCGTGATGTGAGCAGGGACTTTGCACATTTTCCATTTCTCCCTGCAATTCCCGGGCTACCTCCGTCATCTCTTCAATTTTAATTCCCAGCACTGCTTTGTCTTTGTTCCCCTCGACGACCGTTGGCTTTAATAAAACACCCTCTACCTCATCGGTCGCCGGCTTTTCCAAACCCCGTGTCACGATTTCTACCCCCGTCATTGTACCCGTGCCTTCCTCCGCTTCGCTCAACCGGCGCTTCTCGACCCGCGTTACCTCCTTGTGCACCCCTGGGACCCTTTCGCCCAACTTGCGGTCTCTGTCCCTCTGCTCCCTTGCCTCTCTATCGGCCCTCATTCCGTTCGTTGTTGCTTCAATTTGGTTTCTCAATCGCTCACTGTTAGCATCCATTTTGTTTAACAATCGCTCACTGTTCCTGTCCAAAAGGACCTCCATTTCAGCCATAATTAATTGCATGTCTTCCACCGTTGGTACAAAGGGCGCGGCAAAATTTGGTGCCGCTACACCCACGTGCGCGAGGACGCCATTTTGTGCGTCTGATACTCCCTCAACCACATTGCCAATGTTCTCCTCTACTTCGTCCCTCTGATCCTGGGTCGATTCTACCCCACTCTCCTCTACCGGAACCCAGCCGTCTTGATCTGCCATAGCGCGACTTTCAAACTTCGGGTTTTTATTTTAAAACAAAACAAATTTCACAGTTAATAATTTCGAGCGCGTGAAGCGCGCTTCGGGTCCAATCTCACTTCCTGACACCAATTGTTACGGATCGTGGATTAGATGTTATGATGGGCCGAGCGGATGGTCCACTGCGACCTAACAGTTCCCCCGATTCTTCCCCAACTCACCCGATTCCACTCGAACGTTGGCCAAATCGCGCTACGCTAAATCAATGATGGAAAGGAAACAACGACTGGGATAGATGAAACGACGCAAGGGGTACAGTTCTCAAGACCTCCGGAGGAGGATATAATTAGTGGTGGAGAAAAGGGGTAGATTACAAGGTAGAGTGAGGTAAAAGACACAGAAGAGATGGGCACTTAGTTACAGTCTTATCTTATCCCCGACAGACCACAGACAAACGGAACAAGACTGACTTACACAGGGATTGATGGCAGGGAAGGACAGGTAGTTCGATAGCACAAGGTGCACCTTGGCTCGGGGGCAGGATCAAGCACGGTCCAAAAGATGCAGGGAGGCCTCACAGCGCTCGGAGGGTACGTCTTGCTTGCTCCAAGCTCAGCGCGCATCTGACGTCACCTCCCTCTTCCTGCGCATGCTCAGCGGGGAGTGACACGCCCTCGGCTGGTTGGCTCCGCCCCAGATGGGACCGGTCCGCCGCTCCCATTGGGTGCGGGGGTTACCGGGCTCCGCCCTTGACGAGGAGCTGACAGCGAGCCCCTACGTGGTAACCCCGTCGAGCACATGTTCGATGGCGGCTCGTTGGAAAGGCCTGGTGCCCTCCCAACACCCCCTACCAACCAAGCCGGAGTGAGGACGCGCACTCCCCGCGCTGCCGCCGTTGTTGTTGTTGTTGTTGTTGTTGAACCGTGAGGAAGAGCTGCGGGGAGGTATTGGGAGGTCCTAAACTTCCTAACGGTGCCATACAATCACATTCTGGTGCAACGAAGAGTCAGAATTAATGGAAACGAGTCCTTAACTGACATAGACTAAGAATAACTAGCAAGATGTCCTATAGTTGTCTACGTGAGATGCGGTGGACCTGGATGCGACATTTAATGGGGGAAATAGGGGGAGGTCGGGTCTACAGAGTGTTGTTTACAGAAAATGGGACTAGGGAATGGGGGATTGGGGATAGTTGGGAAGTATTGAGGAAATAGGGGAATATTTACAAGCGGATATGGATGGATGCAAATCCCATATCCGCAACAATATATATATATATATATATATATATATATATATATATATATATATATATATATATATATATATATATATATATATATATATATATATATATATATACCATCGGACCCCACTATTCGCGGGGGATACGTTCCTGGGAAATGCCGCAAATTGCAAAACCGCGAATGGCGGGGCATTGTTTCAATGGATAAAGGGGGTATAGGTTCCCGGGTCGCGAAAATCCGTCAACAGAGAGGACCAAACCGTGAATGGCGAGGCAAACTCCGCGAATGGCGAGACAAAACCCGTGAATGTCAGCAATAATCCTGCAGATGGCGAGGCATATCCCACGAATGTCGATGAAAATCCCGGAAATGGCGAGGCAAATCCCGCGAACGTCAATGAAAATTCCGGAAACGGTGAGGCAAATCCCACGAATGTCGATGAAAATACATGAATGCATGCCATGCCAGATTAAATGGGGGAAAAAGGGAGACAGCTTATTGCACTAATAGATACTGTGGAGTGTTTTCATTCTGTACAGTAACTCGTGGGGATGACGTGTTATGCAGCTGGTGGAACATCTTGCGAAGCTCTCGATTATAGTGTGGCTAAAATTTGCGGCCGTGAAAGCCATTAAAACGCAAATAGTAAGGGAAACATATGAAAATCTGTTAACTAAATTGTTACCAAAATATTTCTTCACCAATATGTTTGTAAAGGTGTGTAATAACATGTGTTAAAATGTTGAAGGTCAACTCCCGTGGGAAACCCAGAAAAAAAGCTGTTGAATTCGGGTACCGAAAAATTATTTTCGAGAATTTTTATTTTTTTAAATCGGCCCTTAAGTAACTTATGAGGGGTCAAATAAGGGTTTTTCATGATTCTGAGTTGATTGTTAACATTTATATTTCACCACAGACACTCCTTTGTGGAAAAATAATTTCTAAATATATCTCATTTTCTACTTTGCAGGACATGGAGTCTAGCAATATGGATGAAGACGTTACTCCACCTGTGCTCAATTCCTTCATCTGTGCACGCTCGGATACACCAGCTGAAAGGCTCATACAGGCAACTCCAAAGGGATACTCAACTTTATTGAAACAAGCAGAAACTGTCGAAAATGTTACTGTTGTGGAACGTATGAAGGAGGCTCAAAAGGAAGGAAAACTGAGGTACCACCAGAAGTGTAAAAATGATCTGTACAACAACTTTGTTGCAACCACCAAGAAGTCAGCTCAAGCATCAAAGGCAGAGAAAGAGTCATCAAAGTTGAAGAGAAGACGCACTACTTGTGAGTTCAGTTCATCAACTGGCTGCAGTTCTAGAAGATCACAGTCAGTTGACCTCCTGTATAAGGATGTATGCATTCTTTGCAACCAACCAGCCCAGCTCTACAAAAATAATCCAGCACAAGCTAGAAAGAAATACAGAGTGCCAGATAATTTGACTGCAGATACACTGAAGGCAAGCTTGCTGAAGACAGCACGGAGTCGCGGGGATGACTGGGGCACTGAAGTCACTGGACGCCTGGAAAGGATCAACGACTTGGTAGCAGAAGAAACACTGTACCATTTGCGATGCAAACTTATGTTTGCGAGAGGTGACAGTTTGTCCAAGACTGATGAGGAAGGAAAAAGGAAGAGAGGACAGAGGAGTATTAATGAGGAGCGAGAGGCAGTTTTTATTGAATTCTGCGAATGGTTAGACTCAGAATTAGAGCATGGGGTAATGAACATGGACCAAGTCCATGAAAAGCTGCAGGAGTTTGATCAGTCACCAGAGAAGAGCCTTTCTTATTCAAAGCATTGGCTAAAGATAAAACTTCTAGAGAAATACGAAGACACCTTGTATTTCACAACACAGGAAAGAAGGGCAGATGTACTCTGTCTCAAAGATGGCACCGACAATATTCTGCGAGGGCATCATGCTAATCTTGACCATGGAGATGAGAAGACTCAGATCATAAAGACGGCACTCAAGTTCATATCCAATGATATTGCCTTGATTGATTTAGGTCCAAAGTCATACCCCACCACACACAGTATGACTGACATCGATAGTCAGCTGACACTTGTTCCTGCAAGCCTTCAGATGTTCTTGAGACCGATTGTCAAGACAGACGAAAGAGTTGCCGTTTGGGGGCAGAATTTTATTAAGGCCTGTCGACCTCGGTCTGGAGTATTGCCACACCAAATGGGGCTTGCCATACAACTTGATCATAGATTTGGGTCAAAATGGATGCTCAACAAGTTCCACCAGCTGGGATACACTGAGTCTTACACGTTGACACAAAACTACAAATACTGCTTCCTTAATAGTAGGAGTGGAGATGATGTTCCAGATACTTCTGGCACTCTTGACACCATTGTGGAGGAAACCGATGAACAGATCAATGATGAGGTTGCGGTTGATGCTGCGCTTGAGGATCAATCAGTGATGACAGCCAAAGTGCCAGCCAGTGAAAGTGAATTGTCAAGTAATGATCAGGTGGTCTTTATGGAGGTTGGGGAAACAAACAATGCAGTCACTCAGTTTGTTGGAGACAATATAGATTTAAACATTGTCTCTATTCACGGAAACACTCCCTTTCACTCAATGGGTTGGATCGAAGTCACCTCTCCGGCACCACCTTTGCCAGATCCACAGACAACAGCAGCTTTCCCCCGGGTGAAGTTGAAGGCACTCGACAAAGCTAAGATCCTGAGAGGAACTGAAGTAAAGATTATTCCATTTACGAACAGGAAACAGATAGGAACGAACGCGATCATGTTTCTCCCCCTCGCTGAGCTTTCCTCCTCCCTGGCTCATGATCAGCCACTCCTCACTCCAGGTGACACACTCTGGGCAGCGGGGTGGGTGATCAAAGCCAACGATCCTGAGTTCCCACACTCCAACTGGAATGGCTGGATGAAGAGAATCCATGCTAATGATGCAAAGCAGAGCACACAGATCGAGTTCCTCCCAGTTATTGAAGGAGACCCTAATGACCTCAACACCATCTTCACCACTCTGAAAGAGTGCATACGGCGCGCTGGGGTCGCTATAGTGACCTTTGATCTTCCGATTTGGCTGAAGGCTGTGAATCTATCTATAATTCCAGCAATCTCTGTGTGTGTGTGTGTCTGTGTGTCTGTGTGTGTGTGTGTTTGTCTGTGACCGCTGTTTCTCGACAACCACGGGTCCGATATACTTGAAACTTGCCAGGTATATTGCTGGGGACCCGAGGATGTGCCTTTTCAAGGTTTTAAATTAATCGCAGAAGTAGTTACCGAGCTATGTCCAAAAAACGATTCAACCAATCAGAGAGCAGCGAGCTATCACGTGTGCCGAACGTGGCGAACAGACTCTGCCTCGGATGGCACATTTGAGAGCGTATTCATTTATTTCCCGTCGGCAAACTATGTTGGCGCTATGTTGGCGTTAAACGATGTTTTAAAACTAATTAAAACTAATTTGCGATTCTTTCGCTTTCCTGCGATATGCGACCTTCCGGAGCTCCTGTGAGAGCGTGCGCCATTACGGATAGTACGGGTACGGGCATGCCATATGTTGGCGTTAAACTATGTTTTAAAACTAATTAAAACCATTTCATGTAAATAGAGGGGGGGGGGGGATTGTCACTGTACTCGCAAGCCGTTCGCCGTTCGCTTTGGCGTTGCGAATGAACCAAAACATTTCATGGACCAAACCATTTCATGTAAAGCGTTCGCCGTTCGCTTTGGCGTGGCGAATACACCAAAACATTTCATGCACCAAACCATTTCATGTAAATAGAGGGGGGGGATATAATTTTAGATATAGATATAGTACGGGCATGCCCTAGTATAATAAAGCAGGTAAATCTACCCGTCATTCCAAGGTTGGGTGGTTTTCACCTGCTGAAGTCTTATCTTGGATCAATGGGTAACATCATGGAAGATTCTGGACTACTAGATGTGATCCAGTTGATCTATCCTGGAAGTACGACAGCCAACCACATCATGGATGGAGGATGTTTTGACAAGGCAATCCGTGTTCACCTCCTCATCGATGCAGCCATCTATCAACACATCATGAAACTTGCCTTCACTGAGGAGGAGCGTGGTGACATGAAGACCTTCATGGAGAAGGTGGCTGATGGGAAGATGGGAGCCAGACACTCAGACCCAGTAGTGCCAGTGTTTGAGCAAAGGTTTGAAGAAACCTTCAAACGACTCGCAAAAGGAGGAAGAACACCTGCACTCTGGGTGGAGTACCACCACATGGTAGATGTGATAAAGGTCTTTATCAGAACCGAGCGACTTGCAGACCACAATGGGCATCTGTCCTGCATTGTTACCAAGATGCTTCACATCTTTGCCGCTGCAGGCCATCATCAGTATGCCAAGGGCGCACGGCTGTACTGTCAACTCATGAAGGAACTAGAAACTTTGCCTGCTTACAAAGACACCTTAGAACGTCTCACTGCCCACGGGAACCACGTTGTCCGTTACTCAAGTCATGAGTGGTCCGGCACATGGTGTGACATTTGCATTGAGCAGACATTAATGAAGGCAGCCAAGTCACAAGGTGGACTGAGCAGAGGAAGAATGAGAAACAGTTTTTCTGGCCACAAATGCTGGGTGCTCACCCTCAGTCACCTGTCTGATGTCAACCGGCGGATGGAGGAGGACGTCAGTAAACATGTTCCAGTCCACAGAGACCTTGCCAAGACACAGATGAAGCGAGATGCAGAGGCAGTTGAACTTGTCCTAAAATGGTTTGAGGAGATCAAGCCATTCGACAACGATAGAGACAAGGAGTTGCTCGTGTCTTTCTCAACGGGATTCACAAGCACTGGAGATGACACAGTCAATGCTGAGAGAGCAGCTGAAGTTGGGATGGAGATGCAGATCAAGCTGGATGGACAGTCAGTGACGTCGACCATGGATGTCAAGTCAAAGATAAAAGCCCTGTCATCACTAAGAAAATTTCCCTTGGTCAACGAGAAAAAGATTCACCTTGACTCATTAAAGTTGTTCAACCGACTGATCATTTTCGCCCAGCGGGATATGACAGTTGAGACAAGCTTACAGTATGAGCTGACTCCCTTCCCATTGTCCCTGTTCAGCAACAAAGATCAGAAGATGAACAAGGCAAACAAGGCAGACTTTTCAAATACAAGCCTGAAGGCATTAACTGATCCACTTGACTTGACTAACCAACCCTGCTGCACCCTCGTAATTGATGGCGGATGGCTTGTCTACATGGTGAAGTGGGAACAACGTCAGACCTGGCAGGAGATCGCCAACAGTTACCTGAGCTACGTGCAGTATCTGGGCCGCTGCTCCCAGAAGATCATTGTGGTCTTTGATGGCTACAGCAGATCACCAAAAGATCACGACCACATCCGGCGTACCAAGAATTCCTGCTGTAATCTCCAGATTCGACCGGATATGTCCAACTGGACCCCAAGAGCAAAGTTTCTGGACAACACTCATAACAAGAGTGAGCTCAGCCACCTTCTCTCTTCAACCTTCCGAAAACATCACATCACTGTGGAGCAGTGTGACAATGATGCTGACACTTCAATTGTGAGAGAGGCATTGGCTGCTGCTTCAGATGGCTCTGTTGAGGTCAGTACCATTTGTGTCTTCAGTTGGTATAACTATTGGATGGAGCCCGGGGGGAGATGGGGTAATTTAAAAATAGGAGAATTCACACTGTTGAAAAGTTAAATCTGTTCTTGAACGGTTCATTATGCTTTGTACATGTTGTTATATTTTCAGGTGCGGGCAGAAGATGCAGACGTGCTGGTAATGCTGGTGCACCATAGCTCAGACAGCCACCATCCACTCTTCTTAACCACATCAAACGGCTCTTATGATCAAAAGATCAAAGAATCTCTCTCCGAAACACAGAAGAGCTACCTGCTCTTCTGTCACGCCTTCACGGGGTGTGATACGGTTTCTGCAATCGCTGGTCATGGGAAAACAACTCTATTTTCCAGGTAATAATGATAATACTACTATTACGTCGGCAAATAATACTAATACTACTAATAATAATAATTATAATCATTGTCATCATAGTATAAATGTTAAAAATAATAATAATTTTATTTCTGTTTTACATTATACTTTACTTGACATAGACCTGGTGCTTTTTTTTAGGTTTTGCGAAGGGGACGCGGCTGAGTACATCGACATCTTCCTTGACACAGAAGCCACCAAGGAAACAGTGATTCAGGTGGTACTGCGATTTTCAAGTACATTTACCATGGACGAGATACTACATTGGGTGAAATTCGGTACAACATGTTCTCAAGGAAGGCAGCGGCAGGAGTGATCAAACCAGAGACTCTACCTCCAACAGAGGGTGCAGCTGCACAACATTCACTCCGTGCCTACCTGCAGACCCGGGACTGGATCCTTCTACAGAGCATGTCTCTGAACCCCAGTGACTATGGATGGACAATAGGTGTGCATGGGTATGAGCCAGTTCCAACACTGGACCCCACGGCTCCTGAGGAGCTATTGCAGTTCACGAAGTGTAATTGTCATGGAGATTGCAGCAACCGGCGATGCAGCTGCAAGAAGAATGGGGTCACGTGCATCTCGGCCTGTGGAGTCTGTAATGGCATTACATGCAGAAACTGCAGTCATGATGTTGTTGAGTCTGAAGAAGACATAGACAATGACTGTTGAAACTTCTGACATTGTGAATGAGAAATAACTCTTGAGTATTATATATGTATGTGAAATAAAAGCTACTTTGTGTGTAAATGTAAAAGTGAAAATATAAATGTTAACAATCAACTCAGAATCATGAAAAACCCTTATTTGACCCCTCATAAGTTACTTAAGGGCCGATTAAAAAAAATAAAAATTCTCGAAAATAATTTTTCGGTACCCGAATTCAACAGCTTTTTTTCTGGGTTTCCCACGGGAGTTGAACTTCAACATTTTAACACATGTTATTACACACCTTTACAAACATATTGGTGAAGAAATTTTTTGGTAACAATTTAGTTAACAGATTTGTGAAATATCTCATAAAATGCCCTTACTAAAAGCACACAGCAGTGAATGTAAAAGCAGGTCATGCTCACGGCTCATATAAGATGTTTTTTTGCATATATCCAGCTGCTTTATGCATGGCTGGTAAAAGACGGGTTTTATAAATGTGTCAACCTAGCGGCTTTTGAATTGTTTTTTTTTGCATCCCTGAAAAACCGTGAATTCACGGAACATGGCCGCGAATAGGAAAAAAAACCCGCAATTTCGTGTAACATGGCCGTGCATAGAAAAATACCGCAAATTTGTGGGACACTTTTCCGCGAATAGAGAAATAGGCCGCATTTTATCAACTGGGAATACGCGGCACCCACAAATAGCAGAGCCGCGAATAGCGAGGTCCGACTGTAATATATACAGTCATGTGAAAAAGTAAGTACACCCCATGTAAAGTTTTGACTCTTTCAACAATTTTCAACATACAGCTATTTGATCTTCATTTCAACAATATTGATAGATAAAGGTGATATAATATAACAAATATCATAAAACATTTATATTTTGTAGTCCATTGTATAATTTAAATAAACATAAATGCAAATTTCGCATATGGAAAAAGTAAGTACACCCTTGGCTCTAATAGGTGGTGTTGCCCCCTTTGGCAGAAACAACCTCATGTAGGCGTTTCTTATAACTGTCTACCAGTCTCTGACATCGACAAGGATAAATTTTTGCCCACTCCTCCATGCAGAATTCTTTCAGCTGTGCGATGTTTGAGGGGTTTCTTGCATGCACAGCTCATTTCAAATCCCCCCGCAACATCTCGATGGGATTTAGATCCGGGCTTTGACTTGGCCGTTCCAGAACCCTCCATTTCTTTCTTTTCAGCCATTCCTTGGTGGATTTACTGGTATGTTTAGGGTCATTGTCATGTTGCAAGGTCCACCTTCGGTTGAGCTTCAACTTTCCGACAGATGGCCTTACATTATCCTCAAGCACCCTCTGGTACAATGAAGAATTCATAGTGGACTAGCAGAAGTACCCGGCATTGCCGGGCGGGGGAGGGGAGGGGCAGAGGCAAGGGAAGGGGAGGGGAACGGGGGGGGGGGGTGGGGGAGCGAGCCCCTTGGCAAAGCGAGCGATTTTTTTTTTCATAGCATCATAGCGTCATTGCGTTCATAGCGTCATAGCGTTCATAGCGTCATAGCAATTTTTTTTTTCATAGCGTCATAGCGTCATAGCGTCATAGCGTTCATAGCGTCATAGCGTTCATAGCGTCATATCGTTCATAGCGTCATAGCGTTCATAGCGTTCATAGCGTTTCATAGTGTCATAGCGATTTTTTTTTTCATAGCGTCATAGCGTCATAGCGTCATAGCGTCATAGCGTTCATAGCGTTCATAGCGTTCATAGCGTCATATCGTTCATAGCGTCATAGCGTTCATAGCATCATAGCGTTTCATAGCATCATAGCGATTTTTTGGTCATAGCGTCATAGCGTTCATAGCGTCCATAGCGTCATAGCGTCATAGCGTTCATAGCGTCATAGCGTCATCACGTGATCGCTCTGAGCGAATCAGCGCCAACTGCTCTGATACCGTTGATTCCGTGCGCTGAAATGCGCTGAGGTAAATATTAATAAAAATTATGGACCGTCAAATATTTTGAGTTCGGCCATGTTCGTCCCAGGCTCAATGGCCATCTCTATGCCAAATATCAAGCACATAAGCCTCTCAATTTAGGAGTCTATCAGTAACATTACACACACACAGACACACACAAACTGTGTTTTATATATATAGATTCTATGATGGTGAGCTGCCCAGGCCCTGATGCAGCAAAGCTGCCCCACACCAAAACATTTCCACCACCATGCTTTACAGTTGGTATCAGGTTCTTGTGGTCAAATGCTGTCTTTGGTTTTCGCCAAACATGTCTTCTGGTACTGTGGCCAAATAGCTCTACCTTTGACTCATTTGTCCAGAGCACATTGTTCCAGAAGTGCTGGTCTTTGCCTACGTGTTCATTGGCAAACTTTATTCTTGCCCTGATGTTCTTTCTGGACAGCAAAGGTTTCCTCCTGGCACACCTCCCATGTAGATCAAATTTGTGCAGCCTCTTTTTAATGGTAGACTCATGCACTTTGACATCAACAGTGGCAAGAGCTACCTGTAGGTCCTATGATGACATTCTGGGGTTCTTAGAGACTTCTTTCAGTATCTTGCGGTCTGCTCTCAGGCTGAACTTGCTGGGGCGGCCTGGCCTGAACAAGTTGGCAGTTGTTTGGAATCTTCTCCACTTGCAGATGATCTTCCGGACAGTCGAATGATTGATTTCAAATTGTTTGGAGATCTTGTTAAATCCCTTCCCAGACTCGTAGGCATCTATAACCTTCTTTCTGAAAGCCTCAGAGAGCTCTTTTGATCTAGGCATGGTGACGCCGAACACTTCAACAACATAGAGCAAACCAAACTAAATGTCTGAGGTTTAAATAAGACAGGTTCTTCCAAGATCTTCTCTAACGATGTTCTAATCATTTGCCTCTGAGCTGGTGCACCTGATTCACATTTTTTAAAGGTATTTGAAGTAGTGATAAATGTAGGGGGGTACTTACTTTTTCCACATGCGAAATTTGCATTTATGTTTATTTAAATTACTAGGACGTGCCCGTACGTGGGTGCCCGTACGTGCGTGCAAAAAAACATGCGTGCAAACAACAACAAAAAAAAAATTTGAAACCACGTGGCAGTAACGACCACAGAACCCCCCCCTCTATTTACATGAAATGGTTTGGTCCATTCGCAACGACCACAGAACCCCCCCCCCCCCCTCTATTTACATGAAATGGTTTGGTCCATTCGCAAAGCCAAAGCGAACGGCGAACGGCTAAATCGCCATAGCTCGGTAACTACTTGTCCGATTAATATGAAACCTTGAAAAGGCACATCCTCGGGTCCCCAGCAATATACCTGGCAAGTTTCAAGTATATCGGACCCGTGGTTGTCGAGAAACAGCGGTCACAGACACACAGACATACACACAGACATACAGAGATTACTGGAATTATAGATAGATTATATCACCTTTATCTATCAATATTGTTGAAATGAAGATCTAATAGCTGTATGTTGAAATATGTTGAAAAAGCCAAAACTTTTCTTGGGGTGTACTATATATATATATATATATATATACATGTGGTCCACCATGTTTGTATTGGTGCTGTGGATTCTGGATGTGGAGGTGTTGCTGTTGTAGTCTGCGTTCGCACTGGCTGGGGGTGTGGGTATGTACACATCCAGGTGTAGTTGCTGCAAGTGGATGTGTATGTGCCCCTGCTGGCCCACTTTAGCTGACCGTATCGAGGTTGAAGGGCCGAAACGGGATGATGCTGAGGACCTCGACTGAGGAGCCGGTCAGTACGGCACACTTGTAACCAGGTGTGTTTTGAACTTATATATATATATATATATATATATATATATATATATATATATATATATATATATATATATATATATATATATATATGTATGTATTTTTATGAATTAGCGGTGGAGGATTATCTAGAGCCAGGTAGATCTGCATATGTAGGTGCTCGACGATCATGATAGGGAATCTACCTGTAATAAGTTCTGTGTCGCCCGAATGTCCGATTAAGCTTGTATCTTTGTCCCCTCCACGAGGGGCGGGGCATGCTAATTAGTGCAGGGATTATGGGTAAAATTCCATTGTGTGTCATTCCCTCGGTGAGCTTCCCAGTGTCCCTTATGGCAATGCATCCCATAGACATTAGATAGGCCCATTAGCACACCACACATTAAATAATGCCCCCCGCCGCCACAATGCTTTTGGAAGAGCCAACAGGCAGCAGCCAAGCAGTACGCCACCATGGGCGACAAACATCGTGCCAGGCAAGCTGGAGCCACACTCAGGAGGACGTGTGATTGGTTGGGTAAGAAGCTGGCCACTGATTGGTGAAAGGAAGGTGGAAGGAAGCGGCAAACTGATTGGCCACCGACCGTTGACACCTCGGCCAATCAGTGCGGAAGGCGCAAACATTCCGCCAATCAGTGCGGAAGGCGCAAAATCACGACTTAGAAGCAGGTCGCTGATTAGAGGCCAGGGGGCGGTGATGTCAGAAGGCGGGAAAGACCAATAAGAAACGAGGAAGGTGTAGTAGAGGGAGAGTGAGACCGCAAGTGACAAGACGACTCGCTGGCCGGCATTTCTGGATCTATCTCTCTCTCTCTCTCTCGCTTTGATTTCTGCCCTTCCCAGACCTTCCTTCTGCCCTTGCTTTTCGTTCCGTTTGGACTTTTCTTCCTGTGCCATCTGCGAATTTGCCTGCTTGACGACGGATGTTGGAGAGCCGTCGATTCTCCTGGTGCGAGCGTACGAACGAGGCTTGGTGCTACGAGCAAACAGGACCTTGCGTGCAACCGATTAGCGGGGCGAGCGATGCGTGCCGCTGAGCAGACGAGACCAGGGCGAGCGGGTGGCTCGAGGCCTAGCAAAGCGTGAACGAGGCGGATGGAGGCCTGTTTCACGCCAACATCGGAGCCGGACAGAGCCTGACCGACATCACACATCCAGACAGATAAGACGCACCACAGAACACAACACGGCGATTCTTTTATTTAATTCCCTCCCCTGTGCTGTTGTTGAAGTGAGGTGTGTGGGAATTCCAGTTTAGGAACCATAGTTATTTGTCGGCGCGTTTCATTGTTCTCGGGTTCTGCATAATAAATCGATTATTTTTATACATTTTACCCCCATGTTCGTTTTGAGTTCATTCCCTACAGGATCGGAGCTGCCGGTGAGATTGCTACAAGTAAGAGCTCGCCGCTTCTTCCTCTTACTTCTTCCTCCCGTGCTTGTATAGTCAAAGTCCGTCATTGAATAAATGCCTCAATTTAAGTTAGTTTGGCCATCCGTGAGCTCACGGTATTAACCGAGGGCATTCCCGCGACAATATATATGTATCCCTGCAAAAAAAAGAAACGCAAAACTGCAAAAAAAGAAACGCAAAAGTGATTTTAGATGTATATTTTATATATCATATAAATAATCAACAGATGGTAATCGATTGTTCAAAATTGGCACACATTATTCCCATTGACCCAGGTTCCATATGGCACACATGGAACAGTAGATTTTCAAGGTGAAGGTCATCTGTGCTCAATATCTTGTATGGCCACCATTAGAGTCCAAAACTGACTGGCATCGTCGTCCCATGGAAGCAATCAGATCCCGAATTGTGGCCTGGTGAATGTTCACCCACTCCTCTGCCTGCAGTGCTTGTGCCAACTGTCGGAGGTTCTGTGGTTGTTGCTGACGTGCTCGCAGTCGTTGCTCCAGTGCATCCCATAAATGTTCGATTGGGTTTAAATCTGGAGACCTGGAGGGCCATGGCAGGACCTGGATGTTGTGATTCCTCAAAAAGGCTGTTGTCAGTCTTGCCGTGTGAGGTCGGGCGTTGTCTTGTTGGAAAATGACGTTCGCTTGTTGCATAATGGGAAGGACGTGTGGCCGAAGAATCTCATCCGTGAGTCGTGGCATGTTTTCGCTGTTCATTCGCTGAAAGATTGTGATGGCATGCAAATGAAAACCCAACAAGTGATGTTGCACGTGCATGACATGTTGGTGTGTTTCGGCACCAGACTCTCACGTGGTTGTGTTTTTACGATTGTTCCATCTTTTCGCCAAATTTCTGCAGACCTCATTCTTTCCACACAAATCAATCCCAATCCATGCAGAAATGACCAATTCATTTTTGGTGTTAATTTTGTATGGATATCGGCAACACTCTGTCAGATATTTACGATTTTACTACTTTGCGTTTCTTTTTTTGCAGGATATATATATATATATATATATATATATATATACATATACGATACATGCATTATGTACATTGCAAAGGGATATAAATATATCAGCTGTACTTTAAAATCTTTGTATTTTAAAATACTACATTGATCAAAATATTCAGTTGATGATTGCACATCGAAAAGAATGTCTTCTCCGTGGTGTTATCTAAAAGTTATTAGAGTAAAAAGATTTACAAGGTGCTACACCAAACACCAGATCGTAGTACTCCGCTATCTGCAAAGCATCTGAGTACCTATCTAATTCCATTTTAAACCTATCTACTCTTTCTGCTGTCACTACCTTTCTCGGGAGACCATTCACATGCACTACTCTGACTGAAAAATCTGCTTTAATCATCCTATTCTTTACTTCCAGGCAAAGAGAACCCCTTGTTCTTTCAATGTCTATTTTGTTGAAAAACTGTTCTGCAATGTACTGTAATGATCGTTCAAAAGTATCCTTTGGTCAAATTATCTTCACGGTCATCACGTGATGACAACTTTGTGACGATGCATTTTTTGTATCACATTCCTCTATCATGCTTGGGTAATCTCCAATTGGTGCATTGTACGGTTGTAAAAATGACATGAAACGCGAGAAAGATTTTGATTTATGTTCAGGCAAAAAAAATCATCAACAAACCACCGCAAGTGTGCAAGTCTCTAAACTTTGTCTGTATTTCCATGGAGCATTGTTCACAACTCTGATAATAAATCATGATGCAAGAACTTTTTTTGCAGCTGCCACTGCTGTCTGTCAGCACTTTTAACTGAAAAAAAAAATCATTATAAATGATAATTCTACTATAATATAATTATAATAATTATAATTTATTAATAATATTTAATTATAATTATTATATTATAAGTGAAATAATAATAATAATTAAAAATAATTATAAGAATATATTAATAATATAAATAAATAAATAATAATAATATAAATATTATTAAATATAACAATAATATAATAATATAATAATAAATAATATAATATAATAATAAACATATAAATAAAAAACCATTATAAATTATAAATCTAGTGTAATATAATTATAATTATTATAATTATTAAAAAAATTAAAATAATAATAATAATATATAAATAAATAAAAAATAATAATATAAATATTAATAAATACTTGAATAATACTTGTAATATAATAATTGAATAATATAATTAAAAATATAAAAAGAATAATAATAATATAATATAAGTATAACAATAATAATAATTGAATCATATGATATAATATTAATTATAATAATTTATAATATTATAATAAATATAATATAATACATATCATATATTTTACTATAATTCACCAAATGTCTGTCTGTTTGTCCGTCCGTTCCCATGTACCGCAAAAACGGCATAACCGATCACAACGAAATTTTGGGTGGGTAATCCTAGGACCCCCTGGAGTAAAATAGGCTATATTATTTTCCCAATTTTTGCAATTTTTCCAATTTTCCAGTTTTTCCAAACACGATGGAATAATATTTACCGATATGAACAGTGATGTGGCTTTTATTGAAATTCTACAAATACTGTTTAGATTTTGATGATTTGCGTGTGATATAATTTAACGTGTGTTTATATAAATCGTTTAAAATAAAAAAGCCTTCAATTTCTGATATTTTGCCTTTTCATTTGGGCCTCACAATTGAAGCCCCGCCCGGAGGGCAGGTACCGTTGCTAGTAATTATAATTTATCCCATTATAAATCAAGCTACTTCCCCTTGTTATCAGCACTTGGGTCCTAAATTGAGGACTGGGACTCTAAGAGACAGGTTGTCAAAGGCACATCTTGTGAGTCAAAATGACAGCAACACAAATTAAATTATGCAGTACCTCGCACAGCATCAGCATTCACAATAATATTTGAGCCATCTCCTCTTGTGCTAATATAAAACCAAATGCACTTTTGAATACATTGCTCAGGAATGGGATGATTAGATGGATGCGGATTATTTTATATTGACGTTGTGAAATTGGCTCCGCATTATTGTTACTAAGACTTGCACCGAACCTGGGGAAAACGATTAAGAACAAATGCATGAAATGAATAATACAATCGATCTTATTATAATGTGAATGCGGAGAAATGAGCAATGGAATGGATGATGCTTTGAATTTCTGACGTCCCTAAGGCATCTGCTGTCAAATGAAATCGATAATACAGCCATAGAACAATATGTATTTGACAAAGTAGGCTTTTAGTTGAGTGAATTAAATGTTCATATGAAATACAAATCTCAAACAGACAATAAAGAAAGAATATTGCAGGTGCAGAATTTATAGCGTATCTGCTGTATTATATTTAATATCAGGTCGGACTGAATGTTTTTGTCTGTCTATCTTTTATTCTAACAACAAGCCATTTGAGAGCCCAGAGCCTCGGATAACAGATGTTGAATATTCACTGGCTTGGGAATCTTCAACCTGCGACAGAGGTCCAAGAATGGAAATGCAGAGTGATCCGGGAATTGAAACCTTCAACGAGCATTGGATACAATGCCAGAAAGGAGAATGGGCAACGCTTAAGAGTCTATTAGTATTATCCTATTATCTATCCTATTAGGATGTCAATGAAAGATAGTCTGTTGGGAGCCGTTGGTGAGGTATGTGGATGGACAAAAAGGACCACCGAGGCACTCGGAAACATGGTGGTGGGATGATGAAGTTGGAAAGAGGATTTACGAGAAGAGGAAGAAGTTCAAGGAGTGGCAGAAGGCGAAGGGTACAGGGGCAGAAAAGGCAGAGCATGAAAGTTATAAGGCAGCCAAGAAGGCTGCAAAGAAAGAGGTAGCAAAGGCACAGGAGGCATGCAGGAAAATGTTCAGAGAACGCTTGGATTCAGAAAAGGGTCAGACAGTGGTATTCAGGATTGCAAAGCAGATAGCGAAAGAGAGGTGCGATGTGATGGGGGTGAGTTGCTTGAAGGATGAAGTGGGACAAATCGTTGTGGACCCAAATGGAATTAAAGGAAGATGGAAAAGATATATGGAAATGCTGTTGAATGCAGAGAATGAATGGGACGGCAACATAGAGAGTAACCCAGTTTTAGGACCGGCAGAGAAGATAACTCAGAAGAAAGTTGAGGAAGTGATAAAAGCAATGAAGAGTAGAAAAGCGGGAGGGCCGACAGGAGTTGTGGGAGATATGTTGAAGGCAGCGCGAAGTTGGGGTGTGCAGAGAATGACAGAGATCTGTAATCTGGTGGGAAAAAAGGCCGCATTCCAGTGGATTGGGAACTGAGTACCCTCGTCCCTCTAGACAAGGGAAAGGTGACCCTCTGGACTGTGGCTTGTACCGAGCCATAAAGTTATTGGAGCATGGAATGAAGGTATTGGAAAGGGTGTTGGAGAAAGGAAAAGGTTTGAGGTGAAGGTGGGAGTGCATCAGGGGTCAGTACTAAGTCCACTACTATTTGTAGCTGTGATGGAGGTGCTGGCTCAGAATGTAAAGTAGGGTTTACCGTGGGAGTTGTTGTATGCAGATGATCTGGTGTTGATTGCGGAAAGTATGGATGGACTGAAGGAGAAGATGAACAAGTGGAAGGAATGTATGGAGACAAAAGGTCTGAAGATGAATATCAGAAAAACGAAGGTGATGGCAAGTGGTAAAGCATGTGGTGAGGTGGAAAGAACTGGGAAGTGGCCATGTGCTGTGTGCAGGAAGGGTGTCGGAGTGAACTCCATTCAATGTACAATGTGCGCTGAGTGAGTTCATCAAAAATGCAGTGGTCCGAGAGGGTCATTAACCAGTGTGGCAGCTACATTCAAGTGTAAGGTGTGCAAAGAGGAAGCTGCAAATGGAGGAAATGTTGAGTTGGATCTTGGAGACGGCGTGAAGCTGGAAGGTGTGAAAACATTTTGCTACCTAGGAGACATGCTGAATGGAGAAGGTGGATCAGACTCGGCAACGGTTGCTAGAGTGAGATGTGCATGGAAGAAGTTTCGGGAACTGAGTGGCGTGCTGATGAGGAGGGGAGTGTCGTTGAAGCTGAAGGGAAAGGTGTATGCTGCATGTGTGTGAAGTGTTACGATTTATGGGAACGAGACATGGGTAATGAACGTAGAGTAGCAACAAAGGCTGGAAAGGGTGGCAATGCGAATGGTTCGGTGGATGTGCGGAGTATCGTTGAGAGAGAGGAAGACAAATGATGAATTGCGAAAGATGATGGGAATAGAGCCTGTGATGGATGCTGTGAAGAGAAACAGGTTGAGATGGTTTGATCATGTGTTGAGGAAGGATGAAAGTGACTGGTTGAGAAGAGTGATGGAAATGAATGTAGAAGGAAGTAGAGGACGGGGAAGACCGAGAAAGACTTGGCTAAAGATGGTGGAAGAAGAAATGCGGGCAACGGGGTTAACAAGGGGAGACGCAGAAAATAGGGCAAAATGGAGAAGATTGTCATGGGGACCACAATGCTAACCCCCGCTCTAGCAGGGAAAATGGCCTTAAAATGCTTGTTGTTGTTATCCTATTAGTATTAGCTAGCACCAATCATACCCCATAAGCAGGTGTTGGGAGGTTAAGGTGGCTGCCTGTAGATCTTCGGGTCTTGAATTTGAGTCCCTGCCTTGCCAGTGAATTAACACCAGATGGGTTGACTTATCCTGCCATCTTTCCGAGGCTGGCAAAATGAGTACCAGCTTACTGTGCTAATCGGCCGCTTGAATATCCTGCGCTGGAGTGGTGACCCATCCAGGATTGCACTCCTTAGCTTAGCCAATGAAACTGCTGCGCGGCAGATCCTGTGCACCTCACCGTGTGAAAGTAATGGTCATTATTATTACCTCCGCCACCGAAGGTGCGTGGAGAATATGTTTTCACCCCTGTCTGGTTGTCTATTTTTGAACAGGATATCTCATAAAGTCGTGGACCCATTCGGACAAAATTTGGTGGAGAGTTGGGTATGTGGCAAGGACGAAATGATTAGATTTGGGTTCAGGTCCGAATCGAGATCTGACCTATCAGTGGGATACAAAATTTAAACTGTTCAACCTGGCGAAGGTATGCGCTCTACCGAGTGTCACATTCTAGTTGTTATTATAATCATACCCTTTCCCAAAATATAGAATGGGTACGAACATACCTAACATTTCACCAAAAAACTGTTGTTCCAGCCGCTTTGGAATTAAAAGGGAATGAATGTGAAAGGTTGATAAAGCGGAGCAGGGAAATGAAGAACTTTGGGGCCCAGAGAGTGTCGTTAAGGAGCTTCAGGTTGAGACTCCCAGAGATCAATAACGCTGCAGAGAGTAGATGGGGAAACATTTCCCCATCCATACAGTGATTCGAGATCTGTTGAGTTCTGGACCTTGGCTCCCAATCAACATGTTCATCTGCCTGATCAATCAATCAATCAGCTTTGAGCGAACTTGATCCTGGAAGCATGTTGAGTATTCCCACACCATTGATTGTGTTCGACTCTCCATACTGTAAGATTAAAACTTTTGTTCTCCCCTATGGCATTTCCCTAGTTTGGCCCAAAATACAATTTTCGGTGTTTTATCAAAAGGTATCTCGTGCGACCACAGCACTTGGAGCAGTACCACTGGGAGGTGAATGATTTATTGACAAAGATTGTGAGATGTGATGAGACTGGTCCATCAATTTCAAATCAGAGTAAAAGCGAGCCAGCATGGAATGGAGACATTCTTGTTCCGGCCATCACTTGAAATTCCAAAGGTAATTGTGTTTTGGGGACATTCCATGGTTTCATTCAAGTTGAATTTCTTGAACATAGGAAAATCATCAAAGCACAGTACACCGAGTGTCTCATTACACAATTAAATGAGACAAGCAATCTGAAAACAATGTCCAGGCCTGCTGTATCAGAGCATGGTTTTAATACATCATAATGTCATTCTTCAGACAGCAAATTTGATCACAAACTACTCCGGCATAAATGGGTTGGGAATTTTAAACAATCCCTCATACATTCCAAACTTTTCATCTTTTAATTTTTATTTAATATCGATTTACCTCACACACAATCACTCAAATCACCACACATCGCTCTCACACATATTAATCACAAAAAACGTGTATTTATTACTTGCAAAATCGAAGATTTTTCAAGTATATTGGTCGGTTGAGTTTGTGGTTCTGTCTGTCTGTCTGTCTGTTTGTTTGTTTGTCACGGGCCTACAGGTCACAATTCCAAACTGATCGTCACGAAACTTCACCAAGTTGTATAGGTCGTCCCAATTGAGAAGACTATTGTTTTTGGGGTCAAAAGGTCAAAAGGTAAACATAGGCCAAAGGTCACCAACTTTGCTAAATTTCTAAAATCCTCAATTTTCATCCGATTTACTTGAAATTTGTAAAGGACTTGCATATCTGGTCAATGAATTCAACCACCAAGTATATTTGAGGTCAACATAGGCCAAAAGGTCAACAAAGGCCAAGTTTTAAAAATCCTCAATTTTCATCCGATTGACTTGAAAATTGAACAGCATTTGCACATTGAATCACTAAATAGGGAAACTAACTATTTTTGAGGTCAAAAGTTCAAAGGTCAACTTAAGGTCAACCTTCCAAAATCATAATTTTTCATCTGAAAAATCGACACTTTTCTTCCTATTGACCCGAGCTTTGATCAAGATTGTCAATTTTAATCTTGATGAAATGGACAATTTGCTGTATCAATGGAATTTTTTTTCTTGGGGGTGGGGGGCGGATTTTGCAAGTATCGTGCTCCGCATGACGTCTTCTTGTTTATTTATTTATTTATTTATTTATTTTCATTCTTCTTCTTTGGGGACTGACCTCGACCTGGCAGTCCTCTCCTTTATCCTCATTCTAGCCGGAGACATATAAATCAACCTCGGACCCCAACCTCCTCAACTCAGAAACACACACATAACCTTAATATCCTCCAATACAACACATATGGCCTTATCAACAAGCCCATGCAACTTAAACACTTTATTCTCACAAACAACATGAATAAAGCCATCATACAAGAAACCAAAATTACACGAGAAAAACAAAACACCGACCATCTCTAACTATACACCCACCCATACGCACAGACAGATCGAACACCAGAGGTGGAGGCCTCATCACATACCTTCACAATTCCATTCGATACACAGATATCACACAAGACACAAAAGCATTTCTACGACCAAACAACATCTTTGAACTTCAAGCTTTCAAAATTAAAACAGGTAACAATTAATGAACACACAAACATAAACATTTACTTACCACCAGACACATCCCCCACTGCACCAACCAACTACTCAACCCAGCTACAGAAACTTTGTTCCCTCCCAAACACCATCATCGGAGGAGACCAAAATCTAATTTATTTGTCCTTGTCAGACACACAACCTGTCCACTAAGTTTCGTCCAAACCCATCCACAACTTTTTGAGATATCCTGCTACATATCATTTTGGCCCTATCTCCAAATGGTGAAGAATCACTTTAGAAATTCAATAATTCTCATATCCGAATCCATATTCAGATCTTTCACCAAAATCGACTCAAGTTGTCCTTGTCAGACACACAACTGGTCCATCAAATTTCGTCCAAATTCATCCATAACATTTTGAGACATCCTGCTATGTGTCGTTTTTGGCCCTATCTCCCAATGGTGAAGAATCACTTTAAAAATATACTAGCTGGATCCGTATCCGGATCTTCACCAAAATCGAATCGATTCTTCCTTGTCACACACACAACCTGGCCAGCAAGTCTCATCCAAAACTTTTTGAGATATCCTGCTATGTATTGTTTTTTGGCCCTATCTCCCAATGGTGAAGAAACACTTCAAAAATTATACTAACTGGATCCATATCCGGATCTTCACCAAAATCGAATCGATTCGCCCCTTGTCACACACACAATTATTGGCCCACCCAGTTTCGTCCAAATCCGTCAATACCTTTTTGAGATATCGTGCTATGTATCGGTTTTAGCCCCACCACTCAATGTTGAAGAATCACTGAAAAATTAAATAACTCTCATATTCGAATCCATATTCAGATCTTCACCAAAATCGAGTCGAATCTCCCTCGTCATACACCCAACCGGTCCACCAAGTTTCATCCAAATCCGTCAACAACTTTTTGAGATATCCTGCTCTGTATCGTTTTTGGCCCTATCTCCCAATGGTGAAGAACCACTTAAAAATCCTAGTATTCGGATCCGGATCCGGATCCTCACCAAAATCTAACCATTTCGTCCTTGTCACATACACTACATCTCTGCCAAATCTCGTCCGAATCCGTCTACAACCTTTTGAGATATTCTGTTCACAAACGGACAGACAGCGATACCTCTTCACAGTGGTTGTGCCTCCTCCCCCCCCTCCCCCCCCCCAACGCAAGTGGGGGCCAAATCTTCCCCATTCTTCCCTGCTGCCCAGATACATCAGGGCAAACAGTCACAGTTAGAGTGCCAATCGGTCCACATGGACCGGCCCTTTCCCTCTTCCGCTCTCTAACTCTGTTGTAGCCCTGACTTCGTGAAGGCGAGGGTACACCATCCTGGTTGTGGGGGATCTCTGGGTCGCTCCTGCGAGATCCATCGGCTGTCTCTGTGCCACAGGCTTGTTCGAGAGAACTGTTTGGGGCTATACAACAACAACAACAACAACAACAACATACTCGTGAGAAGAGCAGGAGTCATTTGCGGGGAAGTTACTCATCACCAAGTCCGAAAGGGCATGATTTGCTATTGGGAGAAATCCGGGATGGAAGGTTCACAGATTGCGTCATTCCCATGGAGTCACTAGAAGTCCTTTGCTGAGGTGCCATGGCTAGTAAGAGAGGCACCAACACCCAACCAATTTTCATGGTGACAATTGGAATCACCACATATGAGGAAGAGAGAGAGTTGGGATGAGTGGTTAAACGTTTGTCCATGTTGTCTGAGAGAGATGTAGATGGAGTCGTCATTGTTCGGTGGACGGTACAACGTACAACACAGACTTGGGAGTAACTAACACTCCATGTGTACTCAGATCCGCTCTGCATTATTGTCCTCCTTCCTCTCCTTTATCTCCCTCTCTCTCTCTTTCACCTTCTCCCTCGCCATTTTCTCTGACGTCCCCCTTTCCACTACTGACCCCATCATTCGAAACCACAAAGGGGATTATGTTAGTGGTTACCTGGGTGTTTACCCATCGCTTGCCTGTGTCACTCTAACTCTCCAGGGGCACCTTTAAATCTCAGCAGACTTACCCGATATTAGTCCCTGATGAAAGCCACTGTATGGCAGAAATGCTCGAGTTTCTGAGACACTTTGACCAAATCCTTAATTTGTTTGTGATCTTGCATTCTCCACTCTACAGTTCTCATTTACTGAATTTGATGTGATCATTGCGGTTGTGGTCTGTTCTTTCATAAATTGTCATTATCGGTCCATAAACTTAATATTTTCTGCTGGATTTGTAAGGTACACTATTTCAGATATGAAACCATTACCTGGTGTTGGCCTAATGTTTAGGGCGGTGGGCTTGGGATCCTAAGGTCCTGAGTTCGAACCACATTGAATTAACGCCAGGTGGGGTTGACTAAGCCTGGTATTGGTATCCTTCCGAGGTCGGCAAAATGAGTACCAGATAACTGGTTATAGAGAGGCATTTCTTCAGCGGCAGACACGCCCACAGAAAAATGATGCAACCAGCAGCCGGCCGGGTGGCTGCACACGATGCCACCCACTCCACCCCTGCCACTGAGAGTGGATGGAGGTTATGTTTTCACCCCTGTTTGTTTGTGAACAATATATTTCACAAAGTTGTTGACGGATTCGGACAAAATTTGTCACATATGTAGCGTATGTGAGGAGGAAGAAATGATTCGATTTTGGTGAAGATCCGGATTCGGATCCGGCTACTATAATTTTAAAAGTGATTCTTCACCATTGGGAGATAGGGCCAAAAGCGATACATAGGATTTGGCCAACTACATATCTCAAAAGGTTGTGGACGGATTTGGACGAAACTTGGTGGACAGTTTGGGTGTGTGACAAGGACAAATAGATTCAATTTTGTTGATGATCTGAATATGGATTCGGATACGATAATTATTTAATTTACAAGTGATTCGTCAACATTGAGAGATCGGGCTAAAACCGATACATAGCAGGATATCTCAAAATTTATGGACGGATTTGGACGAAACCTGGTGGAGAGGTTGTGTGTGTGACAAGGAAGAATCGATTCGATTTTGGTGAAGATCTGAATATTTATTCGGATACGAGAATTTTTTCATTTTAAAGTGATTCTTCACCATTGAGAGATCGGACGAAAACCGATTATATAACATGATATTTAAAAAAGTTATGGACGAGTTATGACTAAACTAGGTGTACGAGTTGATTTGGTGACAAGAACAAGCGATTAGATTTTGGTTCAGGTCCGAATCCAGATCCGGCCTATCAGTGGGATAGAAAACATAAACTGTTCAGCCTGGCGGAGGTATGCGCTCTGCAGTGCCGTTCTAGTATCAAATGTGTCCACAGTTTGAGTGTTACAAGTTGAAAGTTGTAACTTGAATTGACTTGGCTTGGCTTACCAATATCAGTCCATTGCAAGACGAAGGCCACCTTTAACATGGTCCATTCTTTTATTAGTCCCCTACCGGTGTACACCGGAGGGGACTATAGGTTTGCACTCCGTCCCTCCGTCTGTCCGTCCGTCACGCAAAGAACAGTTTTCCGGACCTTTTTCCTAAACTCTTAATGCTAATGATTTCAAACTTGGCACATGGTTTCCTCATGATAAGTTACAGATCAAGTTCGAACTTCACGACGTTTCGATCATTTTTGACAAAGTTATGGCACGTTGAACTTTGGTAATTTCCCCAACAGTTTTCCGGACGACAGACTGCCGGTAGGGGACATGTATTGCAGCGCAATACTCAGAATGCTTGTTTTGTTTGCAATTTGAGGCAAATGTACTTAGTGAAATTAAAATTTTTGTTTCTCCATCTAATTTTGTCTCTCAATTCAGCCTTTTATTTCTTCTCGTTCTTTCTCAAGGTTGACAGTTTGTGATTCTTGCTCTCCATTATTTTATGTGTCTAGCCCAGTTCCATTTCACTCATTTGATTGCATGCATTATGTTGTTGCATTGAGTTTGCTGTTGATATGCCAGCTTCTCAATGTCTCTTTTTGTCATGTTAAGACAGCTTCCCAATGTCTCTTTTTGTCATGCTAAGACAGCTTCCCAATGTCTCTTTTTGTCCTGCGAAGAAAGCTTCTTTCCACGGCATTTTAGATGGTGATCAATTTTGTTCCATCCTTCTTGTAAGAGAACTTGTTTCTCTGCCACTTGGCATTGCGAGTTTGATGCATTGATCGTAAACCTTCTTTTTAAGGCCAAAAGGCCATTTGCTTTCCCTGGGATTTTCCTATTTCTCCCAAATGCTACTCATCCTATTCCAGTGTTCTTCACTTCAGATTCTTAAGCATTACCTACACCACTGAAAGGGGACAGCGGTTATGTTTTCACCCCTGTCTGTCAGTCTGTTTGTCTTCGAACACGCTATCTCAAAATGTTGTGGACAGATTTGAACGAAACTTGGTGGCGAAGTTGATTGTGTGACAAGGACGAATCGATTCGATGTTGGTGAAGATTCAAATACAGATTCAAATATGAGTTATTTAATTTTTAAGTGATTCTTCACCATTGAGAGATCGGACGAAAACCGATATATAACATAATAAGTTGTGGACGGATTTGGACGACACTTGGTGGAGAGATTGGGTGTGTGACAAAGAAGAATTGATTCCATTTTGGTGAAGATCTGAATATGGATTCAAATATGAGTAATTTAATTTTTAAGTGATTCTTCACCATTGAGATATCGGACTTAAACCGATATATAACATGATATTTAAAAAAGTTGTGGACGGATTTGGACGAAACTTAGTGGAGACATTGGGTGTGTGACAAAGAACAATTGATTCGATTTTGGTGAAGATCTGAATGTGGATTCAAATATGAGTTATTTAATTTTTAAGTGATTCTTCACCATTGAGAGATCGGACGAAAACCGATATATAACATGATATTTTAAAAAGTTGTGGACGGATTTGGACGAAACTTAGTGGAGACATTGGGTGTGTGACAAAGAACAATTGATTCGATTTTGGTGAAGATCTGAATGTGGATTCAAATATGAGTTATTTAATTTTTAAGTGATTCTTCACCATTGAGAGATCGGACGAAAACCGATATATAACATGATATTTTAAAAAGTTGTGGACGGATTTGGACGAAACTTAGTGGAGACATTGGGTGTGTGACAAAGAACAATTGATTCGATTTTGGTGAAGATCTGAATGTGGATTCAAATATGAGTTATTTAATTTTCAAGTGATTCTTCACCATTGAGAGATCGGACGAAAACCGATATATAACATGATATTTTAAAAAGTTGTGGACGGATTTGGACGAAACTTAGTGGAGACATTGGGTGTGTGACAAAGAACAATTGATTCGATTTTGGTGAAGATCTGAATGTGGATTCAAATATGAGTTATTTAATTTTTAAGTGATTCTTCACCATTGAGAGATCGGACGAAAACCGATATATAACATGATATTTTAAAAAGTTGTGGACGGATTTGGACGAAACTTAGTGGAGACATTGGGTGTGTGACAAAGAACAATTGATTCGATTTTGGTGAAGATCTGAATGTGGATTCAAATATGAGTTATTTAATTTTTAAGTGATTCTTCACCATTGAGAGATCGGACGAAAACCGATATATAACATGATATTTTAAAAAGTTGTGGACGAGTTGTGAATAAACTTGGGGGATGAGTTGGTTAGGTGACAAGAACAAGCCGATTAGATTTTGGCTAAGGTCCGAATCCAGATCCGGCCTATCAGTGGGATGTAAAACATAAACTGTTCACTGTTCAGCCTGGCGGAGGTGTGCGCTCTGCAGTGCCGTTCTCGCGATCGATGCAATCAAAGATATTGGTAAACTTGCTCTACAGTAAAATGGCAAAGTCCCTTTATCTAAATGTAGAACCTGGAGATGAAAACTTGATAATCTCACAGCTTGTGCTAATCCACAAAAGAAGATAATACATACCTAAATAATTACCATCCAATTAGCCTGTTCTCTAATATTTAATTAATGCTCACAAACACTTTCAAAAACAAACAGGTGATTGAACTAAACAACCAACAATGGGAGAAGGTATAATTTAGAAGTGGGATTCAACATCACAAAATCCTTCAATAAATCATCTTCCAACAATAAATCAGCATGTCTTGAAATCAAGAAAATATAAACTGCCCTTGTGCCAAACATTTCATTAATTATCAAAAGGCCTTCGACAGTGCGGAAACAAATGCCATCATACAAGGTGTACATCACCTAAACATCAACTACAGATATACAGACAAAGTAAGCAGTCAATATATCCAAACAGAAACCTTGAAACTGCACCAAAGTAGTGAAAAGACCAACATCAAAAGAGGCATCAGACAAGATGATAATTTTATTGAAGGGTATTACAACATTGTAAACTAGAAACGGAACCCGGCAGAGCGCATACCTCTGCCAGGCTGAACAGGTTATGTTTTGTATCCACTGATAAGCCGGATCTGGATTCGGACCTGAACCAAAATCGAATCAGCTTGTTCTTGTGACGTAACCAACTCGTCCACCAAGTTAAACCATAACTTGTCCACAACTTTTTAAAATATCATGTTATGCAACGATTTTCGCCCGATCTCTCAATGGTGAAGAATCACTTAAAAATTAAATAATCCTCGTATCCGAATCCATATTCAGATCTTCACCAAAATCGAATCAATTCTTCTTTGTCACACACCCAATCTCTCCACCAAGTGTCGTCCAAAATCCGTCCATAACGTTTTGCGATATCCTGCTATGTATAGTTTTTGGCCCTATCTCCCAATGGTGAAGAATCACTTTAAAAATTCTAGTAGCCGGATCCGGATCTTCACCACAATCTAATCATTTCATCCTTGTCACATACGCTACATCTCTGCCAAATTTCGTCAGAATCTGTGCACACCTTTTTGAGATATCTTGTTCATAGACAGACAAATAAACAGACAGACAGACAGGGGTGAAAACATAACGTCCATCCACCTTGGGTGGCAGAGGTAATTATTTATCTTCTCCAAGTGTTTTTCGCCTTTTTATATATGTTAATGCAATCTCGATGTCATCAGTATTCACTGGCGGACAGCTTCATCGTTTTTTCTTGTGCTAGAAATACTGGTAAATTGAACTTTCAGAATTGTTCAACATACTAAATGATGTGAGCGGTTTTTGTCATAATGCTTCTATTTTCTTATTTTCGGTGAACATAATTGTACATGTGAATTTTTTTAAAGGAAATGTATAATATTTTTCATGAACATATTGCAAAATGCATTCTAAATCCTTTGTAATCTTATTCATTGGGTTGACTGATTTATTGGTTGAGGTGCTAATAAATCTGGAACATGAATCTGCCATATGATGGAAAATACTTATGTGTTCACCGTAAATGCTTGCATCTTCCTTTGACACTTTTGCTATACCCATATTTGATGGCATCGTTGGGAATGGGAGCGGATACGTAAGATTTTTTAAACATTTTTATTTTCATTCTAATGTGGCCACCACACCACATGACTGATGACGTCATATATTTAATTCAGATGTATGAAGTTTAAAATTTTTCAGATAAGGATTTTGATTCAACCAATTATGGCTGGAATAGCACTTTACCGATGACATCATTGTTATCATCTTATATACCCAATGGGGGAGTTTACGACATATGCCAAGTTTGAATTTTTTTTGTTGAGTGGTTTCAGGGAAGATGTTCAATTTTTTCCCCTTTAATCCAATATGGCTGCCACACCATGTGATCTATTACATCAGAGTTGTCCATAAAATATTCTACATGAGGATTGCCTCAGATGTTTAAAGTTTTGCATTGATCGGACATGTGGTTGCACAGAAAAACTTTTTAAAGCAAAAATATATAGATGTGGACAGACAGACAGGGGTAATGCAACAGTCTCGAAACCCCTGCGGGGTGGTACTAATAATGGCCATTGCAATGAAGTGAGGAAGATAAGACCATGGAAACAGAGAGATTATTCTACAATTGGATGATGATTCCACAATCGGGTTAAAAGGGGACACATTAATGTAGGAAGCAAACAATCTGTAATGGGGGAAATTTGGGGTACAGGAAGGGACGGATTTGGGAACTTAGTATTTTGAGTGAAGAGTTAAAGTAATTTGATCTTTCTCAAGCAGTGTCCAGCCTGACTCCATTACTTAGGAGGGATGGAATAAAAGGGGAATGTGTACCAGACAGAGATCTAACCAGACCAGCATTCGGTTGAGCGCAAACCTCCGCCAGGCTGATCAGTTTACATTTTGTATCCCACTGATAGGCCAGATCTGGAAACGGACCTGAACCGAAATCTAATCGGCTTGTTCTTGTCACCGAATCAACTCATCCATCGAGTTGAGTCATAACTCGTCCACATCTTTTTGAAATATAATGTTATATATCACTTTTCGCCCGATCTCTCAATGGTGAAGAATCAATTTAAAATTAAATAATTCTCGTATCCGAATCCATATTCAGATCTTCACCAAAATCGAATCTTTCTTGTCACACACACAACCTGTCCAACAATTTTCACCCAAATCCGTCCTCAACTTTTTGAGATATCCTGCTGTGTATCGCGTTTAGCCCCAATGGTGAAGAATCACTTTAAAAATTATAGTAGCCGGATATCCGGATCTTCCCCAAAATCTAATCATTTCGTCCTTGTCACATACACTACCTCTCTGCCAAATTTTGTCCGAATCCGTCCACAACGTTTTGAGATATCTTGTTCACAAACAAACAGACAGACAGTGAAAACAACCTCCATCCGCTCTCGGTGGTGGAGGTAACCGACTCCCACCATCCTTTGGAGAATGGTGAGAAGCTAGAGAATTTGGATGTTTGGCCCTGACTCCTCATTATATAGGCACACAATGGCTCCAAGCTTTCTGGAGAGACTCTGGGTCGACATCAATAGGATTTGCCTTTCAGGAAGAGAATCTAAGTTATATCTTGCAACGCCTTAAAACATGCATAAGGGTACTTGGATCGAGATGATGGACAGAAGAGTTAAATGCAGGATGGGATTAACGTGCAACGGAATGAAGAGAAATGATTGCATTGTATAAGAGATCCTCGAAGCAGTGAATGTAAGGAGCTGATGTAATGATGGACCATTCTGAAGAGAGATGCTCGGCCAGACCAATCAGCTTTAGCAAGTTGCCACACAAGTCTGCACCTTGTGGGTGCTATACTAACCGCCAAAGATATGCCCACTTTAACTACCAACTTGTCAGAAGAGCCAGGAGGAGCTGACAAAACCAGGAAGGTTTGAGGAAAGGTTAGACATAACAAGGTGCAGTTATGAATGGTTGTCATTTGGGGAGATGTGCGTTGGAAAATAAACAGACTGAGTAACTCAAGTCGATTCACGAAATGACTTAGCTTTTTTTTCTTTTTTCTTTTTTCATTTTTTTGTATACAGAATCGAGGCTCGTGAAAGAGCTAACATTTATCACACAAACAAATCAAACAGACAAACAAAATATATGAAAAGAGGGAGCAGTAGACAAGATGGGGAGAGAAGGGGAAGCACACAAACACAACATTTGAGAGCAGGGACATCGGGAGATGTGTGGGAGGGAGAGGGCTTGGGGGGAGGAGGCCTGGGAAAGGAGGGGGGGGGGGTGGGAGAAGTAAAAAACACAAGGACACCAAGGACTTCCAGGAAAGAAGTTGGTATTTCAAAAAAGTGGATTTGGGGTGAAATTAGCGGGGGTAGAAAAGATCAAGGTTTTGGATGGGGGAAGATAAGAGATGGTGGTGAACAGCTGTTTTAAAGACCTGGAGGGAAGAGTGGGATTGAAGAGAGTGAGGGAGTTTGTTCCAGAGGTGGGAGAAAAGAGGAATGAATGAGTGAAGGTGAGCAGAGAGTCTTGATTTTGGCAGTTTAACCATAAGAGGGTTGCAGGCAGATCTTGTGCGACCTGTAGGAATATTTGGGAGACAGAGCCCAGAGAGAGTTGGGGGGGGGAAAGGCCGGAGAGGAGTCGGTAGAAGACGGAAAGACCACCAACCCGCCTGCAGTGAGTGAGTGAAAGGCCCTTGGAGTTAGCTGCTTGGCTATGAACTGAAATATGTGAATGAACACCGAGTCAGCTGACTCCATCCTTAACTTTTTGAAATACCCTGCACACAGACAAACAGACAAATAGGCGGAGGTGAAAAAAACCTCCTTCCAACCCTGGTGGCAGAGGTAACAGTAGTTGCCATGGAAACAGTAATTTGGTAATTTCAAAAATTTGAAATTTGAATTTGACAAAGATTTTAAAAATTTGAAAAAGCGTTTTGCATGATAGAATTTTATGCAGAACAAATTTGGTTGATACATTTTCTAATTGCGGCCTAATAGGTGTTTTCATGTTTCAGATGGCATTGACCTTTGATTAAGTTTGACAAAACTTTCCTCACAAATACTACACATACATACGAGTAAGATATGTAAGCTTCAATTTGATATCTTGAAAAATTACTGACGTTTGGTAATAATATATTCACTAAAGGCCCATTTGATTATAATGGAGTGAAATTGTTGTCATGAAAACCACTGACATGTTATAAAGGCTAAACCAATCTTTATGACTTGGTGAAACAGGTCTGTGGCCCAATGTGCAAATCCTGTTGAAGTTTCAAGTTAATAGAATAAACATTGATGAATTTATGTGACCTTGAGCTTTGACATTTTGACCTCAAACAATAGGCTTCAGTGTCCCAATATGAAAATCTTGTTTAAACCTTAAGTCAATCGGATGAAAATTGATGATTTTATATGTGGCCTTGTCCTTTAACCCCTTGATCCTTTTAGCCGCATCGCAAGACGCTGGTCATAGAGTGCCCTCTGCTGTTGTTGTTGTTCTTCTTCTTCTTGTTCTTCTTCTTGTTCTTGCAGAGAAGACAAAACCTCAAAGCTCCACCCATTCTGGGAACCATAGCTCCACCCATTGTGGGAGAGGCTTCATATAAACAAATATCCACCATTTTATTAACTCGCATAGCGTTGAGGCCTGTTTTGTAGGCCCGTGGTGTCTTCCTCTCTCACACAGTTTTATTTCAAATCAAATTCGATATATCATTTCATTTTTCACAGTCGCTAACATAGTTTTAGGCTCGGTTGAAAAAAAACGGGAAGAAAATCCGATGAAAGTTGCCCTTTATAGAACGAAATGAATTCTCAAAGGCCTGTAACTTCAAGTCCATTGAGATATTTTTTTGTTTAAATCGCGGCATGGTCAGTCATACACCGCCCGAAATAAGAGACGGGAAAATGCCGAGATATATATATTTGGTTTAAATCGCGGCATGGTCAGTCATACACCGCCCGAAATAACAGACGGGAAAATGCCGAGATATATTAAAAATTCGTCCATTTGATGACAATCGTCACGATGAAATATTTAATTTATACGTCGTCACAATAATGTGGAGAGAGGAGCATAGCTTCGTTCACGTGTCGCCACATACGGGAAATTGCCGAGATATATTTTTTTTAAATCGCGCCATGGTCAGTCATACACCGCCTGAAATAACAGACGGGAAAATGCCGAGATATATTAAAAATTCGTCCATTTGATGACAATCGTCACGATGAAATATTTAATTTATACGTCGTCACAATAATGTGGAGAGAGGAGCATAGCTTCGTTCACGTGTCGCCACACACGGGAAATTGCCGAGATTTTTTTTTTTTAGATCGCGGCATGGTCAGTCATACACCGCCTGAAATAACAGACGGGAAAATGGCGAGATATATTAAAAATTCGTCGCCACACACGGGAAATTGCCGAGATATATTTTCACTTTGCACAAAAATAACATCAAGTAATCGAATCAATAGGAATGTCCTGTGCCTATAACATCGACGTTATAGGCACAGCTGCATCTAGGCATTGTGTAACATCGACGCGGCTTTTGTTTTAATTAAAACTTTTTGTACTTGTTTTTTTTTGTATACAAGATGGAGGCTCGTGAAAGAGCTAACATTAATCACACAAAAAGTCAAACCGACACATAAAACACAAAACAAGGGGAGCGGTAGACAATATGGGGAGAGAGGGGGAAGGACACAAACACAACATTTGAGAGCAGGGACATCGAGAGAACTGTGGGAGGGAGAGGGCTTGGGGGGGAGATGGGAGAGGTATAAAACATATGGACACTGCAAGGACTTCCAGGAAAGAAGTTGAAATTTCAAAAAAAGTGGATCTGGGGTGAATTAACGGGGGTAGAAAAGATCAAGGTTTTGGATGGGGGCAGATAAGAGATGGTGGTGAACAGCTGTTTTAAAGACCTGGAGGGAGGAGTGGGATTGAAGGGAGTGAGAGAGTTTGTTCCAGAGGTGACAGAAAAGGGGAATGAAAGAGTGAAGGTGAATAGAGAGTCTTGATTTTGGCAGTTTAACCATAAGAGGGTTGCTGGCAGATCTTGTGTGACCTGTAGGAATATTTGGGGGACAGAGCCCAGAGAGAGCTGGGGGAGCAAGGCCAGAGAGGAGTCGGTAGAAGACAGAAAGACCACCAACCTGCCTGCGGTGAGAGAGTGAAAGGCCCTCGGAGTTAGCTTCATCGCGGGAGATTTTGACCTCAAAAACAATATTCTTCCAGATTTTGATTGGGAAATCAATTCGGTGACACAATATGCGATTTCTGTTCAACCTAGCAGAGTACTCACCCTCCGGATGAGTGGGCATTGCGTACTCCTTGCTGAAAAAGTATAGTCTGTATATCGCAAGAAGACTCTATAGATGTATGTGTGGTGTGCATCTAAAGGGGTATAATGGGTCGACAGATATAAAGGGTCTAAGTCAGTGGTTCTCAACTCATTTCAGTCCACGGACCAAGAGGCCAATCAAAACTTTTTCGTGGACCACCTCCTTTTTCAGACATGATAAAAAAAGAGGAGGCAACAAACATTTTGGTTGGAAATGTATTTTTCATGCTGTGTGACGTTGGACAACGTTCCTGTGGACCACCGAAAAAAGTCACCATGGACCACCAGTTGAGAACCACTAGTCTAAGCGTTCCAAGAGGTATATAGGGTTTATAATGTCCAAAGGGTCTATAATGGTGTATAATGATCTATAAGGGTCTTACGGCATCTAGAGATCTAAAGGATATTTTCCAATAGTAGTTATGTTCCAAAGGGGTCTAAATGTCTCAGGGTCAAGGGATCTAAGTGCTCTAAAGGGTGTAAATGTCTTCAGGTGTCTTAGGGGTCTTAAGGGTATTAAAAGTGTTTTGGGGTTTTAACGGGTCGAAAAGGTCTAAAGGGATCTAAAGTGTCTACAAGGGTCAATGGGTCTAAGCGGCCTAAAGAGTCAAGGGACATAAGCAGTCTAAATGGTCTTAAAAACGTCCAAAGGGCCTATAAAAGGGTCTAAAATGATATAAAAGGTCTAAATGGGTCTAAAGCGTATGCTGCAACAGTAGTTACAGGCATAAAGGGTATAATGGGGTCTAGAGAGTCTTCGGGTCTAAGGGTTCCAACATGCTCTATAGGGTTTTAGGGGTTTAGGGTTCTCAGAGTTTTAATGGGGTCTATGTAAGTCTTATGGTTCTAAAGGATATAGCTATGTATTAGGAAAGGGAGGGGATGACCGTGGGGAGGACAAAGGGTGACCTCGGTGACGTTGCGTACCACAGGACTCGGTACATCAGGACAAGTCAGGACTCGGTACATCCCAGCCACGGTATTGTACGGAGGACAGAGTGAAGATTTTCGGGCCAGGTCAAATTTGATAGAGCACAAACGCATGGAGTGGCAGGTAAAATAGGTAACATGGAACCACACTAGAGGGGAGGAGGGGGTGGAAGCAGGTTGGAAGCAACCATAGCAAAAGGGTGCATGAGCTTGCCGAGCTACTGGGTGATACACTACCTGTACCCATTCTGCCATGCCTCATAATGCCGGCATCACGCCTGTCCAGCTGGTGCCATGTCTCCTCCCCCTTCTTGCGATCACAGGGTTAGACATTGCCGCCATCACTCCAATTGGGTTTGAGTATAGTGAATCCTGCTGTCCTTGTCACGCACCCCATTCTTTCGCTGCGTGTGTCTGAGGCCTTAAGGCATAGTATATTTTAAGGATTTGTACCATCGATGGTCTGTTCTGTGGGCGTGTATTCGGATTTGGGGTTACTCATTGGGGCGCTGTGGGCGCTAAGAGACTCGCCAGCTTCGAACCAGCCAACCAGACCGAATGATGCACTGAGATAATATTGATAGACCAGAAGGTCAGAGACGGGGAAGCATATACATGAGAGCTCTGCTGTAGATGAGCTGGGACAGAGTGAGCTGGGTGGGACAGGGTGAAAATGGATGGGTTAAGGGACAACGTGAGACGACATCGGTTAAGCCATCGGATGGGTGAGAAGGGACAGCAAAGAACAGACAGTGGTTTGTTTTTTTAGGTGGCTGGTTTGATCACATTAATGTAAAACCATCTCAGCATTGTGGAGTCGAACATTTCAACTGATTGTGAGAGAGGGTTTGTTGAGTGTATGGAGTTGGGGAGGATGGAGTTATGATGTTGCTCTGTGATTGAGTCGGGAGCAGGGAGAGTGTAAGAAGTGTTGGGGGATGCGAAAGGTGAAAGAGTACATGTCCAAAAATTGTTATGGAAGTTTGGTCAGAGGTTTGAGAGTAGGAAATCCATTATGGAGCACAGGCAACAATTCCAATAAAGTGCACTTCGTTACCTGTTAACGGAATACTTTGTTAATTTTCCAGAGCACTTTTATTCCACCAAGTTGTTTGTGCCAAAACCAAACTACAGGGGTAGCTATTTTTTTTCTTGCTGGTAACAAAACACTCTGTTGCCAACATAGAAAAAAATACGTTGTTATTCACTGTTATAAAGAGCCTGGTATTGGCTTAGCGGTTAGGGTGCCGGCTTGGGATCCTAGGATCCTGGATTCGAATCCCGGTCGATCGCTGAATTAACACCAGCGGGGTTGACTCAGCCTGTCATCCTTCTGAGGTCGCCAAATTGAGCACCAGCTCGCTGGGATGAATGTGCCAGTGTGTGCCCTGGCTTAGAATAGGTACACCGTATCCCTGTGCATGGCAAGAGGCAACTAAGGGTTGGCGTCAGGAAGGAGCATCCGACCATAAAACATTGCCTCAAACAGGGAACCATGATTGTCATGGGGCCCGCAAGGCCAACCCCCCACTCCAGCAGGGAAAAATGGCCTTAAAACGATCATTCATTCATTTTTTCATTCACTGTTATTAAGATTGAAGTAATTCATTGAGTGTGGGCAATGGGAAGAATAAGAGCATGAGAGACCCCCCACCCCCAATGCATCCCCATTTACTTGAGAGTTGTGGAGCATGGAGCTGTTGAAGGTTTGCAAGGGTGTTAGAAGAGACTAGCATAGGAAGTAAAATCCATTAATCCTCATTCCTCCTTACTCATTATAAAAGTAAAACTGTCATTCCTCTCTCCCCTCACTCCTTCCACATTCCTCTCTCCCCTCACTCCTTCCACATTCCTCTCTCCCCTCACTCCTCTCTCCCCTCACTCCTCTCCACATTCCTCTCTCCTCTCCCCCCTTACGCCTCATCTCCCTCCCCATGCCTCTTATCTCCCTCCTCACTCCTTCCCCCTCCACATTCCTCTCTTATCTCCCTCCTCACGCCTCTTATCTCCCTCCTCACTCCTTCCTCCTTCCACATTCCTCTCTCTAACCCTCACTCTTCCCCCCCCCCTCACTCCTCTCCTTTCCCCACTTATGTCTCCTCTCTACGACTCTCCTCTCCACCCCGTTACCATCCCCCCCCCCTCCACCTTCCCGTTCCCCTCCCTCACCCCTCTGTCTCACCTCCCCTCTCCTCATCGCTTCTTCCCCCCCCCCCCCCTCCACCTCCCCTCTTCCATCCCCTCCCTACCCCTTCCCTGACCTCCTCCTCTCTATCCCCCTCTCTTCATATTCCCGGCACAAAGTGACTCTGTGTTGCCTGGTAACACCAGGTACCTTTGCTAGTAAATGAATAGAGTAAAGTACGATCGTCATCGTCATTCGTATGCAGCACGTGTTTGCAGGTTAGCTTCAGTTCCTGCAGGAGTGTGACGATGCTGCTGATACAGTGTCCAATGTAGGTTAGAGCAGGAATTTTGGTTTTTTACTTAGGGTTAGTTAGATCGCCTACTCTTCGTGAAGGACACCGTGGGATCTTCAACATCTACAAACTAATGGCAGCAGACAGGATGTCTAATTGAATGTGTCCATCGGAGGCACATTGCACACATATTGATGAATCACCTTGCCTGAAAAATACTAGAATGACAGTTTATAGCTGGATTGGTATTCGAACCCAGGCTAGATATCTCAGAGCGAGTGTGCATACCTCTTGGTACTCCTGCCAGCTCAACGCAAGACTAAAGTAAAATAATAGGGAGAGCAGGGCATGTGGCAGAGTGAAATTTAAATGGATGCACATTGCACATACCTGCGCTAACCACTTCAGGTCATGGCTGGGCATTAACCTCTTCACAAAATGCAAAACATCGCACTCAAAGTTGGTGATTTTTTTTTTTTTACTTTACAAAATTTATTCGCATTTCACCTGAATTTGTTTCCAAGATTACCATGAATTGAAAAAGAGTTCATATATTTCTTTCCACTGAAACCTTCAAACTCTGACCCTCACCCCCCCGCCCTCACCCCAATCCCCCAACTCCAAAGTAAAGTCCTTAATATTTGACATAATATTGTTTGAATACAACATCAAAGTTGTTAGAAGAGCGAATTGACAGAAGGTAATAAGATAAGTAACTAACTGTGGACACCAGTGGGAGACAAGAGGGGAGGAAATTCACCAACCTGTAAGCAAGATGGTGATGTTATGTAGAATTAATGGAGGTAGAAAAGATGACAGGTAGGAATGGGGGTGACGTGAGATGGTGGTGCATCAACTGCTTGGTGTATATGGAGGACAGGATGGGAGTGAACATCTACAGAAGGGCAGTTTGACAAACAGAAGAGGAACAAAAGAGTGTAGGTAGAAAATAAGCCTGGATTTGGGGGGTTTCACTGGGAGCTGGGGGGTTACTGCAAGAATTTGTATGCTGGAGTTGCTGGAGAGGGTCAGAGAGCTGAGAGATCAGAGGAAGCCAAACCAGAGGAGAGGTGGTTGCAGGTGAGAGGCCACCAACCTGTCTGTGATGTGAATGCAGCACACCTTGTGCTTCTGCATCACCATGGGAGCTTCCAATAATGTTGACATCTTTGTACTTCACGGATTCCAGGAGAGTCAGGAGTGATGGTTGGGTGGCAGCACATTAGTGAAGGCAGTACATCATTGAGCGATGGACAAAAACCTTGCAGGCTGTGAGTAGTTCTGATTTTTCAAGGAATGATGGAGGATGCCAAGTTTATGGCTAGCTTTGGAAACCAGCTTTGGGATGTTGCCCACCAGCAGAGGCTGTGGCTAATAATGAGGCATAAAAGTTCAAGGGACATTATCTTAAGTCATGAAACAACAAAACAACAGTGAGAACGTTGATATTTGTCAGACATCTAATTAAGTAATAAAGCACTACTATCATGGACCCACCCAACCCAAAGTCCTCAAGCCCCCTCACAACCCCATCCTCAACACCCCTCCCCAATCCCATGTCTTCAAAGCCCTTCACACTCTTCAAATGCTCTCCCAACCCACCTCCCCACCACAAGTCCTCAATGCACCCCACCACTACAAGTCATCAACCCTCCCTCCTCTCCCCAAAGCCTCATGTCCCTCTCACAGCTCTTTGTCCCTTCTCTGCCTCTGCCTCTTCAAGTCAATTCCTCCCCCCAAGACCCCAAGTACGGTAACAGAGTTCAAAGACCGCGATCCGACCTGAAACCATCAATTCACTTGACCTCTATGGTCACTTTGATGTGACCAACCAGATGTAAACCAGAAAACCGAATGACTAAAATTATTTTTTTTCTGTCGTGGATATTGGTACCCCCTTGTCTCCAGCAGGGGTCAGAAAACCACTTGCACTGTGTCACGTGTACAGGCGAAAACTGTGAATCTTCTATCCCCGTGGGGGCAGGGGGGGTTAGAAGGGGGAAAGCGGGTTGTGCCTATGACCTGACCCTGGTACTCCCAGCACATGCGCAAAATCAGTTGGAGATTGGCCCAGCCCTCCTCCCTCCTCCCCTCCCCCCCCCCCCCCCGCGCCCCCTGCTGGAGGGCGGTACATCATGCGGAACAACATCCCTTGTAGACTTGGTTATGACGAACTTCCCTGCAAATGTTTGCTGTTCTTCTTCTGCTCCAATTGGTTCAACAGATTATTTCCTTGTTAAAGTGGACATCTCTCTGGCCATTCTCAGAGAGCCTCCTCAGTGTCGGCGAGTCTGGAATTTCACTCAGGCCAACTGGCACGGTCTTCAAGCAGCCATCATACATCTGGACTGGACTCCCATCTCTACCGCCTCTGACATCAACTCTTTATGGGAATTCTCCAAAGTAAACTGCTCTCTCTCATGCACAGTTTTATCCCATCTCATCTTCGGTTGTCATACCCTTCCTCCCATCCATGGTAGACTGAATGTTGTGGTGAGGCAGTTGCTCTGAAACAATTTGCCTTTGCCTCATGGAAGGCAAATCCAAGGGAAGGCAATCTCCGTTCCTTTCACAGAGCTCGGAACAAGTGTGTGTCCACCCTCAGGAGAGCCAGGAAACAATATCTCTCTACTCTCAAGCCTGAACGCTCAAACATGTCTCCCTCTTCCAAATCCTGGTGGCATCTTCTCAAATCTGTTTCTGGTGTTTGTTCCCCCTCCATCCCCTCCCTTACCTCAAACAGCTACACAGACAAAGCTGAATGCCTAAACTCTATGTTTGCTTCAAAATATTGAATCCCAAAAACCTGTCTCCCTCTGTACCCACCTTACCCAGACGAACCAAGCTGCTCCTGGACCCTGTGTCCTTCTCTCCTGACAAAGTGGAGAAGTTTCTGTCAATCCTCGACTCTGATTCTGCAACTGGACCAGATGGCATCAGCCCACGGGTCCTAAAATCCTGCTCTGCCACTCTATCTCACCCTCTCTCTGATCTCTTCACCCTCTATTTTGCTCAAGGTCATCTGCCATCTGCCTGGAAATCAGCCAACATCATGGGTTTACAGAAAAAAGGTTCAAAATCAGATCCTTGCAACTACAGACCAATCAGCCTGCTCCCAATCATCAGCAAAGTCATGGATTCCATCATTGCTTCGGATATGAAATCTTTCCTCTTCTCCAATGGCTTGATCTCTCATCATCAATTTGGATTCAGACCAGGTCACTCTACTCTGGACATGCTGCTTCTGCTGTCTCAACAATGGATGGAAGTCCTCAATGCCAAACAGGAAATCAGAGCTGTCTCCCTTGACAGACCACGTGCCTTCGATACGGTCTGGCACCCAGCTCTGCTCACCAAACTCTCCTCCTATGGTATCCATAGAAATATCCACGCATGGCTTGCGCACTTCCTCTCCGGTCGCAGTCAACATTTGGCCCTGAATGGAATTCTCTCATCTCCCCTTCTTGTCCAGGCTGGAGTTCCTCAAGGCAGTGTTCTGGGCCCTGTGCTTTTTCTGGTCTTCATCAATGATCTCTCCGACTCTCTGGAAAATCCTCTATCTCTTTTCTGATGACTCCACTCTCTGCCGCTCCATATCTCAACCCTCAGATCGGCAGTGTGCAGCCCCTTCACTTTCTGCAGACCTGGATAATATTACAAACTGGTCAAACAAGTGGAACATGTCTTTCAATCTTGACAAATCTCACACTCTTACTTTGTATCTCCGTAAAGACTGTGTGGAAAACCCTCCCATCTACTTTCTCAACAATCCTCTCGAAGAAGTTCTGTCACTCAAGCTTTTGGGTCTCACCTCCAGCCATGATCTTTCCTGGGAAAACCATATTTCCAAGCTAGCCTCCAAAGCCAGTCGCCGACTGGGCATCCTCCGTCATGCCAAGTCCTTCCTTGGCACACCTGAGCTCCTCACCAAATACAAGGCTTTCATATGCAGCTTGATGGAATACTGCTCTCCCCTTTGGGCTGGTGCTCCAGCCTCACACCTAGCTCGGCTTCACACTGGAGAAACCCAAGCTTTCAGGATCATTGGAATCTCACGCGATGAAGCTAACTCTGAGGGCCTTTCACTCACTCACCGCAGGCAGGTTGGTGGTATATCTGTCTTCTACCGATTACTCTCCGGCCTTGATTCCCCTGCTCTGTCCCCCAAATATTCCTTCAGGATGCACAAGATCTGCCAGCAACCCTCTTCTTGTGAAACTGCGAAATCAAGACACTCTGCTCACCTTCACTCTTTAATTTCTCTTCTCTCCCGCCTCTGGAACAGACTCCCACACTCTTTTCAATCCCACTCTTCCATCCAGGTCTCTAAAACTATCCTTTACCAAAAAAAACTAAAAAAAACTTTAAAACCTTTAAAACCACCCCATCCAAAACCTTGATATTTTCTAACCCCGTTAATACACTGCAAATCCACCTCTTTCAATCTCCGACTTCATTCCTGAAATTCCTAGTAGTGTCATTTTGTTTTATACTGTGTTCCCTTTCACCCCCCCCCCCCCCCCCCCACCCCTAGCCCTCTCCCTTCCACAGATCTCCCTTGCCCTCTGCTGTTGTTGTACTTGTGTGCTTCCCTCTATCTCGCCATCTTATCTTCCGCTCCCTTTATTATACGTTTTATGTGTCTGTTTATATTTTTTGTGTTTATCTCCTTGCTGTTTTTGAGTGTGGGTTCTTCTGTTGGACTCTCTGGTCATACTCTTACACAAGCCTCGATCTTGTATACAAAGTGTTTTTGTAAAAAAAAAAATCTATTATTTTCAGACATACACACACCCATGTAGTAAGATGCACAACACAAACCAATGGATTCCCTGTATCTAATATAATTAATTATCTTGTGTTTAATATTCACAGTGTGAAATTATCTGTAAGAAAGAAAAATGGTGGAAAATGCAAATGATACAATTTCTAAATTATAAACGCTATTGAAAGTTAGGCATTTCATAAAAGGGCCTGGAGTTTACACATGAAGAGTTTACACAAATGGTGATGATTACTTTGAAGTGGCATTCTAACTTAAACATTGGGCCATTGGTCATGGGTAGAACGAGCATTGATTTCAAGACATTAGTTGTCGTGATGTTTTGGTACAATTTGTAGTCATAATTGTTTTGTCCATCACTGCCAACTTTCCAAAAGTCAACTTCAGTTTAACACATCAACATTTTCACTGTGCCAAATTGACCTTTACAACCACCCGTCTTATTTTATTACATTCCTTTTCCAGACAAGCTGTAGCTCCTCAAAATCGAATAATATTTCTTCTAAATATAGCCTCGGAGACTCTAAAAGAAGCCCAGGCCAAAGTGGACATCAAATATTTGAAAGCAAAACATCAAATTTTTTTTGCGTGTCTGTATAACTTTGTGATGAGATTTTTCCACGTTCAGGTTACGCTAACCCAATCTTGAAAAGGCAAACGTTTGGTCCAGACTGTGCATTTACCGGAGTGTGTGATGCTCTGTCGTCTGTCACTTTGAGAGCAACAAAGTACATCAAAGAGCTGGGTACAGGTCTGTACTGAACTCTAATTTTATCACAGCATTTCACATTATTGTATTCATTGTAAACCTGAGATGGAGTTCATATAGTTAGTATCAACAGGTTAATGGTAGTGAGTGTGTGCCCTTTAAAGCGGCATTTTCTTGATTCGATTATTATAAAATAAACACATTAACCTATTTTATTTATGTTTTCGCCCCTGTTTGCATGTCTGTCTGTTTGTCTGTCAAACAGACATAGATCCTTGCGGATCTTTCAAAGTCATTGGTGGATTCGCAGTGACATCCCGAACCAGTTTTCTGCTTTCCCCATTGCTGAGTTTGGATGGGTGGCCTGATCTGGGTAGAGTCTGGGTGGTATGATAGATCTTCCACTTCTTAATGATGGATTTCACCGTACTCAAAGTGACTTTGAAATTATCAAGAATGACATCATTATCATGAGTGACTTTGAAATGTTCTTATAATCCTCTCTTGAACGGTGCTTCCCCACCAATTTATGTCTGACTTCTTTGGAAAGCCCCTTGGTCTTCATGTTTGCCTTGTTGGTTGACCAAGTGAGTTGCAGCTGAAAACTCCTTAGATAGGGACACCAGCCTTGCTATACATCACGATTAGCCCTGCTCACACTGATACTGACCAACCCCATTGGCTCATAGCCTATACGGCATTGCACCACTTCCGATGGGAGGAAGTAATACAGGTCATACCAAATTGCAGCAAGTAGCGATCTGCGGAGGACAGTTATAACAATGGATGAAATAAACAGAACGTTGATTGAGGTATGCTAATCGCCATGGGAAGCAAGGATAAGCTGACATTTAGGCGTTGACCCTTCGCCAGAGCCCTTTTTTGATCCGACGAACAGTCAACACCCAAAGGGTCAGCTTATCTTTGATTCACACAGTGGTTAGCATAGCAATTTTCTGTTTATTTCATCCATTAGAATACGTATTTCTGGGGGAATTAACCCCTCTAATTTTTGGGGAATCATCCTCTTCGTAAGGATGGGTTCTTCACTCATGTTTAAAAAATAATATAACATTCATCATTCCCTTAAACTATACCCAACTAAAACGAGACTATTATTTACTGAAGGAAGGAAAAAACATTGAATATTATGCTCTGTGTGGTTTTACACCTACAGAGTGAACATAAGAAGAAAAAAAACAATGACACGTTTTGAGCACAAGTTGTGCCTTTCTGTCATTTATCTTTAATGCAGGCTGAACAGAGATCACCGAGATGAGACCAAGCGATGAAACAAAAATAGAGCGGGTCTGCGTGCATGAAGTGCCAACTTAAAGTAGCTGTCAAAACTGCCAGGACAAAAAATCTGCCAGGCATAAACCAGCAAACCCCAGACTCCACAAAATTCCATGCACAGAGGCCATGAAGCCAATAGGCAGGACACTATTGACCGTCCTGTCGAGCTAAATCAAAATAGATGTGCCTGGCTCTGGGCGCATGGTCATTCATGGGCCCATTTGATGTTTTGAAGGTGTGAGAAACAACTAAAAAGAAAGAAGCAAAATAAGAGTAAAAGAGTAAAAATGGGCAAGGAGAGCAAACCAGACGAGTGGACGGGGGGGAGGTGGTGGGGTGGTCAGGTGCAGGTTTGCCACTGAAGGGGAAAATCTGGAGAAATAGATCATAACATGCCTCATAACTAAAGAAAAATGTGAGGTTATCTGCATATCATGTTATTAAAGGGATGGAGGAGTGAAAATTGAGAAAGGATGGGGTACAATAAGAAAGGTATTTAACTTTGGATTGAGCGTTGGGAAATATGGAATGGGTGGTGATGACATTTAATACATACTTATTTGGGAACAAACAGTGAGGCTAAATTCAGAAAAGTAAGAAATGTGGAGATCATAGGAGAAATAAAATAATAGGAGTCTGTGAGGAGTTTGGATAGAAGATAAATAAGTTTTGGATAAAATGAGGGGTGAGGGGCAAGGAGGGTTACAATTCTGGTCTATTTGCTTATGTAATAAATAGATAAAGCCAAAACGGGACGATGGAGGTAGAAAATTTAAACGTTTTTATACCGTATACGTAACTAGCGAGATACCCGTGGTAGTCAACTTCAGTAATCGCGAAAATGATACCCATGGCAGCGAGCTTCCTTCAGACGGGAGAGAGGCCAGGATGTCAAAAAAAAAGTTTCGAGAAATTTTATGAAAACTCCTACTCACCTTATGACATGTGCCGGGACCCAAAACCTGCACAGAAAATTTGGCAGGGCTGGCTCAATGGTGAAACTGCAAATGGTGATTCCGCGAATGTCACGAATGTCACGGGTATAGAAACCCTCACATCATTTCCTCATTCTGATTTAAACTCAATCTCTCAATATTTAATTCCAAACAGCATAATTCTAATCACAAATTAATTCTGTACCATTAATACAACAAAATACAATGTTACAAACACTTGTGAGGTAAACTAAGATAAATGCATTCTCGCCTGATAACCAATACAGACAAATCTGCCGATGATAAAGGGCGAATCCGAAACATTTTGTACGGATTGAAAAAAAACCCAAAAAAACCATCTTTAGAGGCCATTTTTCCCCGCAAAGCGGGGGTTGGCCCTTTTCGGGGACCGTGGTTGTTGTTGTTTTTCGGTCCCCTTTTTGAAGCAATGTTTTACGGCCGGATGCCCTTCATGCCGCCAACCCTTTTTGTCGCCTTTTTACGACAAACAGGGATTTACCAGTGAACTGGTACTCAATCTCATTTGTACGGATTGAAAATCAAATCAAAATTGTATTGAGAAATTTATGAAACCTCCCACCCACCTTAGGATGGATAAAAGTGGCGTCATTGGGGTGGAAAATCAAAATCATAGTTGTATTAAGATATTATCAAACCCGTGAATGTTTCTGCCGAACCCGTGATTGTCTTTACTTTCAGATCGGGAGCAGTCTAGTACGGATCAAAACTCAAAATCATAATTGCTTTTAGGAATTCATGAAACCTCCGACCCACCATAGAACACATGCTGGGACCCCAAAACGTTCCACAGAATGTTTGGTGGAACTAGGCCCAAAACTGAGGGGGTAGTTCGGAGACGGATGGACAGACAGTCCTGCTTGATAATATAGACTAGCAAGGTGCCTGTGCTACGCATGGGAGGGAGGCCAAAATCTCAAAGAAAAGGTTGCACCAATGAATATCACATTCTTGTGCCACCGCCTGTCAAACGTCAGGCATAGACAGCCAGTTCAATGTTTCTGCACGCGGTCAGTGGCGAAACTACAAATGCAGAATCCGCGAATGTCACAGGTGGAATGTCACCCACACGTAATTTCCTCATTCTGCTTTAAACTCAATCTGTCTTTATTTTCATTCCAAACAGCATCATTCCAATCACAAATTAATACTATAACAGGAATATAACAAAATGCAATGTTACTCACACTCATGAGGTAAACGAATATAGATTCCGATCTGATGTGATAACCAATGCAGTCGAATCTGCCGGCGAGAAATGGTGGAATGGAAACACTTTGTATGAATCAAAAGTCAAAATCATGATTGTATCGAGAAATTTAGGAAACTTCCCACCACCTTGGGATGGATAAAATAGGCATCGTTCGTGTGGAAACTCAAAATCATAATTGTATTGAGATATTATCAAACCAGCGAATGTTCGTGATCGCGTTTACTTCCGGATCGGGAGCAGCTTCATACGATTCGAAAGTCAAAATAATAATTTTATTGAGGAATTTATAAAACCTCCCACCTACCTCAGGACACCCGTTGGGACCCCAACATGTTCCACCAAAGGTTTGGTGTGGCTAGCCCAAAAACTGACGGAGTAGTTTCGGGATGGACGGGTGGACCCTCCTGTTTTATAAAATAAATATGTAGATGCTCCACATTTTCATGGAGTTACTTGGCATAATGGTAGTCTCACAATTTGGTGCTGTTATTGGAGGATCGCTGAGAACCTGTGTAAGACAAGATTCACATATAACTCATAAATACACTAGTGTGGCGGTTACCTTATGTGCAGGTAACCGCATGCGGCGGTTACCTTATGTGATTACCTTATTTGGGCATAATACACGTGCACGGGCCTGTTGGACTTGTGGTTGTGCGGACGTGACGCACGCGCGGTTGCCGGAGCCACGCCCTCCGAAGAGGGCTTTTGGCTTTATATAAGCATGCTGACTTCCGTTCGAGTTTAGTGTGCTGGATATTGCTGTTACAATAAACCATCTTCGAACCCTACGAATGGCCTCGTTCTCTCGCCTTCCGCGACTCCTAAACTAGTATTAAATTGCATTCGTACGTATGTGAATATGTCAGGAGGAATGGAAATCCATAAAAATCAGGAAGCATGCAAAAACAATCGACCTCTTCCATGCAAATAAGGAAGAGTCGAAATTGAAGAGTTCAGAAAATTATCGAATGCGGCTTTTACAGGGTAACATCCGTGAATTTCTCCTTTGAGGTGTGCAAAGTTCACTTCCTGGTACTAATCTGAGTGTTTGCTGGAGTTTGCTGCCATGATTACTCTCACATACGTTTTAAAAGTAAAACTGAGTTCTTTACAGCCTGGTTATTATGGTTCGCTTGCCTGCTGAGCTTCCGATACGCCTGGTTACTGATTGAACAGCCAGTTCTGGCAGTTAGTTGACTGAATATTTTGGAACCTTTTTTTTCACAATTTATACAAGGATTTCTAGTTACACTCATTGAAACAATAAGCAAGTGATAATTAATGAATGAATTTTTAACCACAGAAAGAAAACCCTGCTTTTTCTTATCCACTTCCTATTAAAATATTATTTCTTAAACCCACAACAGAAAATTATGACTGCTTTAAAAATAATAATTAAAAGATTGAGTCTATATATCACAGATATAGTGTATACTGTCAATTGATATCAAACTGAAAATTGATGATCTTTAATAATTAAATCTTTAATAAAGTGGGGGTGCGACGGAATTGAAAGATGAGAAATACAATCTACAAGGCCCTTGGTCCATAGTTCGATGGAGTAACCTACAGCAGGGGTGTGTTTTGTGAGCAAGCAGCTTGCTGTCGCTTTCCAAGCCAGTCATTCTGTTGCTTCGCAAACCACTCGGCGAGCATCTCGGTAAACTGAGCAAGCAATTAAGAGAGGTGCTTCGTTATGTTAGCAAAAATGTCCACCATAGTCGGATTCAAATCGATACTATACACCAATAAAATGTTTGGAAGCATTCCCCTGTTATGTATTCTCATAATATTATTAAAACGTGCATTTCATACTTTAAATTTTTACCCTACTTTTCATGCTTGCTTGCCGGCGAGCTTACGTTTTTTCGCAGCTGTCCACGATCTCCACGCTATCCAAGTTAAGTAATTGTTCCCATTTGTATTTCCGTCAAAACTATTTATTTTATGGTGTGTGTACCTACAGTGGGTCCCTCGGAAAATTCTGGGTGTAAATCTTTCATACATGTATAGAAAATCGTGTTAATTCGTGTCGTGTCTTTTGAGGCCTTGTACCGTGTCCGACCTTGAGGCTTTGTTTTTCTCTCAGCGGTCCGTTGTTTGTGCTCCAATAACTTTCATTCTCTGTTTTTCCCAGTCTTTTCACCCAATAGCCTACTTCCTTGTTTAAAATCTCAACTAAAACAAACAAACAAACAAAAAAAACATTTCCTTCTCTGTTCTTATTCGATGTTCGTATTCGTTTATTCGGTGTTCTTATTCGTTCGTTCGTTCTTCGACCACGTGTTTCTCCCCCATTTCCCCAGATAGTTTTCACTGTTAAACTTTCAAATGTTTAAACTTTCCCCTGAAGTACTGTATTCTGTCATATATTATAACACCTTTTTCTTCTTCTTCTTTAAAAGGTTGCTTTCGACTTGCTCACCAAATCTATTCATCCCCCCAAAAAATTCCATCTCTTACGGTGCCTCTTTCCAACATCCCCTAAACTCTCCTGCACTCCACCCCCCCTCCAGCATCCTTAAATGTATTTTTTAACTCAAAGGTCACAAGAAACTCATTTTGCAATAAATGTTCGTTTCCCATTAATCATACACTTTCCAAAATCCAATCTCACTCCTCCCCTCCAAATCTTCCCCATCTCCCCTCCCCTCCAAAACTTCCCCATCACCCCTCCCCTCCAAATCTACCCCATCACCCATCCCTTTCAAATCTTCCCCTTTGCCCCTCCCCTCCAAATCCTCCCCATCACCCATCCCTTTCAAATCTCCCCACTTGCCCCTTCCCTCCTAAACTCCCCCCATACCCCTCCCCTCCGAGACTCCCCCTTGCCCCTCCCCTCCTAGACTCCCCCCTCACCCCTCCCCTCCAAATCTCCCCCATCTCCCATCCCTTTCAAATCCCTCCCCTTGTCCCTTCCCTCCTAAACTCCCCCCTAACCCCTCCAATCATAAACTCCCCCCTCGCCCCTCTCCTTCAAATCTCCCCACCCTCATTTCTTCTCCATTTCCCCCCTTTCACCCATCCTCCTCAAAGCGTCCTCCCCGCCTCTTCCACCTTCCAACCCTCACCTCCATCTCCCCCAACATTCTGCCTCGCTCAGCCCCCCCCCCTCAAATAACACCTCACTGTGCCTCACCCAATCACCATCAAACCTTTTCTCCACCCCATCCTTCCCTTTCTCTGAGCTATTCTGAAATCTCTGACACACCTTCAACAGCTCTCCCTACCTCTTCCTCCTCTTCCACATCTTACCCTACCCCTCCTCCCCCCTGTTCTGTATCCGATGCTCCCCCATCCTCTTCATTAACGGTATGGACCTCAAACATCCGGGGCCTTCGTTCAAACTTAACTGATCTCTCCATACAGGTTGCTTCTGACAAACCAGACGTGATCTGCTTAACACAAACTTTCGTCCTTCATGATGTCTCTGATTCCTTAGTATCTCTCCCGGGTTACTCCCTCCTCCGGTATGATAGACCTGAGCCTCGTCCTGGAGGTGGGGTTGCTATCTTTAGCAAAAACTCTCTTTCTCACTCGCCCTGCACTGCCCTCTCTCCACCTCACCCCCAGGAATACCTCTGGCTACGGCTTCCCCTTCGCTCCTACCTCTTGTTCATTTGTGTGTTGTACCGTCCACCAAACAGTGATGACTCCATCTACATCTCGCTGTCTGATAATATGGACCAACTTATATCTACTCATCCCAACTCTCTCTTCCTCATATGTGCTGATTTCAATTGTAACCATGCCAGTTGGCTGGGTGTGGGTACCTCTCTCACCAGCCATGGCTCCTCAGCAAAGGACTTCTGCGACTCACTGGGACTGACACAATCTGTCAATTTCCCGACCCGGATCTCAGTCAACGGAGCATCTTCTCTTCTGGACTTGGTTATGACTAACTTCCCTGCAAATGTCTGCTGCTCTTCTTCTGCTCCAATCGGCTCATCTGATCATGTGCTTGTTAAAGTGGACATCTCTCTGGCCATTCTCAGGGAGCCTCCTCAGCGTCGACGAGTCTGGCATTTCACTCAGGCCAACTGGCATGGTCTTCAAGAAGCCATCAATCATCTGGACTGGTCTCCCATCTCTACCACCTCTGACATCAACTCATCCTGGGAATTCTTCCAAAGTAAATTGCTCTCATGCACAGATTTATCCCATCTCGTCTTCAGTTGTCATACCCTTCCTCCCGTCCATGGTACACAGAATCTTGTGGTGAGGCTGTTGCCCAGAAACAACTTGCCTTCGTCTCGTGGAAAGCAAATCCAACGGAAGGAAATCTCATTTCCTTTCACAAAGCCCGAAACAAGTGTGTGTCCACCCTCAGGAGAGCCAGGAAACAATATCTCTCCGTTCTCAAGACCGAACTCTCTTATCTGTCTCCCTCTTCCAAATCCTGGTGGCGTCTGGTCAAATCTCTTTCTGGTGTTTGTTCCCCCTCCATCCCCTCCGTTACCTCAAACGGCTACACAGCTGACACCGCATGTGAAAAAGCTGAATGCCTCAACTCTGTGTTTGCCTCTAAATCTTGTGTCCCAAACCCATCCCTCTCTGTACCCACCATACCCAGGTGTACCCAGCTGCTCCTGGACTCTGTGTCCTTTCCTCCTGATAAGGTGGAAAAGTTTCTGTCAACCCTCGACTCTGATTCTGCAACTGGACCTGACGGCATCAGCCCACGGGTCCTAAAATCCTGTACTTCTGCTCTTTCACTCCCTCTCTCTGTTCTCTTCACCCTCTCTTTTGCTCAAGGTCATCTGCCATCGGCTTGGAAATCAGCCAACATCACTGCTTTACACAAAAAAGGTGCAAAAAAAGATCCTAGCAACTACAGACCAATCAGCCTTCTCCCAATTATCAGCAAAGTCATGGAATCCATCATTGCTTCGGATATGAAATCTTTCCTCTTCTCCAATGGCTTGATCTCTGATCATCAATTTGGTTTCAGACCAGGTCACTCTACTCTGGACATGCTGCTTCTGCTGTCTCAACAATGGATGGAGGTTCTCAATGCCAAACAGGAAATTAGAGCTGTCTCCCTCGACATATCACGTGCCATCGATACGGTCTGGCACCCCGCTCTGCTCACCAAACTCTCCTCCTTTGGTATCCATGGAAATCTCCACGCATGGCTGGCGGACTTCCAATCTAGTCGTAGTCAACGTGTGGCCCTGAATGGGTTTCTCTCATCTCCTCTTCCGGTTCAGGCTGGAGTTCCCCAAGGCAGTGTTCTGGGCCCTGTGCTTTTTCTGGTCTTCATCAATGATCTCTCTGACTCTCTTGAAAATCCGCTCTATCTCTTTGCTGATGACTCCACTCTCTGCCACTCCATTCCTCATCCCTCAGATCGGCAGTCTGCAGCCTCCTCACTCTCTGCAGACCTGGACAAAATCACTGACTGGGCAAACAAGTGGAACATGTCTTTCAATCCTGACAAAGCTCACACTCTTACGATGTCTCTCCGAAAAGACCGACTGGACAACCCTCCCATCTACTTTCTGAATAATCCTCTCCAAGAAGTTCTGTCACTCAAGCTTTTGGGTCTCACTGTCTGCCATGATCTTTCCTGGGAAAACCACATTTCAAATCTGGCCTCCAAAGCCAGTCGCCGTCTGTGCATCCTCTGTCGTGCGAAGTCCTTCCTTGGCACACCTGAGCTCCTCATCACATACAAGGCTTTCATCCGCAGCTCAATGGAATACTGCTCTCCCCTCTGGAATGGAATGCTGCTCTCCCCTCTGGGCTGGTGCTCCTGCCTCACACCTAGCTCGTCTTCATGCTGTTGAAACCAAAGCGTTCAGAATCATTGGAATCTCCCTTGATGAAGCTACCTCCGAGGGCCTTTCACTTACTCACCGCAGGCAGGTTGGTGGTCTTTCTGTCTTCTACCGACTCCTCTCCGGCATTGCTCCTCCAGCTCTCTCTGGGCTCTGTTCCACAAATATTCCTACAGGTCGCACAAGATCTGCCTGCAACCCTCTTATGGTTAAACTGCCAAAATCAAGACTCTCTGCTCACCTTCACTCCATCATTCCTCTTTTCTCCCACCTCTGGAACAAACTCCCTCACTCTCTTCAATCCCACTTCTCCCTCTAGGTCTTTAAAACAGCTGTTCACCACCATCTCTTATCTTCACCCATCCAAAACCTTGATCTTTTCTACCCCCGCTAATTTCACCCCAAATCGACTTTTTTGAAATACCAACTTCTTTCCTGGAAGTCCTTTGTGTCCTTGTGTTTATACTTCTCCCACCTCCCCCCCCCCTTTCCCACGCCGCCTTCCCCCAAGCCCCCTCCCTCCCACACATTCCCGATGTCCCTGCTCTCAAATGTTGTGTTTATGTGCTTCCCCTTCTCTCCCCATCTTGTCTACCACTCCCCTTTTTATATACTTTGTTTGTTTGTCTGTTTGATTTGTTTGTGTGATAAATGTTAGCTCTTTGACGAGCCTCGATTATGTATACAGAAAAAGAAAAAAATCGTAATTCTTCAAGATCTACAACCATGCAACACCCACCCACTTCCTCCCAAAATGCACAATGGTAGGGCATGTAAATAAGCTTGGTAGGGGCTCCACCTTCTGATTTCCCACGTCTTCATCTTTCTTTCCCTCTTCGTCGTACTCTGTAGCAGCTGCTAACACAATAAATTTGCTTGGGAAAGTTGTTACAAGTTGCTCAGGGAATACACCCCTGCTCTCCCCTGTAGAAATTATATGTGTATGTGAATTTCTACTAAGGTGTGGTCATACGGTGGTTAGATGCTTGCTGGCAATCCTTCGTCTCCATTATGCTCGACGAACATGGCGAAACGGGAGTAAATGTTGATGTTCCACCGAGATGCAGCCAATGCTCCCCAGAAGTCACCGAACCCGTCGTGAAATGTTGATTTTCAGGAGACGAAAGTACCAATGCTTCAGGGTGGCTCGAGCCATAGTTAAAACAAAAATGAATAATCCACCGGCAAAAGGCGATCCAAGATGGCGGAAGAAAAGAAATAACTTCGGGAAGTAGAAACGTTTCTCAGGTTATCATGAACAGCAAGCGGGTGGTGAAAGTGAAGTAGCACTCTGCTGATAGTCCCAAAGGAAACCAAAGGAGAGTCAAGCACAGTATTTACCCACTCCACGTTATTGCGACTTTTTGCTCAAAAAACCCTTGAGAGGAGAGAGTCCACGTAAAAACAACGACCCTCTTCCTCCTCCTCGTGCTTCGACCTCTTGTACTCAGAGTTGATTGGTTGTTACTGGTTTTAAACCACGCCTACTAAACGAATGTATGCTGGCAGAGCATCAGTATGTGAGGAACAAGTTTGGTGAAATGATTCTGCCTGCACAGTCTGTTCATGTAGAAAAAGATGCATGTAAAGCTAGAAGTCGCCACACCCCGATGCCCAGCCCCAGCATCACACCTGTCTCTACTGGATTCTGTGGAAGCTAAAGCCATCAATAAATATTGGCATCTTCTGCAATGAGGCCGAAACACAAGTCTTGTTTCCCTCACATTGTAGATACCGGTAGGTTGGTGCCATGGCACTCAGTCACGCTCCCTCTGCTCTCTCTCTCTCTCTCTCTCTCTCAGCTCCCCCCCTCCCCCCCCCCCCCCCCCCCGATCTGATCCTCCCCAGCAATTCAATGATCCATGGATTATTCCAGTAGTCCCATCCTAGTTCAACTCTCAATATCCAGACTAATTACGGAGCATAATTATTTTTGTCCTTTTTTTCTCCAGTTTGTGGAACTGGCCTCAGGCTGTTCAATCCCATTCGCTCCAGGGCCCCAGAATTTCCCCCTCCCCCTTCCCACCTCCTTCCCAACCCTCTTACTTACAGGTGACTGTGTCTGATTCCTCCCCTCTCCTTTTTCCTGTTCATTCATTCCCTTACCTATAATTGTGTCCAAATGTCACCATTGCTCTCCCATGAGCTTCAATCTTGTAGATAGATCTTGGATATAAAAATATAACATTGCAGCCATATTGCTTGTGATAAAAGTGACAATATTGTCATGCCAGTGAGCATAAGAAGGAGATTCATAGCACATTAACATTGAAGGACAATAGAAGGAAGTTAGTTGTTCAATGGTAGAAATAATCAAAACAATGTAAAAAATAATCAAAAAACCCTGTTTTCAAAAGACATGGGAATGTTTTGAAAAAGTGGGAAATAAGTTCAAAATGTTTGAATACACACAGGACTACATCGAGCAGTTTTACCCCATTCGCACGACACACTATTCTGACCAAGGGGTATCACCAATAAACAGAGGAGCTGAGTCATAAGCTCAGGTAAATGCAGTTTCCATCATAACAATGACATGATAATCACACAATTATGCAATTATACATGCAGAATCTACTATAAATAGATAAGGTGTGTGTGTATGTGTGTGTGTGTGTGTGTATGATTGTGTGTGTGTGTGTGTGTGTGTATGATTGTGTGTGTGTGTGTGTGTGTGTGTGTGTATGATTGTGTGTGTATGATTGTGTGTGTGTGTGTGTGTGTGTGTGTGTGTGTGTATGATTGTGTGTGTGTATGTGTGTGTATGATTGTGTGTGTGTGTGTGTGTGTGTGTGTGTGTGTGTGTGTGTGTGTATGATTGTGTGTGTGTGTGATTGTGTTTGTGTGTGATTGTGTTTGTGCATGTGCGCTTGTGTGGGTGATTGTGTGTGTGTGACTGTGTTTGTGTGTGATTGTGTTTGTGCCTGTGCGCTTGTGTGGGTGATTGTGTGTGTGTGATGGTGTGTTTGTTTGTGTGTGTGTGTGTGTGTGTGACTGTGTGTTTGTGTATGAAGCATTCTTTTTTGTGGAATTGTACTGGAGCTTTCTAATGGTGAATGTGATGCAACAAAATTAAGCTAATTAACTCCAACTAATACAGATAAATTCCCATGCTTTAAACGCACGCCATGTTAAGGTGTACAGAGCAGATCAATAGGTCTTTCCATGGCATGGCTTACTAATTACAAAATAAATAACAAAAATAATGATACCATTGCAACAAGGCATATATTAATTAATACTAATAATATTAACACCAATAATAATAGCAGTAGTATTATTTGAAATAATAATAACGATTGTATAATCCACCTTCCCAACCCAACTCCCCTACCCCACCCGGCCCAAGCACATCTGTGAAAGGTACAGCAGTTAGGTATGCTACAAGTCCGTGAAGACCAATGAAAATTTGGTCCAATGGACTCGTTAGTCCACCAATTGTTCACTCCGCCTCATCTTGCTGCCAATTCCGTCCTGAACACCCAAAGCATATATATATATATATAATATAATTTCAAAACACACCTGGTCACAAGTGTGCCTCATTAACCAGGTCCTCAGTCGAGGTCCACAGCATAATCCCGTTTCGGCCCTTCAACCTCGATACGGTCAGCGAAGGTCGGCCAGAAGTGTTGTGATTGGTACTACGTAATGTGGAGTGACGTCTGGGGCGTGGTTTGGTGTTTGCTTGCTGCTCGTCATGATGGCGGTGTGTTCTGTGAGAGATTGGTATCGTCTTTAATAAACAACTTAATTGAAGAAAAGAAAGAAAAGAATATTGGTAAGTGGAAAAAAATATTCCACCCAGACGGGATGCAAACCCAAAACCCCCAGCTTTGGAGTCTGATGCTTTATCCATTAGTCCATTGAGCCTACACGTTAGAATTTAAATATATATATTTTAAATGGGTATAAAGTGTGTATATATGTATATTTTGTTACGGATTCGTCACTTCCGTTGTTGTGGTTTTTCATGCACCGTAAACATTGTTGGTTCCATGTACTATTATTGTTGTCGTTTAAGGGAGATAGAGATTACTATTTTCAAAAGGTAAAAAAGTTAATGTTTTAAATGAAACCGGAACCGGACGACGACGAAGAGGAAGAGGAGGAAGAGAAGGCGAAGCGAGTGAGTCAGACAAGAAGCCGAGCTGCTTCGAGGTCTGGAGCGAACGATTGGCGAACGAGGGTCACGAGTGAACTTTGGGTTTCCCGGGAAAGGGATTCCTGTGACAGAGTTGTTATTGCTGTGACAGATCAACCTGCGTGACAGGTTTTGCGGGTGATTCCGAGGAGAATCATCGTAGTGCCGTTACGCCACGAGAACGGTCCGTCGGCCATTTTGACTTGCGCGCTTTGCGCATCGCTCAAGGTTTTTCACTTCGTTTCAACCATTTTCACCTCATTCAGACGTTAATCTGGTGTGCGTGTGTCGCGTGACTTTTGAGTGGGAAATTTGCGATTCGCCGGTTTGGAGCCGTGGAATGTCCATACCCGAGGGTGTGATTTCCCAGTCACCTTGAGGGCACCTTTGCGCAGCTTTGGCAGCGGGACTGTGACTGTCATCCGAACGGGATTCTGGTCTCGATTGGACATTGTTCTGACGATCGCTGGAGCGGATCGACTTTGGCTTGATGCCGGAATAGAGACATTGGGGAATGTTCTTCTTTTCGCTCACTTGGAGCACAGTGAGTTATATTGTACGAACCTGATGGTACAACAACAAACAACAACAACATGCATTTTAAGGCCATTTTCCCTGCTAGAGCCGGGGTTAGCCTTGCGGTCCCCATGACAATCTTCTCCATTTTGCCCTATTTTCTGCATCTCTCCTTGTTAACCCCCTTGCCCGCATTTCTTCTTCCACCATCTTTAGCCAAGTCTTTCTCGGTCTTCCCCGTCCTCTACTTCCTTCTACATTTATTTCCATCACTCTTCTCAACCAGTCACTTTCATCCTTCCTCAACACATGACCAATCCATCTCAACCTGTTCCTCTTCACAGCATCAATCACAGGCTCTATTCCCATCATCTTTCACAATTCATCATTTGTCTTCCTCTCTCTGAACGATACTCCGCACATCCATCGAACCATTCGCATTTCCACCCTTTCCAACCTTCGTTGCTGCTCTACGTTCATTTCCCATGTCTCGCTCCCATAAATCATAACACTTCTCACACATGCAGCATACACCTTTCCCTTCAGCTTCAACGACACTCCCCTCCTCATCAGCACGCCACTCAGTTCCTGAAACTTATTCCATGCACATCTCACTCTTGCAACCGTTGCCGAGTCTGATCCACCTTCTCCATTCAGCATGTCTCCAAGGTAGCAAAGTGTTTTCACACCTTCCAGCTTCACACCGTCTCCAAGATCCAACTCAACATTTCCTCCATCTGCAGCTCCCTCTGTGCACACCTTACATTTGAATGTAGCTGCCACACTGGTTATTGACCCTCTCATTCCACTACATTTTTGATGAACCCACTCAGCGCACATTGTACATTGAATGGAGTTCATTCCGACACCCTTCCTGCACACAGCACAGGGCCACTTCCCAGTTCTTTCCACCTCACCACATGCTTTACCACTTGCCATCACCTTCGTCTTACCGATATTCACCTTCAGACCTTTTGTCTCCATACATTCCTTCCACTTGTTCATCTTTTCCTTCAGTACATCCATACTTTCCGCAATCAACACCAGATCATCTGCATGCAACAACTCACATGGTAAACCCTCCTTTACGTTCTGAGCCAGCACCTCCATCACAGCTACAAATAGTAGTGGACTTTGTACCGACCCCTGATGCACTCCCACCTTCACCTCAAACTCACCACTGTTCCTGTCCTTCGTCCTTACAGCTGTGCGCGCTCTTTTGTACATTGCCATCACTACTCTGATCAACCATTCCTCCACTCTTAACTTCCTCAATGCCCATGTCAATACTTTGCGTGGAACCCTATCGAATGCTTTCTCCAGATCAACAAACCCAAGAAACAACTTTTTCCTTTTCTCCATGTACTTCTCCTGCAACTGCCTCACAATGAAAAGCGCGTCTGTCATTCCTCTTCCTGGCATAAATCCAAACTGCATTTCGTCGATCTTCACTTTCTTCCTTATCCTCCTCTCCAACACCCTTTCCAATACCTTCATTCCATGCTCCAATAACTTTATCGCTCGGTACGAGCCACACTCCAGAGGGTCACCTTTCCCCTTGTATAGAGGGATGAGGGTACTCAGTTCCCAATCCACTAGAATGCGGCCTTCTTTCACCACCAGTTACAGATCTCTGTCATTCTCTTCACACCCCAACTTCCTGCTGCCTTCAACATATCTCCCACAACTCCTGTCGGCCCTCCCGCTTTTCTACTCTTCATTGCTTTTATCGCTTCCTCAACTTCCTTCTCAGTTATCTTCTCTGCGGTCCTAAAACTGGGTTACTCTCTATGTTGCCATCCCATTCATTCTCTGTATTCAACAGCATTTCCATATATCTTTTCCATCTTCCTTTAATTCCATCTGGGTCCACAACGATTTGTCCCACTTCATCCTTCAAGCAACTCACCCCCATCACATCACACCTCTCTTTCGCTATCTGCTTTGCAATCCTGAATGCTGCTCTCTGACCCTCTTCCGAATCCAAGCGTTCTCCGAACATTTTCCTACATGCCTCCTGCCCCTTTGCAACCTCTTTCATTGCAGCCTTCTTGGCTGCCTTATAACTTTCATGTTCTGCTGTTTCTGCTCCTGTACCCTTCGCCTTCTGCCACTCCTTGAAGTTCTTCCTCTTCTCGTAAATCCTCTTTCCAACTTCATCATCCCACCACCATGTTTCCGAGTGCCTCAGTGGTCCTTTTGTCCATCCACATACCTCACCAACGGCTTCCAACAGACTAGCTTTCATTGACATCCAAACACTTTCAAGCTCAACCACATCATCCTCCACCCTACTCAGCCTCTCTTTTAATGCCTCCCTTACTGTCACCTCTTTCAACCTCCACACCTTCATTCTCGGTTGGTACTTCACCTGCCGAGCTCTCCTCGCACCTTTCACCCTTATGTCGCAGACAACCAAGTGGTGCTGTGAAACAGCGTCCTCCCCCGGGATCACCTTTGTGTCCCGGAGGTGCCCCCTATCTCACCTACGCACCATCAGGTAGTCAACGGTTGTCCTCGACCCACCTGACGTGTATGTAACAAGCTTATTATCCTCTTTCTGGAACTGAGTATTACAAATCAACAAATCAGCTCCATCAGCAAACTCCAAAATCCTTTCACCTTCTCCATTTCTCACACCATATCCGTAACCCCCATGAACTCCCTCAAAACCATTCATACTCCTGCCCACATGTCCATTTAGGTCTCCTCCAACACAACAACTTCCTCATCTTTCACGTTTTCCATCAGCTTCTCTATCGCACAGCAGAAATTGTCCTTCTCTTCATCGCTCCGACCAACCTGCGGAGCATATCCCGAGATGACGTTCACCAAGAGCATTCCAATCATCATTTTCACCATCATCAACCTATCACTCACTCTAGTCACACTCACCACACTGTCTACAAACTCCTCAGAAAACAGGACACCAACACCATTCACGCCCTCCAGGCACCCTTGCCACACAAACTTGTATTCCCGTCCCTGCCTACCCTACATCATTCTCACACCACTTCCCTTCCATCTCGTCTCTTACACACAACATATGTCCACTCTTCTTCTGACCAATACTTCCACCACTTCTCCTGATCTCCCTGTCATTGTCCCTACATTCCATGTCCCAAACCTCAGAAACCGATCTCCACTTCGGGCTGTACCCTGCCCATATGTCGTTGTAATTGTCATGGTTCTCTTTTTGAGGCAATGTTTTTATGGTCGGATGCCCTTCCTGACACCAACCCTCTTAGTCGTCTCTTACGACATGCAGGGATACGGTGTACCTATTCTAATCCAGGGTACACACTGGGAAACGTTTAAAACATGGAAATTCTGGGGGGGGGGGGGGGGGAGGGGGGGATGGCGGCGTCAGCATCACAGATGCGGGGGCCCCGTCAGCACCACACGTAGGTGGCCCGGTCAGCACCACGCCACGGTGGCCCGGTCAGCACCACACCACGTCGGTCCGGTCAGCACCACACCATGTCGGCCCGGTCAGCACCACACCACGTCAGCCCGGTCAGCACCACACCACGTCAGCCCGGTCAGCACCACACCACGGCGGCCCGGTCAGCACCACACCACGGCGGCCTGGTCAGCACCACACCACGTCGGCCCGGTCAGCATCACACCACGTCGGCCCGGTCAGCATCACACCACGTCGGCCCGGTCAGCACCACACCACGTCGGCCCGTCAGCACCACACCACGTCGGCCCGGTCAGCACCACACCAAGTCAGCCCGGTCAGCACCACACCAAGTCAGCCCGGTGAGCACCACACCAAGTCAGCCCGGTCAGCACCACACCATGGCGGCCCGGTCAGCACCACACCATATCGGCCCGTGCACCACACCACGTCAGCACCACACCACGTTTGCCCGGTCAGAACCACACCACGTCGGCCTGGTCGGCCCAGAGCCTGGCGCGAAGTCCAAGGACATCAGCACGTCATCCGAAAACAGCTCTAGTTGGTGCGAACCACTCGGTCAATGGCGCGAACCAGGTCCCGACACGTCCTTGCTCACTTTGCCCCGATAAAGGCCTCGCTGGGTGTTCTCCAAACAGGGGCAAAATCGCCCAAGCCGCGCTGGCTTTCGGCAGCAGAAGCCTTGCTCGCTCGGCCCGATGAAGGCCTCGCTGGGTGTTCTCCAAACAGGGGTAGAATCGCCCAAACCGCGCTGGATTTCGGCAGCAGAAGCCTTGCTCGCTCAGCCCCGATGAAGGCGTCTCTGGGTCTGATGACCTCTCTGGGTACCATCATAGGAAATATATATTGGTTGTACAATTGATTACTATTGTTGTTGTACTGTTATTCTTGTGTGAGCTTAATACAATATTTTGTTTGTTGGTAACAATTGGTGTGGCTTCACCATTGATCTTTGACATACAGAATAACACATCTTTCTGCCGTGACTCCTCTCGGGGCTCGGAGGTACACCGTGACCGGGGTTTGGGGAGGAGCACGTAACAGAAATTGGGGGCTCGTCTTTGCTGACAAAATTCCCAAATCTCGTCTGGGATAGAATTACCTAACATTCCCAAAATTCCCAAATTTGGAATTTTTCTAACATTCCCAAATCTTTCAAAAAAAAATTTGAAAATTTTTGTGTGAAGGTTAACAGGTGCTAACTAATAGTCACTATGGTGTTTGACGCAGAAAAGTTTGCGGCGTCCCCTAATGAGGCACAGTTCCAAGTGATAAAAAGATCGGAACTCTTGATATTGGCCAAATATTTTAACTTGGAGGTCCGAGTTAATATGAAGAAAGCAGAGATGCAGACATTGGTGGTAGAATCTCTGGTGGGACAAGGAACATGGAAAGAGGTAGCCTTGGATTGGTTACCCGAGGAAAAAGAAAATGTGGAGCTCCGGAAAATGGAGATGCAACTGCAGAGCCAGGAAAGGTTAAAAGAAGAGGAAAGGGGAGCTGAACAAGAACTCGAGGAGAGAAGAGCAGAGGAAAGGAGAGCTGAAGAAGAAAGAAGAGCCGAGGAAAGAGCAGAGGAAAGGAGAGCTGAAGAAGAACTCGAGGAGAGAAGAGCAGAGGAAAGGAGAGCTGAAAAGGAACTCGAGGAAAGAAGAGCAGAACAGGAACGAGAACTCGAGGAGAGAAGAGCAGAGGAAAGGAGAGCTGAAGAAGAAAGAAGAGCAGAGGAAAGAGCAGAGGAAAGGAGAGCCGAAAGGGAGTTAAAGGAACGTGACATGGAGTATCAGAAGGAACTTAAACTCAAGGAGCTGGAATTAATGGGAGAACGGAGAGAAGTAGTATCCATGCCGGCTAGTTCGACAACTCGTCAGAACACTTGGGATGTTGGTAGGCATGTGAGGCTGGTTCCACCCTTCAATGAAAAGGAGGTAGCCAAGTTTTTTTTACACTTTGAGAAAGTGGCTCAAATGCTAAAATGGCCTGTGGGGTCCTGGACTATGTTAGTGCAAAGTGTTCTGGTGGGTAAAGCTCAAGATATCGATTCGGCTTTAACGATTGAGCAATGTGCAGATTATGAGATAGTGAAGAAAACCATTCTCAAAGCCTATGAATTGGTACCTGAAGCTCACCGGCAAAAATTCAGGAATGCCAGGAAGAGGGAGAGTGAGACCCATGTGGAGTTTGCCAGAATGAAGGAAACCATGTTTGATCGGTGGTGTGACTCGAAGGGGATTGGGAAAGACTTCAACCTGTTACGACAATATTGATCTTGGTGGATGAATTCCAACAGTGTGTCCACGTGGACATTAAAGTACATCTGGATGAAAAGAAAGTACCAGAGTTGTATGAGGCAGAAACCGTGGCAGATGACTATGCTTTGACACACAGGATGGGGTTCCACAAACCTAACTTCCCGCCTAGAGTTAGCCAGGGGAGTTATGGTAAATCAGGGGCGGAGAACAAATATTCATGGAGGCGGCCTCGAGATGACTATGAGGACAAATCTGATACCGCGATTTTTAGGGATCATAAGACTATAGTTCCAAGACAGACTTATCTTCCGGGGGGCCCGAGGCAGACATCGAGTTTTTCCACCGGGCCTACTTGCGCTTTTTGCAAGAAACCTGGGCATTTTATGTCCCAATCTTATGCCCTGAAAAGGAAAAATCAGGAGCGGAGTCAGACGCGTACAACTCCGAATGCATTGGCAAATGCTAGAAATCGTACTTGGAGGACAGTGCCTTGTGAAGGTTCCCATGCCAAAGTTACGGCATCACAGAACGACCGTGTTCAAGAGGGTTACAAACCTTTTATTTCAGAGGGGTTTGTGTCACTGGATGGAGACTTAACGAACCAGAGACCTCTTAGGGTATTGAGGGACACAGGAGCACATCAATCTTTGATGCTTGAAGGCATTTTGCCATTGTCAGAGAAGACGGCAACTGGTGTTAGTGTTCTTTTACAGGGGGTTGGTGGCTATGTTAAAGCTCCACTTCATGTCATCCATTTGAAGTCTGATTTGGTGTCAGGACCAGACACCGTAGGTTTACAAGCCACTCTTCCTGTAAAGGGAATCTCTTTTGTTATCGGGAATGTTTTGCCGGTGGTCGAGTTTCTGGTAATCCAATGTTGGTTGAAAAGCCCAGTATGGAAAATAACACCGCACAGTTAGAGCAGGAGATTCCGGATATCTTTCCATCCTGTGCAGTGACTCGTGCTATGGGTAGGAAACGCTCTGAAGAGAAGGAGAAGGTACTGACGTCACGCTTTGCACAGGCACTTCTTGTCGAGTACCCTGAAGCTAAGTGTCAGCACACACAAGTCATGGATGGAGGCAATGTTGGCAAGCTCTTTGTAGGTGGACTGAACTTTGACACAAGTGAAGATGTGCTGGACTCTATCTTTGGCAAATATGGACCACTCTTGGAAGTGCTGCTGATAAAAGACAGGGAGACGCAAAAGTCGAGAGGGTTTGGCTTTGTCACGTTTGAAAACACAAAGGGCGCAAAAGATGCAGACAAGGATTTGAATGGCAAGGATTTGGATGGTCGGACCATAACAGTAGAGAAGGCAGGCCATGGGCGTCGAGGGGGCTACAGAGGAGGAAAACCTGGAGGTAGTTTCAGGGGTGGCTATGGCTCCCGGGGTGGGAGTCGTAGTTTTTGTGGCGGCCGCAGTCGTGATTACTACGGAGGTTCCCAGCAGCAGCAGCGCAGTTTTGGCAACTCTCGACGGGATGACTATTACGGTGGTAGCCGAGATGGAGACCGCTACTCACGTGACTACAGCACCCGACTCTACAACTGTGATTATGATTTTTATGATCAAGAGAAGAGTTGGAAGCATTGAGTGCTCAGGAGCAGCCGAGCCAAGATTCCTACACGGATTAACCCGTGAACTCCACGTTCCTAAATGGGTCCATGCAGTGAATACTTCCAGGCCTCACCACCCAACCACCATGAAACCTGGCTCTCAGCTCAGCCTCCTTCAAAAAGTGCTATAGATTTGCTTTGCTTTGGATCTTTGATCACAACCCCTTAACCTTCATTCAAAAAATGAAAAATAAAAATCAGAGGTTGATGAGATGGAGTTTGGCTTTGCAGGAGTTCAACTTGGAAATTGAGCATGTAAAGGGCAGGGACAATGTCGTTGCCGATGCTTTATCCAGAGTGAACTAACTTTGGAAATTCCTGTAGGTTGTTTGGAAGTTTTGTTGCTTTATTTTGGGGAATATTAATTATTGTTGTTCACGTGAATTGATAATTTGGGTGTGAGTTTTACTTTTGTTTGTTAAAAGAGTTTTTGCCTGCAAAGAAAGCTTTCACTATGTTCAAACTTTCTTTCTTGAGGGGGGGAAGTGTTACGAATTTGTCACTTCCGTTGTTGTGGTTTTTCATCCACCGTAAACATTGTTGGTTCCATGCACTATTATTGTTGTCGTTTAAGGGAGATAGAGATTACTATTTTCAAAAGGTAAAAAAGTTAATGTTTTAAATGAAACCTGAACCGGACGACGACGAAGAGGAAGAGGAGGAAGAGAAGGCGGAGCGAGTGAGTCGGACAAGAAGCCGAGCTGCTTCGAGGTCTGGAGCGAACGATTGGCGAACGAGGGTCATGAGTGAACTTTGGGTTTCCCGGGAAAAGGATTCCTGCGACAGAGTTGTTATCGCTGTGACAGATCAACCTGCGTGTCAGGTTTTGCAGTTGATTCCGAGGAGAATCATCCTAGTGCCATTACGCCACAAGAACGGGCCGTCAGCCATTTTGTCTCGCGCGCTTTGCGCATCGCTCAAGGTTTTTCACTTTGTTTCAACCATTTTCACCTCATTCAGACGTTAATCTGGTGTGCGTGTGTCGCGTGACTTTTGAGTGGGAAATCTGCGGTTCGCTGATTTGGAGCCGTGGAACCTCCATACCCGAGGGTGTGATTTCCCAGTCGCCTTGTGGGCACCTTTGCGCAGCTTTGGCAGCGGGACTGTGACTGTCATCCGAACAGGATTCTGGTCTCGATTGGACATCGTTCTGACGATCGCTGGAGCGGATCGACTTTGGCTTGATGCCGGAATAGAGACATTGGGGAATGTTCTTCTTTTCGCTCACTTGGAGCACATTAAGTTATATTGTACGAACCTGATGGTACCATCATAGGAAATATATATTGGTTGTACAATTGATTACTATTGTTGTTGTACTGTTATTCTTGTGTGAGCTTAATACAATATTTGTTTGTTGGTAACAATTTGTGTGGCTTCACCATTGATCTTTGACATACAGAATAACACATCTTTCTGCCGTGACTCCTCTCGGGGCTCAGAGGTACACCGTGACCGGGGTTTGGGGAGGAGCACGTAACAATTTATATATATAATATACCAGTATAAGTTGAGAAACTTATTTCCAGTCCCCCATGTTAAAGTTGCATACAGAGAAACTGTCCCCAAAAAAGGAAGGGGCGCTTTGCCACTCCCTTGATTTCCATACAATAAGCAATTTGATGTGGTACAATATTCTTAATGATGCTGAAAATTACGTTTAAGAATAATTACGTTTTAAATACGAACAAAAAGGAATTTGCTCATTGTACAAGATGCTCATTTGTTCATTATTCAAGACGATATAAAAGACTTGAAAAAGTAAGGGGGTAGGGGGGAATTATTCAACCCAAAAGGGATTTGAACCCACAATCCCCAGCTTCAGAGTGATTCTTCATGCATTAGGCCATTATGCATTGGTATATATTTATATATATTAAATTTTAAAGAAATAACTTTAGCACTTAGGTGGAATTTTTTTGAAAGCCATTAACGAGACGTATTGGCCGATGTATATTCCAAGTTTCAGCTAGTTTCAATGTATAGTACTTAAGATATGAGCGCCAACACATTTTGGGCGGGTGGACGGTCGGACGGACGGACGGACAGACAGACAGACACCAACGTGATTTTGAGGATTTTCTCAATATAACTCAAGAATGCATAAACAGACGTTGCTGGAATTTGGAAGATATTACCTCAATGTACAAATAATTTACTTCTGAAACTTGCAGCCGATTTCATCCAGTAGAAGCCAAGAAACGTATTGTTACGGTCCGCGGTTAAGGATAGTATGTTTGCCGAGCGGAGGCTCCGCGACCTAACAGTTGTTCCCCGACTAAACCCGATTCACCCAAATGTTGGCCGTATCGCGCCACAGATATTCAATGGGGAAAAGACTAAGACGACGAATGCAAAGAGGAAGAAGAAGAAGAAGACGTACAGAAGAGTAACGGGGTTTATTATTATTTACACACACATAAGCAAAAAGAGCAGTCACGGGTATTTACAGCGGACATGAAAAAGCAGGTAACACAGTGCAAATTACTAGCTTATACTGACTTAGTTTACTACCCAGAACAGCACGAACAGAACAAACTCACGTACGCAAATGGATGGAAGGGTAGGAATCGTTTGGAAGGATGAGCAGGTGGAATCACAGGGCACAGCGAGCAGGCCACTCTGGGTGGGAAGCGAGGAGCTGGCAGCTCCTTGTATTCGGCTTTACAGCGCACGCCGGCAGCTCCTTGTATTCGGCTTTACAGCGCACGCCGGCAGCTCCTTGTATTCGGCTTTACAGCGCACGCCGGCAGGGTCACTCGCTGCCCCGTCAAGGCTTCACGCGGCTGGTTGAAACGGGGCTGGTTGAAGCGGCTCTTTGTCAAAGGCTTTTCGTATCTCTCACGCAACTCCGGTGCAACTCTGAACTCTCTCCCGGTGGACTGCCAACCCTCTTATGCACCTGGACTCATCTGCCGTATCTCTGGTCTAGCTTGTTCCAGCGATCGTCGCACCCTTCTGTCCAAACCATCAGCGCGGGTCTGACACGCCCTCCTCGGTTTCGGTACTGCCCTCCCCCCCCCCCGTGCTCTGTTTCGTGACCTTGTATGGTAATCCCACGGGCTTGTTTCCTTATTTTAGCATGGGGCTGAACAGCCCCGCCCTTCGTGGCGCGCCCTGGGCTTGCCTCTCCCTGGCGACCCCGCCCCTCCTGTTCAAACAGAGCACGGAGCACATATTCACTATCGCAGCGAAATGAGAGGGCGTGCACCCCACGCTTGTGAACTGCTTTACCCACAGATGGAGAGTTTGGCTGGGAAATGGAATTATTGAAGGGGAGCTATTCTTAATTGATTCGGTGCAATGGAGTATTATTTTAATGGAAGACAAGGCCTTACCCGAAAACACATAATAAGATATAAGCGACTGAACAAGGGTTTTATCGTGTCCTTCAATGTGGTGTTTCATGGAATGAACTACCGGGACGCCCTTTTTACCTTTACACAACTCCGGAGGCAGGAGGGGCCATATTCAACAATGTTCATCACCATTTTACCACAATACAATACACACAATCAAAAAAATACAATCCTCATATCCGCAACACTGCACCCTCCTCCTCTTAGGCACGACCCGGGCCTACAACTTTTATTTAGTGTGACACGTAGGTGTAGTTCCCTCTACTTTTAACCTGACCCTGAGTGTGACAGTTTTAAAACATAAATAAATATGTCCCGCTGCTCCATTGCACCCTGCCTAACAGACTCACGCCCACAGTTAACCGAATTGCGGAATTGGTCTTCAAACTACACACTGACGGTGGGGAGCATTATTTACAATTGACACTACTTTATTTACAAAACGCAACCCAGGACCTGTGATTGTTCTTTCTGGGGGGGAGACAGTCTGCTCTGCATCAATGCACCATGAAAGCACCCAAAACGCACCAACACACCCTCAAGCACCAATCGGTGCAGTCACCACATTTCATCAATGTTCAATAATAAAAATAACCAAACAACCCCTAACCCTGCAGGTGGTCTCTTGCTCTTCGGCTCCCTCTGCTGGCTATTTTTATTTCTTATGGTTGTTGTCTTTTTCCTTTGCTGGCGGCCTATTTGTGGAAATAAAATGCACCCAACGTGTCCATTTGTATTTATTTATTGCCCACAGGGGCCGACTAGTGTGGTTCACCTGTGGGGCATCGGTGCCCTGTGGCCAAGGTCCGCCAGCAAGATTTCGGGCCCTCATGGCCGGTTCCAGCAGAGGGGCCATGCCCCAACCCATGGGGTCCATCAGTGGTGCTCGGCCACAGACATGTGGTCCATAATGTGGTGCATCGATGCAGACAGCTGGTTCTGGGAGTTCCGGGCGCACAATGGCAGACTCACGCACGCTCCCCTCGGCGCCCAATGGCGCACAGGTCATGTGGGAGACAAAAGGGGGAAGACAGATGAGCGAGGGGTAAGGTCGCAAGGGTACACATCAATAAGGCAATGCAAGGTGAAATGCGTACGGAGGGCGAAGTGAGAAAGCTCGTCCCTACCGTACGTCACCCCCCTGTCACCTACACTACCCTTGCCCTTACCCCATATGTACAAAATCTACACTTTTACAAATTCGTCACTACTGTCACGTCTTCCCATATTTCCCTTATACCAAATTCGTCACCACAATCCCTCTAGCCAAAATTTGCCATCACCAATTCATCATCAATCCTCATAAGGAGGAAGGGATGGAACACAAGCACAATGTCACACCCACGTCATGATGCGTCTCACAATCCAAAACATTTGCACATAAAAATAATAAAAACCACCTGGCATGGTGTGGAGGTACGTCATCTCAGGTGAGTGCATGTAGATGGTGCGAGGAGACTTCAATCCTAACTATCCTTGAAATGACTTTAACACACTTTACTCTACCCGGGGTCTCTCCCTGCCAATCCATTGGCCAACTTACACGATGGGTTCTAAAAACCAATTCCCATTGCCCAAACTGTGGTGCTGCTCAATTTGGGGTCTCACTCCCCCGATTCATCTCCCGGTGCCCTTGCACCATTTCTGGGCTGAGACGTGTAGCTCTCCCAGCAGGTCTACCCACCTGCACACCTCCACCACTGCAGTTGCCACCCGAGCTTACCTAGCTCCTCACCCTAACCTAACTAACTGGGGAAGGCCCCTCCTGGCTCTGTCACCCCTTGGTGCCCTCTGGCACTGGGCTACCCGGGTCCGTCCTCCGGATCCTCGGGCCCCATCCACAACAACTCTACCGGCTCCCAGAGCCCACCTGCGGCCTCACCTGGCCGACATCCTCACAGTGGTGGAGTGCCCAAACCAACTACACACACTAACAGGCTACACGCCCAGCCATTTCCACAACACTAATGCACCCATCCAAATACCATTCTTCCACCCGCACCACAGATGCCAATATCCAACCACAATTTACCTATACCCTCTACCTAACACTTACACTACCCTCCCCGGGTATTCGTGATGGGGTCCATCCTTCCCCCATTCACACCTTCGCACCATCCACTCCACTCCATAGTTTCCACCATACTCACTCCACGACCATCCATTCCAATACTCCATATATTCCACACTCCACGTATTCCATACACCTGTTCCTCATACCTGTTGTTGCACACCTGTGCACTCACACCTGGTGCCACCTGCACCCTCCTCCTCTTCCTGGACCAGTTGATCAACACAACACACATCACCATCACCATCACTCAAACACTGCTCCATACACCTGTTCAGTTGCACACCTGTGCAATCACACCTGGTCACCATATACTTTTCACCATACACTTCTAAATACACCTCCAACACTCACACGGCATCATCTCATCTAACTGCTCCCCTCTGAAACTTGCGCTTCCCAGTCGTCCCTTTAAACTATTGCGCTCCCTCGTCATTATCATCCACTCTAAACTACCTGCGTCCCCACTACAGGTGTCATTGTCACTACCTAATCTTAACGTCACCTAAGGTCATCTTCTAGGTCCCTACACATTATATATCCTAACCCACCCGGGCTAGTTTTCACTGCCATACACCCCATAAACTAGTGCTCCTTTGCCCCCCCCCCCCCCCCCCCGTTGTGAGGGATGACAGAGTTGCCATCCCACCACATCGGGGATCTCTCACTATGAATTTTGCTCGTCCAAATTCAACACATCAAAAATTTGCCAATCACCTGCCAATCACTGTACCATTACCAATCATCACTCTGCCAATCCTTTGCCAATCATCAAATTTCGTTTTCCTAATTTCGGGTCCAGACCACTATCCTCATTATTACAGTCTACTTACTAGATCCTCTCGGTGTGCCAATTCACTTCTAAAGCTCGGCTTCGTACAGCCGAGCAATGAATGCGGGTTCTTTGGTGCCGGCGGCTGGATACGTCCCGCATTCGGTGCAGGGAAGGACGCTTACCCGGGCCGAGATCCCACGCACCACCTCGGCACGGAGCCATCCCATGGCCCGATCTCGACCTGCCGGAACGCCTCAACAAAAGGGGGTCGCCATGACGACCCTTCCTATCGGGCTGCCCTTTCCGCTTAGCGGAGCACGGACGCGGCCGTTCCAAGCGCGGCCCAGCATGGATCACGTACGGCGGTCCTTTCGAACCCGCCGTGGTTCGGATCCCCGCTGGTCCTCGCGGCACGCGTAGCTGCCCGACGCGCACCGAGGGCCCGATTCGGCTAAATATCGTTCTAACCGCTAACCCGGTTACCGTCGATGCCTCACCTGCATGCTTACACCCCGCAGCCCGTTCCTTGCTCATACATCCAGCTATTCCCATGCTCCTCGTCATTGCACCTTCTTTTACACACCCAGGTACACTCATTCCGCTCACAGACTTGGTCACACACCTGACCACCTCACACCTTTGCACACACTCGTTGTTCGCACACCTCACCAACACACCTCTTCGCGCCCCCTTCTCGGTCACCTCCTCTGTGACAATCACAGGTGTGCTCTCACTCGCACACCCAACCACGTGCCTCACTACCAACTCAAGTGTGCATTCCCACACACGCTCTACCATTCCAGGTGTGCATCCTTCCATTCCAGGTGTACATCCTCTGTCAGTCTCACCTGTCACAACCAACGGCAACTCACGCTCCGTGTCACTCTCACTACTTTCACCACCACTCTTGACAGCGCACTCACCCTTACTCTCGACAGCGCACTCTTTCCTCACGCACCTGTCTGTTACACACCTTCCTCGCGCACACTCTTGCGCACACTCTTCCGTTACATCCTCCGTAACACTCACCACAGGTGTGCATTCTCCCTTACTTTTGACAGCGCACTCTTTCCCCATGCACCCGTCTGTTACACACCTTTCTCACGCACTCTCTTGCGCACACTCTCCCATTACTTCTTTCGTAACACTCACCACAGGTGTACACTCTCACGTTACATCCTCTGTAACACTCACCACACCGCGCTTCCATGTGCCCCCTCGCACACGCGCTACGACCGACTCACTCTCGACAGCACACTCACTCCTCGGCGCGCACTTTTTCCTCACACACCCCAGAGTCGGACATTCCCGCACACCTCCTCTTTCGCACACCGTACCTGTCGCACACTTCACCAACGGCCTCTCATGAACACCCGGGTCCAAAGCAACCCCCAAGCCGACTGAAGCTCCCCTCACATCATGTACATTTCCTCGTATATCGCCACTCACCTTGGCACCTCGTCTCCGCACCTCCTGCACCACCTGCAAACTCTTTATTTGGTTAGCGAGCACAACATCACGATTTGAGCACCGACCTTGTACCAATTCCATTACTTCCTCCTTTATCTCCCTCTTAGTTTCTGTCCGTCCCTTCTTAATTTCACTCACCTCTTCTTCCACTTCCTCTAATTTTTGCTTCACCTCTTTTATTTCCCGGTGCGTCTCCTCAAGTTCGTCCTCTAAGGCTATCTTGACCGTCTCTATGTGCGTCCTCACCTCTCGGTCCTTCATCTCCATTACCTCTGTCACCTCTTCCAACTTCTTCGTCAACCCCTCATGTACCATCTGACATTCCTTCTGTGTCGATATTAATTCATTTTTTATGTCCTTTTGTGTCGCTTTTCACCCCCCGATTATTGCAGTGTTCTTTTCCACTTGGTCCACGAGTTCCTTTTGTCCCACTGTCAGCTGTTCTACTCCCCTCGTCAGACCCTCTATTCCCCCTTGTAACCTCGCCGTATTATTCCTCACCTCTTTCTCCATACGCTTTTCACCTCACTTTACCTCCTCGCGTACCCCCGAGACCTCCTCACTTACACCTCGTCGTATCTCCTCTTTCATCTCCTCCCTCTCTTTTGTAGATGCCGCCCTCATCTGTCCCAATTCATCCCTCTGAGCATCCAATTTGGTTGCTACCCCGATTTTCACCTCCTCTATCTGCTCTCCCATTTGTTTAATTTCTCGGGCGGATTGCTCCCCTATCTCCCGCAATTTGTCTTCCATCCTATTTTCTAACCCCATTAACCCCTTTTTCACCCCTCTATCTGATTCTCCTGGGCAGCCATTCTATTTTCCACCCCCGTTAACCCATTTTTCACCTCTTTTATCCCGTTGTCTAACCCCTCAAATTGATTGTCTAACTTCCCAAATTTCTTGTCTAATCCCTCACCGGTACCCCTCGCTTCGTCCCTCATTACCCCCAATTGCTCACTCTGAGCCCTCGCTTCGTCCCTCATTGCCCCCATTTGGCCCCCCATCTCTCCCATTTGGCCCCCCATCCTATTCATTTTAGCATTCAGTTGGGTCAAGAATAATCCGAGGTCAAACCCGGTTTGCCCAGCGTCCCCAGCCGCCACCGCGGGCTCGCCCTCCGCGGCGCCGCTATTTTGGGACCCTTCAACCACGTGCGCGAGCGCGCCATTTTGTGCACCTGATACCCCCTCAACCACATTGCCAATGTTCTCCTCCTCTCTTTCCTCCACATATATTTCCCCGAGGTCCTGGGTCGATTCTACCCCGTCTATCTCTCCCACCGACATCCCGCCGCCTTGACCAGCCATGGCGCGATTTCAAAATTCGGATTTTGCTTTAAAACACAAATATCGGTGGTTCCAAATTTTGACCAAATTTTTTTAAGATGTTTTAAAAATTTGGTTCGGGCCTCGTATCCCACTCCTGACACCAATTGTTACGGTCCGCGGTTAAGGATGGTATGTTTGCCGAGCGGAGGCTCCGCAACCTAACAGTTGTTCCCCGACTAAACCCGATTCACCCAAACGTTGGCCGTATCGCGCCACAGATATTCAATGGGGAAAAGACTAAGACGACGAATGCAAAGAGGAAGAAGAAGAAGAAGACGTACAGAAGAGTAACGGGGTTTATTATTATTTACACACACATAAGCAAAAAGAGCAGTCACGGGTATTTACAGCGGACATGAAAAAGCAGGTAACACAGTGCAAATTACTAGCTTATACTGACTTAGTTTACTACCCAGGACAGCACGAACAGAACAAACTCACGTACGCAAATGGATGGAAGGGTAGGAATCGTTTGGAAGGATGAGCAGGTGGAATCACAGGGCACAGCGAGCAGGTCCACTCCGGGCGAGAAGCGAGGAGCCGGCAGCTCCTTGTATTCGGCTTTACAGCGCACGCCGGCAGCTCCTTGTATTCGGCTTTACAGCGCACGCCGGCAGCTCCTTGTATTCGGCTTTACAGCGCACGCCGGCAGGGTCACTCGCTGCCCCGTCAGGGCTTCACGCGGCTGGTTGAAACGGGGCTGGTTGAAGCGGCTCTTTGTCAAAGGCTTTTCGTATCTCTCACGCAACTCCGGTGCAACTCTGAACTCTCTCCCGGTGGACTGCCAACCCTCTTACGCACCTGGACTCATCTGCCGTATCTCTGGTCTAGCTTGTTCCAGCGATCGTCGCACCCTTCTGTCCAAACCTTCAGCGCGGGTCTGACACGCCCTCCTCGGTATCGGTACCGCCCTCCCCCCGTGCTCTGTTTCGTGACCTTGTATGGTAATCCCACGGGCTTGTCTCCTTATTTGGGCATGGCGCCGACGGCACGCCCCTCGTGGCGAGCCACGGGCTTGTTTCCTTATTTGGGCATGGGGCTGAACAGCCCTGCCCTTCGTGGCGCGCCCTGGGATTGCCTCTCCCTGGCGACCCCGCCCCTCCTGTTCAAACAGAGCACGGAGCACATATTCACTATCGCAGCGAAATGAGAGGGCGTGCACCCCACGCTTGTGAACTGCTTTACCCACAGATGGAGAGTTTGGCTGGGAAATGGAATTATTGAAGGGGAGCTATTCTTAATTGATTCGGTGCAATGGAGTATTATTTTAATGGAAGACAAGGCCTTACCCTAAAACACATAATAAGATATAAGCTACTGAACAAGGGTTTTATCGTGTCCTTCAATGTGGTGTTTCATGGAATTAACTACCGGGACGCCCTTTTTACCTTTACACAACTCTGGAGGCAGGAGGGGCCATATTCAACAATGTTCATAACCATTTTACCACAATACAATACACACAATCAAAAAAATACAATCCTCATATCCGCAACAGTATTTTCAGTCCCCATGTTAAAGCTGCATACAGAGAAACGATCCCTCATATAAAGGGAGGGGCGCTTTGCGCCTCCCTTTCATGTGTATAATATATATATATATATATATATGTCGGGGGCAGGGCATGGGAGGCCATGGGGGGCACACCACGTGACACAGGGCACCTGAGAAATATATATTTAATTGTGTCTTTCTTTTGCTTGCTTCAAAAAAAACTAGATTCACTGAAAAACATGTTGATTCACGGCTCGGTCATATCCAACCTTGGGGACATTTTTTCACCATCTTCTAAGGAAGAAAGTTATGGGAATAGTTGTAAGTTAACCTCGAACAGGGGATGATGTAAGATGTATCCTTTGATTTGTTCCTTTGATTGTATGTGTTTTACTGCCAAATGTAAACCCCATTGAACTTTATTATGGGAATGCATCCCTGCTCCTTCTAAAAGCCCAGCTTGTTGGGAAAAATAGCCTGAGAACTATCTTATTTTCACACATCTGTACCTTTAAACTTAATCTCTCTTGTCTGAGGTCATTACTTCAGCGGAGGCTTTTTTAGGCTTTGTTTGATGATATAAAGGATCTTGTGTCAGAATGATTTCAGGGCGGCTTGGACTTGCATGGTCTGGTGTGGCAAGGCCTTGCAATTTCAAGACGTGCTCCACAATATTGTGTTTGCTCGATTTTTGTATTAAACCACATTTTGCTGCTTCAAGGTGCCTCTTCTTGAGTTCCAAAGGGGGGGCCAACCCGTCATCTGGTGTCAGAAGTGGGATTCATCCAGGTGCATGTCGAGGGGGGCCACGCTCCTCAGGTCGGGGAGAGGCAAAAAAGCCAGCGCTGGCACCATTTGGGCTGAGGTAAGCATATTTGCACTCCCAAATTTAAAGCCTCTCTCTTCCATTTGGATGCGTGGGGCCTCTGGACTGTACTTGAGCATGTATCTCGAACCAAATTGAAGCAACCAGTGGATTAATGAATCGAGCAACGAGGGCGCCCTAGGTTAGGAGGGATAGCCCTCGAGGGATAGCCTCAGGTTAAGGTACCCCCGGCGTGGGAGTAGGTAACTAGACCTCCGGCGTGGGAAGAAGACTAGACCCAGGCGTGGGTGGATATGGATAAGGATAAGGATAAGAATAGGTCATAGGTATTGACTAGACCCCCGGCGAGGGCTTGGATAAGTAAGTTAAGCTACGCACTGGATGTGTGTATCTGATAAATCCCCACCCCTAAGGCCTTCTTTGTCCTGTTCCAGGATCTAAGGCATGCACATCCAGTACGTTTTTACCTAAAGGTAGGGAGTTCTGACAATATGCTACAGGCAGCACAGGAATTAGCTCTTTCCAGACAAGAGATGAGGTTAGATCTGGAGAAATAAAACAGAGAGGATTATAATGTACGAGGTGTGTGGAATCCAGCTGTGAACACGCGAGCCGAGACGTGCAGGCAGGTTGCCGGGGCAACGGGGTAGCTGCCTCGCGGGGAACCTCGAGGTGGGAGGGAATCGAGACGGGAATGCGGATATCCCATGCGGTGCACAGCAGGGGACGCATTCACGTGCGTGAACAATGCGAGTGATGAGGTGGCTGGAAGTGATGTGTTGGAGTGAGCACATGTATGTTCTGTGCTGAGTGGAAGCGGTGCTGCATTGTCGAGCATGCTTCCAAGGAAGACTTTGGGATGCTAGAGTTGAAAGCGTTTTTGTTTTGTATCTCAAGGGAGATATCGGTGATTTCTTATATGTGGAAATAGGAAATGTTTATGTGATTTTTGGAGAAGGATAAATTAAACTGGGAGGAGAGCGCAGGTACCAGATAGGAGAAAGGCAGGAGAAGTGCTGAGACTTCAAGAGCAGAGGAAGAAGCAGATAAAGCACAGGAAGAAAGAAATCCAGGTAGAAACCAACAAGTGAGCCTGAAGGGGATGGATAGGCTCACAGCAAGGGGCCAGGTAAGTTCACAGGTAGGTTGGATTGGAGTGTGCATGAGTGTGCATGAGAACAAGCTTAAGAATAATCCCGTGTGCATGAGTTTATACTGTATTGTATGGAGAATGAAGTGTCAGTCACATGGTATGTGTGTATAAGGGAACGAATGATCTGTCATAGACGTGTGAACAATTGACAAGGGGTTCCCTACATCGCCTGCAGGCGTTAGGCAATGCGGATGGATGTGTGTCATTGATGTGTGATTGACAGTTGACAAGGGGTCCCTACATCGCCCGCAGGAGTTAGGCAATCCGGAGGAGTACCGGCCACTTGTGAATTGTATATATGTATTGGATGAGTATGCATTTTGAGTCAGAGGTCAAGGGTGAGATATCCTGTTGTTGCGACCTGACCACATTGGGTATGATGGAATGATAATATATGTTGTGAAGGTGAAAATTGATTGAGTACATTTGGGAAGAAATAAAAGGTATCAGTTTAGATTTTGAGATGCCATGTGGGACTCAGTCTGCTGGGGAAAATTGGCAGGGAATAATGAGTATTTTATGGAGAGCATGTGTAGACAGGGCTTTAAAACAAGTGTTCAATTACATCCCCACATTAACGGCTCTCCAGATGTAGCAAGGGAGAATGGGAGTAAAAGTCAAAGATGATAGGCTGTCAACCGACTGGGTGTTTATTCAACGGCAGGTAGGGGCTTGTATTTGGCCGACTTGGGATTGCAGAATGCGTTGAATAAAGGGAGATACTTAAGGACGGGAGCTCTGAGCTCTCTCGGTCATTCTCCAGATCGGAGGAAACGGTTTCGTGAAAGGGGTTACACTTGATGGGCCGACTTATGGGCAGGAACATGGAATTTGTACAGAATGCAGGCGATAACCCACCTGTGTCTATCTCTGTGTGTGTGTGTCCGTATTTGTCTGGCTTTCTGGCTGTCCATGGAGTCATGTCTCTGAACACTGATTTTGAGGGAGTTGCGGGTGTGCCATGGAGTTCAGGTGCACCTGCGGTGGTTGGAAGGTGGTGGTGGAGCGGGTGCGAGGATGCACGCTTGGATTAAACCATGTATTTAATTATCTGAGGATGTGTGCCGAGGTGCAGTGTGGATCAATTAAGGGAGAGGGCACTTCGACTTTGTACATCCGTGGACTTTGCCATGCGTATGAAAGCGCAAGTCGATGATAATAATGTCTTGTCTAGCACAATATTTTCGCAGCTATGGAATGTGCTCGAATTCCATGTTGGTGCAATGCGAGTGTGATTCCTGCCATGCATGCCGCGAGAGATATGTTGTTTGTGATGGGACTGTGGCGAAAAGTTGGATAGCAACGTGTAGAATATAAGATGCGTCGGTACATTTGTGTTGATCGATGCGCCGAAAAAGAAGTTGGAGGCGCGTGATGGAGTTGCAGGTGCGGACCAAAGCGGTGTCCGCGGTGTCTACTGGGGGTCGAATGTCACTCCCTCAGTGTCTGCAGACTTGTCGTTCGACAGTGTCGAAAGACAGGTTCGATTGTCGGTCTGTCTGCTTGATTTTCGGGTCTCACTCTGAGTATATGGTCGTCCTACTTCCCTTTCTGTTTTGTGCTTTAATGCTGGTTGATTTGACTTCCCTGAAAAGGGGACAATAAATATTTTGTGTTAGCTGTTGCCATTTCGGTTCATCAAATGTTTGCAGTTGTAATGTGGAGCCAGTCTGTCTGTCCGACTGGGTGTGTCTGACTGCGTCTGCAGATATGGATCAAGGAGGAGCAGTGTCTGCGGTGTCTGTTATGGTGTCGAATGTCATTCACTGTGTCTGCTGACGTGTCGTGTGACTGATGACTCTATGATGTGTGAGTGTGACTATGATGGTGTGTCCTGGTGGGACGAATCGTGGCAGCCTACAGGTTTGAATGGAATGGCCTCTGTGAGACCATCCTGTTAGTACGTTGGGGGTTCGTCTGTCTGTCTGTCTGTGTCTGTCTGTGAATGGAAACTCAGAAAATTGGACTGGACTTCGACAGAAGGCAGGTGGGTGGTCACCTGCTGTGAATTGTGGTGGAACATTTGTGATGTCCCCTAATACGAGGGGACGAATTGGTTTGTAAATGTGTTGTGCAGGTACTTTCTCTTTAGGTAGCCAAATTCTACCTGGGGTAAGTCCAGGTGGAGAGGGGAGTTGTCTCTGATGCCTTGCTCCACGGGGCAGTACTATTGTTGTCAAGTCTCATGTAATCTTGGTTAACGTATATCTACGGACGAGCTGCACTTTATTTTAGTAAGTGACTGGGAAAGTTTGTTTTAAAAGTGTCAGTGGATTTGTTTAGAGTTATGGAGGTCACAACTCGCTGGAACCGCTTTGTTTATGTTTGACTGGCTTACACTGGCTAGTGTATGGGAAAAGGGGGACTGAAAATGCTTTGATTTTTTCGTGGATTGCCCATTGGGCATGTTTAGAATTTAACAGAGTGGTGGAGTTCTGTGGAAATATGAATCCAATGTTTGATGTATACTGTGTCGGTGTGCTCTGAGTTCGAAGGAAGATGATGCGATTATTTCAGATTTATCATAGTTAAGTTTGAGAAAGTTGATTTGAAGCCAGGATTTATTTCAGTGATGCAGATTGTCAGGATAGAGGGGAGCACTGGGGGATTTGCAGTTTTGATGGAGATGACTTGGTGTCTGTCAGAGGTAAGATTTGAACCAAGAAAGGGCAGTGCCGGTAATGTTAAAGGTGCGATTCCAAGGAGGGCTAATTGAGAGCTTTGAAGTGATTAACATCGGAATGCCTCTCATGGAGGACCACCAGCTGTTCAAGGGAGGAAAGGTGTGAAATAGTGACATCATCTTCGCTGGAAATGTGGTTGGGAATGGGATGGCAGGATTGACGAGAGAGTCACAGTGGGTGAGAAAATTGACCAACATGAGAATTAGTTTTATTTCAATAAATAGATCAGGTTATTTTCTTTTTATTATTTGTTTATTGGGAAAATTGGGAATATTCATAATATTGGGCAGCTATTGGGCCAGAGGCTAAAACAGGTGCCTACAACAGGTGCATGGGATGCTAAGAGGTATTAGAGGACATTGGATTGACTTTAAATTGAAATGAAAATTGAAAAGGTGGATTAGGAAAATGGGTTTGTTCAAATAATCGTGGCATCTGTGGGATGCAACAATTTTGTGCCAGAATAGTGTATGGGGAACCGTCATCTGGGAAGCGTCGTTAAATGGCAGTAGGTTTAGACAGGTATTGAAAGGGTAAGTGCAATGTCATTTTGGGGCACCACTCGACACAAGAGTGGTAGAGAGCTGAAGTGAATTCTGCCAATATGGTGCAATAGGGTGACAATTGATTTTTATTGGAAAACTATTTGTTTGCAGTCTTGGTTCGTACGTAAGCTGGCAAAGAGATTATGCCAGTCTGAGGGAGTTTGTGTCCTTTGGATGGGAGCTGGAGCCTTGTAGGGTTGGGGCTTGTGGCTCGCCATTGTCTGTCTGCCAGTTATAGGAAAGTCGGATCAGATGAATTATTTGTCAATGACAAGTGAATCTGCAGGATTTGCTGAGAAAAGGGAGAAGGTTGGAAAAAGTGAATGGTAAAGGCAGGAAATAAAAGAAAGTGGTTGGTTATGGACTGTTGTTTTTGTGATAAGAAGGTGATACAAGGGTTGGCTTGCCCTGGGGGGACCAATGAATGTAAAGTTGTAAATTTCGTTTAATAACGTTGCGTTAGATTGCTACAGGCAGGTTTACCCCAATCGAAGAGGTGATTGGGTGCTGGCGCAGATTGGATCACAGCTCTGCAGACCAGGTGAACAGAACTCCATCAGGTATGTTGGGCAATTGAATTATTACTCGTAAGGGGAGGTGATAGGGCAATTTCCCCTAGGAAGATGTGTAAATAAATGTTTACTCTACATGGTTGACTCTAGGTTCTAGAACCGAGGACAAAGCGCAGGGAAAGGAAATATTTTTCCAGTGGATTATACTGGTGTGAAATTCGCTTGAATATGATAAGGGAGAGGTTATCAAAGGAAGAATACCAGTTGATGTATTTTGATATTTAACTACCAGCTGCTAATAACGTGAATTATGGTATGAGTCAGTGGATAATTTGTTTACACAGGATGATTAGTGAGATGAGTGAATAATATTAGATGCAGGCAAAAATATAGTATGGGTTTACAAAAAATGATGGTTGCACATAGGAAGACAACAAAGCAAGATGGAGACAATGTAGTGAGTTTCTCCATTGACTGATCATAATTGGGGGGCTAGGAATTTGATCATGGTGTGTGTGAGAAAATGTTTCACAGGATGGACCCCATCCGCCGCTACCACCGAGATGTTTCTTTCGCTACATGGGAAGGATCCAAAGGCCATCGGCGAACCGGCCAACTCTATCGTCTCATGGCGCTGATGCGTGGGATTCTGATGACGATTATGATTTTAGTTCACTTCATTGGGATTGGGATTATTTTACCCATGATTTAAGTAGTGTAGGTTCCTTTAAGAGCTATTGCTATTATGCAAGTAGTGAGGAGCGGATGGCAAACAAATATCTGGGATATCCGGGAGAACCACCTTCACCACCACTTACACCACCACCTACACCACTTACACCACCACCTATTCATAAGCAATTTGGGGTCGTTTCAGCTTAAGGCACCCGACACTATGAATACTGATGTTGATGCAGACTATGAGGAGATGGAGATTTGTGACTATGAGGAGATGGAGATTTGTGATGATGGATGTGCCACCCTCTCTCCCACAGAACAATCACATGTGCCAGGCTTGATGGCATTGGACGTGGATTGTTTGCCCTGATTCGCGAGGACTGCACCTGCATAAGGGGGGCCCCTCACCAGGCCGGCGACTGGGTCGCACCCACGCTGGAGGAAGGGGGGCTCGGAACCCGGCCGGGCGGCAGCTATCTCCTAACCAGGCGTCCTCGTCGCGAATTATGGCTGGCAATTTATGTGTTAATGTCGGACGGCCACAATTAGGGGCCGGTATCCCTTCCTGAGCATGCGTGACGCTTTGGCGCGCCTGGCATGTGACTGGGGTGGATGCTGACCCCCTGGGGTAATACGTTGTCTTTCCGAAGAGTTGTCGTAAAGACAAAAGGGAGAAATATGTCGGGGGCAGGACATGGGGGGCCATGGGGGGCACACCACGTGACACAGGGCACCTGAGAAATATATATTTAATTGTGTCTTGCTTTTGCTTGCTTCAAAAAAAACTAGATTCACTGCAAAACATGTTGATTCACGGCTCGGTCATATCCAACCTTGGGGGCATTTTTTCACCATCTTCTAAGGAAGAAAGTTATGGGAATAGTTGTAAGTTAACCTCGAACAGGGGATGATGTAAGATGTATCCTTTGATTTGTTCCTTTGATTGTATGTGTTTTACTGCCAAATGTAAACCCCATTGAACTTTATTATGGGAATGCATCCCTGGTCCTTGTAAAAGCCCAGCTTGTTGGGAAAAATAGCCTGAGAACTATCTTATTTTCACACATCTGTGCCTTTAAACTTAATCTCTCTTGTCTGAGGTCATTACTTCAGCGGAGGCTTTTTTAGGCTTTGTTTGATGATATAAAGGATCTTGTGTCAGAATGATTTCAGGGCGGCTTGGACTTGCATGGTCTGGTGTGGCAAGGCCTTGCGATTTCAAGATGTGCTCCACAATATTGTGTTTGCTCGATTTTTGTATTAAACCACATTTTGCTGCTTCAAGGTGCCTCTTCTTGAGTTCCAAAGGGGAGGCCAACCCGTCATATATATATATATATATATATATACGTATGTATATATATATATATATGTATATATATATATATATATATATATATATATATATTCTTGGGTAAAATGCCAGGGGCATAGAAAAGGCCCCTTTATATAAGGGTATGTGCCATGAGCCAAAATATAGAAAAGAAGGGACATTCTTGGGTTGCAGAGAGGGACCAGCAGAGAGGTGGAGTTGATAATAATATTGGAACTGGCGTACTAGAGCTGGAGTAAAAAAAAATAAAAATAAATAAATATTGTTGCGGATCTCTGTGCCGACCTTTTCCCCTTACCAAGGGGGGATTAGCCCCCTTGTCTTTGACTGACCGACGGGACCCGAGGCCTATGACGTCCTTTCCGGGCAGCGTTAAATAGGGTTGTAGGACCAGATTCGCTATTACCTAAGTACTAACGCTACCCTGAAACGAGGAGACAAGCCTCGCCCGAATCACGGGTGTAGGTGGATACGCCAAGCGGTAGTGAACCTGTGACCCAAGCTGTTATCAAGGACTAGATCCCGATCCGAGTGGTTCTTAATCGTGCCACGCTTACCCAATGGAGGAAATCACAGAATGGTCGAATTTGGAAGAAAAGGAATAACAAGATTTATTTACACTTTGTACAATAATCAGAAGAAGAAAACACAGTGCAGCCTTAATCACAGTCTTACTTATTCCCTGAACAAACGAGCCCGTTCACACTCAGACACACTCACACGGGGATTGCAGATGAACAGGCCAGCACGTCCAGACGTCCAGGAATGGCGTCCAGGCAGCTCTTCCTCCGGTCCCCAACTTGCACCGCGAAGAAGATGAATAAAGACGGCAGGAGCTCTCCACGTGTCGTTGGCGCGCACGGGATTATTACGGGGCGAACGGTAGAGCTGGCTTTGGCGGTTACACTTGCGGCTGCGGCCGCGTACGTAATAAGCAAATAGTTCAATATGCACTCACAATGCGCTTCTCAATCAATGGCCTCGACAAATCCTTCCGATACTGTCGGGTGCACGCCGGTCCTCCGAATACTCTTCACAACTCCGGGTCAGTTCTCTCCAACAAGTCCTTCGTAAGTCCTCCTTGCAAGTCCTTTTCCAGCCAGTCCTTCGTATCAGCCAGTTCGCTCAGTCCTCTTCAAGGGCTTTGTGTGAAGGCTTATATAGCCCTACCCAGCGAACCCTCTGGAACTTACTAGACACGCCTTGCCACGCCCTATCAAGCCATGCCCTCTCAGCCCTGGTTGGCTGGTAGCCCTTACCGTCATCGCCTTCTGATGCGCTGCTTGACACAGCCACACCTCGACCCTCACGCTCCTCCCTCTTCTTAGGCCTACCTCGTGGTACCCGACTTGTTTCGAGCAAACCAAGGGCAGCGAACGCTGCTGGCAGCCAAAGCGTAACAAACATGAGGGATGCCAAATGGGGCGCGGGATCGAGTTTGCCCATGATGTAATTGGAGGGTGGCCGCAAAATGAAAAGGACCGAAGCTCATTTCTTTACACAACGCAGATGTTACTAGGGGAAATGGCCTACTCTTACACATACTATGACATTGTAGCGGCTACCGCTGGGTTTACACAATCGCCTTGCACCTACCAAGGACGCGGAGTGATCACCATGCCGGGCTCGTCCAGGATGCCCAGCCACGCCCGCTCTCGACCTGCCAGGCCGCGTCCGGGATGCCCGGGCATGCCCAGCCATGCCCGCCCTCGACTTGCCAGGCCGCGGCCAGGACGCCCGGCCACGCCCCCTCTCGCCTTTCCCGGGCAAACGCTCCGGGATAATGTGTGTATATATATTGCTCCCCGATAAACGGGCTTTTCAGAGTACCCGAGTTGTTTTGTGACAATAAAGAAACTCGGACGAATTCCAGCTTTTTGTCGCGTCCATTCTTCCGATTGACGTGGGAGCACAGCTCCTACATTGGTGACCTACCAACATGGACACGGCAGTTGCCCTTAAACTGCCTACCTTCTGGGAGGCTCACGCGGCGGTTTGGTTCGCCCAGGCGGACTCCCTGTTCGCCCTGCGAGGCATTACGGCCGACGACACCCGCTTCCACCATGTGGTAGCAGCGCTCGGTTCAGCCACCACGGCCCGTGCCCTGAGCCTCCTCGAGAGCCCGCCAGCCGCTGACAAATACGGCGCGATTAAAAAGCTCCTCCTCGACGCTTTCGCCCTCCCATCGGCGGAACGCGCACGGTGCCTGCTCGACCTGCCCGAGCTCGGCGACACGCGCCCGTCCGAGCGAATGGACTACATGCTTTCGCTGCTCGGCGAGCACTCTCCGGCATTCCTGTTCCGGGAGCTGTTCCTCCGTCAGCTGCCTTGCCCGGTATGCTTCGTCCTGGCAAGCACGACGATCACGGATCTCCGCGCCCTCGCCAGGGAAGCCGACAAGATCTCCGCGGCAGGCCAACGCATTGCAGCAGCGACCTGGGGCCCACCGCCGTCCGACGCAACGCCCATGGCGCCCGAGCACCCGGCACGGTCGACGACCGAACTGCCGACGCAATTGGCGGCCGCTACGCTGAGCCGACCACCTCCAGCACGACGACCGGGGCCTCCACCTGACCAAGTGTGGTGTTACTATCATGCCAGGTTCGGACAGAAGGCCCGGACATGCCGACCCCCGTGCACATTCGGCAGGCCGGGAAACGGCCGGGCCGGCGTTCATTACCAGCCATGAGCGCCGGCCACATGGGCAACTTACTTTTCATCACGGACAAAGCATCCGGACGGCGCTTCCTGTGCGACACCGGTGCCCAACTGAGCATCATACCCGCCTCCGATCAGGACAGGCAGTCCGCGGTTTGCAGCCCCTCCTTGGTTGCGGCCAACGGATCGGCCATCCGCACCTTCGGCCCGCGCAACGTCACCCTCTGCTTCGGCGGCCAACGCTTTACTTGGACGTTTGTAACCGCAAACGTGCCCATGGCTCTGCTAGGCGCCGACTTCCTCTGCGCACACGGACTGCTGGTGGACATCCAATGGCGTCGCCTCATCAACGCCGAGACCTTCAGCTCCCTGGTATGCACATTGAGCAGCTCCACTCCGACCGAGCTGGCATGCGCCCTCCCGGCGGCGAACGAGTTTGCTCGCCTGCTCACGGAGTTCCCGGCCCTCACGCGGCCGACGTTTTCAGCCGTCGCAGTACGACATGGGATCGAGCACCACATACCAACCACGGGCCCGCCGGTCTACGCCAGAGCCCGCCGCCTCGACCCAGCCAAGCGCGCCGTGGCCAAAGCCGAGTTCGACGCTTTGGAACACCTCGGCATTGTGCGGCGCTCCGATAGCGCGTGGGCTTCGCCACTACACATCATCCCAAAGCCAGGGGGCAGCTGGCGCCCATGTGGCGACTACCGCCGCCTTAACGACGCTACCACCCCCGACAGGTAGGTATCCGATCCCGCACATCCAAGACTTCTCCGCCCGTCTGGCAGGACGGGTCATTTTTTCAAAAATCGATCTCATGCAGGGATATCACCAGGTACCTGTCAGGGCGGCCGACGTCCCTAAAACGGCCGTCATCACGCCGTTCGGCTTATTCGAATTCCTACGGATGCCGTTTGGCCTCAAGAATGCGGCTCAGGCGTGCCAGCGCTTGATGGACGGCGTGCTGCGTGACCTGCCGTTCCTCTTCGTTTACCTGGACGACATCCTCGTCGCCAGCACGTCCCTGGCCGAGCACCTCCTCCACCTCTGAACACTGTTCGGGCGCCTCAGCGAGCACGGCCTCATCGTCAACCCGGCCAAATGCCACTTCGGCACGACGGCCGTTGATTTTTTGGGCCACCACATCACCAAGAACGGGGCCGTGCCGCTGCCAACCAAGGTCGAGGCCATCACCACGTTTCCGCGTCCCCGCTCCATAAAGGCCCTGCAGGAATTCCTGGGAATGGTGAATTTCTATCACCGCTTCGTGCCCCGCGCTGCTCAACTCATGCGGCCCCTCTACGAAGCCCTCAAGGGGCAAGCCGGCCAAGCACGACATCGTCTGGTCCGCAGCAATGGACGCGGCCTTCCAAAGCTCAAAGTGGGCCCTCGCCGACGCAACACTGCTCGCTCACCCGGTGCTCAACACTCCCATCGCCCTCACCACGGATGCCTCCGACTACGCGATGGGCGCCGTACATGAGCAATGGGTGAATGGGGTTTGGCAGCCACTCGCTTTTTTCAGCCGGCAGCTCCGGCCAAACGAGCTCAAATACAGCACGTTTGACCGTGAGCTCCTCGGTCTACACCTGGCCGTTCGCCATTTCCGCCACCTCCTGGAGGGCCGACCCGTCACGGCGTTCGTCGACCACAAGCCGTTGGTTTACACAATGGCCAAGGTCACGGAGCCGTGGTCGGCCCGCCAACAGCGCCACCTCTCCGCCGTGTCGGAGTTTACCACGGACATCCGGCACGTCGCCGGCAAAAACAACGCCGTGGCCGACTGTCTTTCTCGGGCCAGCGCGAACGCGGTCCACCTCGGCGTGGACTTCGCGCTTATGGCGGCGGACCAAACCACCGACACCATGGTGCAAGCCCTCCGGGCGGCGGACACGGGCCTCCGCCTGGCCGACATCCCCTTCGTGGACACTGTCCTGCTCTGCGACGTCTCCCAAGGCCAGCCTCGCCCCATCGTGCCCGTTACCTGGCAACGCCGCATCTTCGCCTCCCTCCATGGCCTTTCCCACCCGGGCCGGAAAGCTTCCCAGAAGCTGGTGTCGGCGCGATTCGTCTGGCACGGCCTTCGACGGGACATCCGCGATTGGACCAGCACCTGCACAGCCTGCCAACAGGCCAAGGTCCACCGACACACCCAGGCCCCGCTGGCACCTTTCACCGTGCCCGAACGACGTTTCGACCACGTCAACGTGGATCTGGTGGGCCCCCTCCCCCCATCACGGGGGTTCACACACCTGCTCACCATGGTGGACAGGACCACCAGGTGGCCGGAGGCCGTTCCCCTCGTCTCCACCACCACCGCCGACATGGCGCAGGCTTTCATTGCCACCTGGGTCGCCCGCTTCGGCGCACCGGCGGACATCTCGTCAGACCGCGGACCGCAGTTCACCTCCGAGCTGTGGGGCGCGGTCGCCCGCAACCTGGGGGTCAAGCTCCACCGTACTATGGCCTACCACCCCCAAGCCAACGGGTTGTGCGAGCGATTCCACCGCTCCATGAAGGCCGCGCTCATGGCCGGCCTTCAAGATGGCGATTGGGCCGACCGGCTGCCGTGGGTCCTTTTGGGCCGCCGCATGGCCCCCAAGGAGGACCTCCGGGCATCCACCGCCGAGCTTGTCTACGGCCAGGCACTACGCGTCCCGGGCGAATTCGTGCCCGACGCTACCAGTCCCTGGTCCGCAGCTCACCAGCGCTCGGACCTCCAGGAGGCCGCCCGACGGTTTGCTCCCATGCCAACATCCCACCACGGTGACCCACAGTCCTACGTCCCCCCAGCGCTTCGCACAGCGGAGTACGTTTTTGTGCGTCATGACGCACATCGGGGGCCACTCCGGCCGCCGTACAATGGGCCCTTCTGGGTCCTGCGACGGGACGACAAGTCATTCGTCATCGACATCGGCGGCAGGTCGGACCGGATTGCGGTGGACCGCCTCAAGCCGGCGCACGTGGACATCGACCAACCGCCATGGTTGGCCCTTCCGCCGCGGCGAGGCCGCCCCCCGTCCACGGTGCCCCCCACTCGACCGCCCACCACCACACCGGACCCCCCCCCCCCCACGACCCGCCAGGGGTCGCTTCGGCCGGGTCATCAGGACCCCCCTCAAATTGACCCTGCCGGTGCAAGTCGATTCTGGGGGGACGTGTGTAGCGGCTACCGCTGGGTTTACACAATCGCCTTGCACCTACCAAGGACGCGGAGCGATCACCATGCCGGGCTCGTCCAGGACGCCCGGGCAGGCCCGCGCTCAACTTGCCAGGCCTCGGCCGGGACGCCCGGGCATGCCCAGGCACGCCCGGCCACGCCCGCCCTCGACTTGCCAGGCCGCGGCCAGGACGCCCGGCCACGCCCCCTCTCGCCTTTCCCGGGCAAACGCTCTGGGATAATGTGTGTATATATATTGCTGCCCGATAAACAGGCTTTTCAGAGTACCCGAGTTGTTTTGTGACAATAAAGAAACTCGGATGAATTCCAGCTTTTTGTCGCGTCCATTCTTTCGATTGACGTGGGAGCACAGCTTCTACAACATAACTAATACTCTAAGTGGGCCTACGTGTTGCTTGTGGAATAACTTTGGGGGGCAAACTTTTAACCTTTAATGATGTCATATTTACAATCTCAAAACCGCAACAATATATATATATTTGGGTCAGTGTGGTGGTCTAAATCGTCCGGATGAGGGGTGGTCGTTATGCCAGGAATAAAACCCAGACGAACTGATCCAAGATGAATATTTATCTGTAAGTTATTCTGTGTCTGCCTCTTAATCCTCCACCTAATTCACAATGCTGTGTTCTTCATTCCCACCGAGCAATTTTCTTTCCGCATTTAATTTAATGCTTTTTCACGAGCAATCAAAAACTGACTCTGGAATCAGCAATGACATCGTTTGTTTGGGTTTTGAAGGATCAAGTGAAATATACCGGTACTTTATTATTAAATGAATGGATGACAAGGCAAGTATCCCTGTGCTTTGGATTGATGATCATGTAAATCATAAATGTTACCTCTTTCTCAGGTGGACCAATATGTATTCATTGTAGACAGATTTCTCCTGTTGTCCATTATTTTACTCTTTAGCATGGTGCACAGTGCAAGTCCAATTTAATGTTATTCATCAATAAAGAATGAACAACTTGACAGCTTAACTCCTTATCTTTCTCACTCCTCCAGATTAACATACCTGCTTCAAGCCTTGATGATTATGGTGCCTCTTCTTGTCAACAACTATCTCCACATTCCCTCTAGAGCCCACATAATCGATTTGAGTACATCTGGCTTCACATCAGTCCTCTTCTGCATACATATTATCTTCCTGATCTTTTTGCAGAATCTACTATAAATGGATGAGGTATGCGTTTGTGTGTGTGTGTGTGTGTGTGTGTGTGTGTGTGTGTGTGTGTATGTGTGTGTATGTGTGTATATGTGTGTATATGTGTGTATGTGTGTATATGTGTGTATATATGTGTATATGTGTGTATATGTGTGTATATGTGTGTATATGTGTGTATATGTGTGTATAAGTGTGTATATGTGTGTATATGTGTGTATGTGTGTATATGTGTGTATATGTGTGTGTGTATGTGTGTGTGTGTATATGTGTGTATATGTGTGTATGTGTGTATATGTATGTATATGTGTGTATGTGTGTATATGTATGTATATGTGTGTATGTGTGTATATGTATGTGTATGTGTATGTGTGTGTCGTATGTGTGTGTGTGTGTGTATGGGTGTGTGTATATGGGTGTGTGTATATGGGTGTGTATGTGTGTGTATATGTGTGTATGTGTGTATATATGGGTATATGTGTATCTATGTGTGTATAGATCCCCCCCCTCCCCCCCTGCCCCCCCTCCCCCCCCCTCCCCTTCCCACGCCTCCTGCCCCCAAGCCCTCTCCCTCCCACACTTCTCCCTGCTCTCAAATGTTGTGGTTGTGTGCTTCCCCTTCTCTTCCCATCTTGTCTTCCGCTCCCTCTTTTTGTATATTTTGTTTGTCTGGTTGATTTGTTTGTGAAATAAATGTTAGCTCTTTCACGAGCCTCGATTCAGTATACAAAAAAAACAAAAAAATAAATAAATATCAATCATGTGTATATGTGTACACGACCTTCAATCATGTATACAAAAAAAAATGTGTGTGTGTGTGTGTGTGTGTGTGTGTGTGTGCGTGTGTGTATATACAGTCATGTGAAAAAGTATGTACATTGTACACCCCATGTAGAGTTTTGACTTTTTCAACATACAGCCATTTGATCTTCATTTCAACAATATTGATAGATAAAGGTGATATAATATAACAAATATCATGAAACATTTACATTTTGTAATCCATTGTATGATTTAAATTCACATAAATGCAAATTTCACATGTGGAAAAAGTAAGTACACCCTTGGCTCTAATAGGTGGTATTGCCCCCTTTGGCAGAAACAACCTCAAGTAGGCGTTTCTTATAACTGTCTACCAGTCTCTGATATCGACTGGGAGAAATTTTTGCCCACTCCTCCATGCATAATTCTTTCAGCTGTGCGATGTTTGAGGGGTTTCTTGCATGCACAGCTCGTTTCAAATCCCCCCACAACATCTCGATGGGATTTAGATCCGGGCTTTGACTTGTCCATTCCAGAACCCTCCATTTCTTTCTTTTCAGCCATTCCTTGGTGGATTTACTGGTATGTTTAGGATCATTGTCATGTTGCAAGGTCCACCTTCGGTTGAGCTTCAACCTTCCGACAGATGGCCTCACATTATCCTCAAGCACCGTCTGGTACAATGAAGAATTCATGGTGGATTCTATGATGGTGAGCTGCCCAGGCCCTGATGCAGCAAAGCTGCCCCAACCATAATATTTCCACCACCATGCTTTACAGTTGGTATCAGGTTCTTGTGGTGAAATGCTGTCTTTGGTTTTCGCCAAACATGTCTTCTGGTACTGTGGCCAAATAGCTCTACCTTTGACTCATCTGTCCAGAGCACATTGTTCCAGAAGTGCTGGTCTTTGCCGAGGTGTTCATTGGCAAACTTTAGTCTTGCCCTGATGTTCTTTCTGGACAGCAAAGGTTTCCTCCTGGCACACCTCCCATGTAGATCAAATGTGTGCAGCCTCTTTCTAATGGTAGACTCGTGCACTTTGACATCAACAGTGGCAAGAGCTACCTGTAGGTCCCGTGATGACATTCTGGGGTTCTTAGAGACTTCTTTCAGCATCTTGCGGTCTGCTCTCGGGCTGAACTTTCTGGGGCGGCCTGGCCTGAACAAGTTGGCAGTTGTTTGGAATCGTCTCCACTTGTAGATGATCTTCCGGACAGTCGAATGGTTGATTTCAAATTGTTTGGAGATATTTTAGAATCCCTTCACAGACTCGTAGGCATCTATAACCTCCTTTCTGAAGGCCTCAGAGAGCTATTTTGATCTTGGCATGGTGACGCCGCACACTTCAACAACAAAGAGCAAACCAAACTAAATGTCTGAGGTTTAAATAAGACAGGTTAATCCAAGATCCTCTCTAACGATGTTCTCATCATTTTCACCTGAGCTGGTGCACCTGATTCTAATTTTAGGTATTTGAAGTAGTGATAAATGTAGGCTGTAGGGGTGTACTTACTTTTTCCACATGCGAAATTTGCATTCATGTTTATTTAAATTATACAATGGACTACAAAATGTAAATGTTTCATGATATTTGTTATATTATATCACCTTTATCTATCAATATTGTTGAAATGAAGATCAAATAGCTGTATGTTGAAATATGTTGAAAAAGTCAAAACTTTACATGGGGTGTACTTACTTTTTCACGTGACTGCATGTGTGTGTATGTGTGTATATGTTTGTGTGTGTGTGTGTGTGTGTGTGTGTGTGTGTATGTGTGTATATGTTTGTGTGCGTGTGTGTGTGTGTATGTGTGTATATGTTTGTGTGTGTGTGTGTGTGTGTGTGTATATATATATGTGTGTGTATGTGTGTATATGTTTGTGTGTGTGTGTGTGTGTGTGTGTGTGTGTGTGTGTGTGTGTGTATATATGTGTGTGTATGTGTGTATATGTTTGTGTGTGTGTGTGTATGTGTGTGTATGTGTGTATATGTTTGTGTGTGTGTGTGTGTGTGTGTGTATGTGTGTATATGTGTGTATATGTGTATGTTTGTGTGTGTATATGTGTGGGTATGTGTGTATGTGTGTGTGTGTGTGTGTGTGTGTGTGTGTGTGTGTGTGTGTGTGTGTGTGTGTGTGTGTGTGTGTGTGTGTACATGGCCTTGTGCCTTCACAGAAGTGATGACTTTTCTCTTTACTTCTACAAATATGGACTTAGTACACATTATCAACTCCAGCTCTCTTTTTGTGATCTGCGGTGAATTTACCTGAAGTAATGTCAGCTGGAATGTGGTCATCATGGTAATAACCAACCAAGGCTTTGCAGCAAAGGTGTTTCTGCAAGTCATCTGCTTTCACCCAGTATGTGAGTTTTACAAGCTCTCACATGTCACCTTGTGAGATCCGTTTACTCTTTAAACCTTTCACAATAAACTTCCTGCTCAACATCACTTTCTATACCTTTTCCTCTTTTGGATCAACATATCACACAATTGTTTATGCTACCATAATGCTGACCATGGTCAAAGAATGGCAACAACGCAAAAAATGTCATTCAATTTCCGACCAGTCTGGTTTATAGTCATGTTTCCCCAACAATTACTCAATGTCAGACAAAATCAACTCGTGGAACAAGTTCCTCAACAACCGATTCTCTCTCCTGACAATTTGGTCCCCTCTGCTGGCAGTTACATCCTCCAGACCACAGTTTTACCATTACTTCCCAATTGATACCAATAACACTGGAATGTCAACTTTTCCTTATCCTGATATGTGTATTCCACAAACGCTAACCTACAAGAAAATAATTCTGGCCTGTGACATTCCAGGAACTCTTTTATATAGAAAATATTTAATTCATTTGGAGAATAGATATATGTCAAGAAAGGACACCAAAAGGTCTCCACCCATGTATTCTCTCCTGCTCCCCATTCCTACCCACACCCATTGTGTTTCTGCCTCCGTCTTTCTTGGCATGAAAAAAATGTGACAAAATGAAGTGTAAAACGCAAATTAAGGTTCACCCTGATGATTGTCTAATTCGAGGTCTACAGAGCTTGTGAGAAGAAACACATATTGGCAGTGACAGAATGCAGAAATTTGAAAGAATTGGAAACAAGTACAGATACATTCAAAGTACACCGCCCCCATGCCAAATAATTAAACAAGTACACATTCATTCAAAGTACACCGCCCCATGCCAAATAATGAAATATGCTGCAGCGCGGCATTGCCGGGGCACCTCCGGCGCCCGGCAATACCGCAGTGCAGCTCATTGAGGCTGCATTGGGAGGGAGAGGTGTACACTAATTGATTGATTAATTGTATAATTAAAATCAATAAAAGATTATCACAAAATATTTTCATAATCAATTGGCTAATCGCATAACTAAACCACAAGTGCTTCATCCGAAGATGTATCTTTTAGAAATTTAATTAAATAAGTCATTTATAAAAAATTTAATAATTAATTCATTACTCAATAAATAATTAATCGATTAATCAATAAATAATTAATAGATGAAATGATTAATCAATAAATCAAAAATATCCTTGATAGCCACATCACTTGGTCACTCATGTCCAAATATTAGCTTCCCAGCTCAAAAGGTGCCTGAGATATTGGCCAAATGAGAAAGAAAATAAATAAATGATTAATAATGAAAATATAAATATAATAATCATTAAAAAATTAAATTATTAATCAATTTGGTCAGAGAACACATAAACTACCACTATTTCATCAGAATCTGTAACTTAAAAAAAAAATTTTTTTTGTCATTAATCGAATAATTAAATAATTAATCGATTAATTGATTAATTAATAAATCAAAAATATCCTTTGCAGCCAAATCACCTGGTCATTGGCATGTCCAAATATCAGCTTCCTAACTCAAAAGGTGCCTGAGTTAATGGTCAGAAGAGAAAGGAAATTTGATTAATTAAATAAGTACTTAATTAATCGCTAATAATTAAATAACTCCTCAATTTATTGATTAATCAAAAAAAAAAATACCGTTTTTGACAAAAGACTTGCTCACTATTGTGCCGAAATTTCAGCTTCCTAGCTCAAAGGATGGCTGAGATATCGCCCGGACAACCAAGAAAGCAAGAAAGCAAGAAACCAGAGTGAAAACTGAGTACTCCCTTTCAGCGTGTGTCACTGCCGAGCCCCCTTTGGTGCCCAGCAATGACAATTTGCAATGCCTGGAGATGGTATAGGAAAGGTGCGGTGTACAATATCCTACAGCGCGGCATTGCCGGGGCGCCTCTGGCGCCCGGCAATACCGCAATGCACCTCATAGAGGCTACATTGGGAGGGAGAGGTGTACGCTAATTGATGGATTCATTGTATAATTAAAATCAATAAAAGATTATCAGAAAATATTTTCTTAATCAATTGGCTAATAGCATAACTAAACCACTAGTGCTTCATTCGAATATGTATCTTTTTTAAATTTAATTAAATAAGTCATTAATAAAAAATTAAATAATTAATTGATTAATCAATAAATAAAAATTAATCGATTAAATGATTAATCAATAAATCAAAAATATCCTTGATAGCCACATCACTTGGTCACTGCCATGTCCAAATATTAGATTCCCAGCTCAAAAGGTGCCTGAGATATTGGCCAAATGAGAAAGAAAATAAATAAATGATTAATAATGAAAATAAATAAATAATAATCATTAAAAAATTAAATTATTAATCAATTCGGTCACAGAACACATAAACCACCACCATTTCATCAGAATCTGTAACTGAAAAAAAAAAAAAAGTAGTACTTAATCGAATAATTAAATAATTAATCGATTAATTGATTAATCAATAAATCAAAAATATCCTTGATAGCCACATCACTTGCTCACTCATGTCCAAATATTAGCTTCTGAGCTCAAAAGGTGCCTGAGATATTGGCCAAATGAGGAAGAAGATAAATAAATGATTAATAATGAAAATAAATAAATAATAATAATAAAAAAATTAAATTATTAATCAATTCGGTCAGAGAACACATAAACCACCACCATTTCATCAGAATCTGTAACTAAAAAAAAAATTGTCATTAATCAAATAATTAAATAATTAATCGATTAATTGATGAATTGATTAATTAATAAATCAAAAATAGCCTTTGCAGCCAAATCACCTGGTCATTGGCATGTCGAAATATCAGCTTCCTCACTCAAAAGGTGCCTGAGTTAATGGTCAGAAGAGAAAGGAAATTTGATTAATTAAATAAGTACTTCATTAATCGCTAATAATTAAATAACTCCTCAATTAATTGATTAATCAAAAAACAAAAAATAATGTTTTTGACAAAGGACTTGCTCACTATTGTGCCGAAATTTCAGCTTCCTAGCTCAAAGGATGGCTGAGATATCGCCCGGAAAAACAAACAAGAAAGAAAGAAAGAAAACAAACAAACAAACAAACAAGTACACATACATTCAAAGTACACCGCCCCCATGCCAAATAATTAAATATCCTACAGCGCGCCATTGCCGGTGCGCCTCCGGCGCCCGGCAATACCGCAGTGCAGCTCATTGAGGCTGCATTGGGAAGGAGAGGTGTACGCTAATTGATTGATTAATTGTATAATTAAAATCAACAAAAGATTATCACAAAATATTTTCTTAATCAATTGGCTAATGGCATAACTAAACCACTAGTGTGCTTCATCCAAAGATGAATTTTTTAGAAATTTAATTAAATAAGTCATTAATAAAAAAATAATTAATTAATTGATTAATCAATAAATAAATTAATCAATTAATCAATAAATAATAAATCGATTAAATGATTAATCAATAAATCAAAAATATCCTTGATAGCCACATCACTTGGTCACTGTCATGTCCAAATATTAGCTTCCCAGCTCAAAAAGTGCCGAGTAATGGCTATCCTCTTTGGTGGCAAGTGCAAAGATTCCCTTGCAACAATGCGATATAACACCTTCAGCAAGAAGGTTGTCTCTGCTTCGTCTTTTGTAACACCCGAACGTCTGCCCCCAACTGAATCTGCTACCAAACTTCACTGTCGTAGAGCGTACTACCAGATCATGGTGTGGATGGGAAAAGAAGAGGGTATGGATGCCATGAAATGGGGGTGGAGCCTGCAGGATAATCAGTTTGTCCCACTTATGTCAAGAATGAACGCTGCTCCAGATAGTCTCTTGAAGGTCATTCATTGTAACTGCTCCACTGCCCGCAAGACACTCCGCTGCTCTTGTAGACGATATGGACTACCATGTACTACTGTGCCAACCTGTGGACCGTGCCAACTTGAAGAATGTGACAATCTACATAACAAGTTTCTTCCAGAGGAGTCGGAGGATGACGATGAATAGCGACTAACTGTATAAGACAACAAATGCCTGTGGACCGTGCCAACTTGAAGAATGTGACAATCCACATAACAAGTTTCTTCCAGAGGAGTCGGAGGATGACGATGAATAACGACTGACTGTATAATACAACAAATGCCTAATGGGCTGGTAAACCTGGCTTACTGGATTACCTGATTACTTTGTGCTTATTTAAGTAATTTTGATGATTTCCTGGGTGCCTTAAACCGAGGTATACACACTGAAAAATTCTCTCTAGGTTGACTCCTATTCGACAGAGCCATTTTAGTGGATCAGGATGTCACCTTGGGATGCCATCTTGGACTTGTCAATAAATAATTAACTGATGGTAATTTTATTGATTCAATTGGATTCCTTGGGCCCTAAAACCTAGGGTTAGACACCAAAACCACCTTTCTAGGTTGAATAATAATTGAGATATGGCCATTTTAAGCTCCCGGCGGCCATCTTGGACGCCATCTTGAAAATGACCCCTTTCCGGAAGTCAGATGTTACTCGATTTTTAGTATGTTATTTAGCATGCCCAATGGTACCAGAATCCATTGAAAAACCTTTTGTATCAATTTTTTGGGGGTTAGGTGAGTTTTTTTCGTATATTCACCCCTCTAATCAGTTTAAAGCCAATGGTGTCTATTCTGGGGTTTTTAATGCTCTTAAATCAATCTTTCAAACTTACAACACTCAAAGGCATTCAGCAATGTTAGCAATTATTTATTTATTGACGTCTCAGACCGTAATTGTAAAATGGCCACAATGGCTATGTCACTTGCATCATTAATTCAACATGCTTATAATACCAGTGCGAGTCACATGATGAAGCATTTTTATGTCAACATGGTCAATACCTGTTGTCAAATGTTCTCTGTTCAAACTCCGTTGTTCACTCGTCGGTTTTTGGGATGTCGGAGGAGTTCAGTCTGAACATCAGTTTGATGCAGGGAAGCGCTCTCAGCCCACTTATGTTTATCATGGTTAAATGGAGCTGGTAAGCAGGAGTCTGTTGTGGTGGAGAGCGGGCGGGAGATGCAAGAAGCACTGGGGAGTAGAAGGAGACATTTGAGAAACATGGGTTGAAAATGAGCATGAAGTAGATGGTGGTGATGTGGGTTGGACAGCAGAGAAAAGAAGTGAATATCAGGTTCGAGGGGAAGGAGATCAGAGAAATAGGTTTGAGTATCTGTGGGGAACAGGGACCGGGGATGGTAAGTCAGAGACAGAGGTGCGGAGGGGGTTTCAGGTGGGTGCGAATGCATGGAGGAGGGTGGAGGGAGTAATGGCAGACAGAAAGATTTCAAGGAGATTGAAAGGGAAGGTTCTGATGTCGTGTGTAACGCCGGCTTACCTTTATGGTCTGGAGATGGTGGTACGGACAGAGAGACAACAGCAGAGGCTGCATGTGTGCGAAAACAACTGGGCCAGGAGGATTGTGGGAGGGAAATGGGTGGATAGAAGGAGTATGGATGCACTGAGGGAGTTGATTGGTGTGCAGATGAGCTTGGCGGAGAGATTGGTAACATGCCGGCTGAAATGGGTTGGACACTTGGTGTGGATGGGGAAGAGAGAATGGCAAAGAGAGCGGATATGTTGAGAGAACAAGGTAGGAGGAAAAGAGGTAGACTCTCCTGTCTTGAGATGAAAGGATTTTGTGACAAGGAATATTAGTAAGGTGGGGGTGGTTGGAGGGTGGAGAGAGTTGGCTGCGGAACGAGGGGACTGGAGGAGGATAGTGGTCAACGTAGTGCAGGAGATTGTTGGCATTGGACCTCCCCCTTATAAAGGGAAAAGGAGGAGAAAAAAGGATTACTTTTATTATTCCATGGAGGAATCCTGTAACTCTTTGGGATCTTCTCCCTGCTTTTATTACCTAACTTACTGAATATTCTATTGATCTTAGATGAAATCCCCTCGAAACACAACCCAAATTTCTCTGTTCTCCTTTTGACTTGGGCTGCAAAATTCACTCCTTCCGTAATGCAGCCAATAACCCCCAATTTGGTGATGTTCATGTCTGCATTGATTCTTATACCCTCAATTTGGCGTTCTTGATTTTTCGTCTCAGTCTGGACTCCCACCGATCTTGTCAAAATTTTATCCTGACCTGCCTTTTCAGGGCGAAGTTTACTTACGTCTTTTGTTGAGGCCTTTTTTTCTCCTTTTGAGGTGTTTTTATTACGTGTTTTATGGCTGTGAGGTGTTTTAAATTACTTGGTGGTGAGGTGTTTTTAATTTCGTGGTGGTGAGGTGTTTTACTACGTGTTTTATGGCTGTGAGGTGTTTTTATTACGTGTTTTATGGCTGCGAGATGTTTTTATTACGTGTTTTATGGCTGTGAGGTGTTTTTATCATGTGTTTTATGGCTGTGAAGTGCTTTATTACGTGTTTTATGGCTGTGAGGTGTTTTCAATTAATTGGTGGTGAGGTGTTTTGAATTACGTCGTGGTGAGGTGTAATCGTCCCAAACTTCCAGTCTGAACCTACCCCTCCCCTATGTATGTGCTGAGGGGTTCTTTCTTGAAAAAAAAAACATTCAACCTAAATCTTCAACCTAAATTGCCTATAAAAATGTAATATCACAAACACAACAAATACATTTGTGCAAGATAATTGTTTGTATTATGAATGGTGTAAATCATGACAACACAGCAACTCAGGTACAGTCATTATCCTCAGCTAAAATAAACCGTTCCTCAGTAAAGACACGTGGTGAGGCGAGCGTAGCGAGCCGAGCCAAGCTAGTATATACATATATATATATATATATATATATATATATATATATATATATATATATATATATATATATATATATATATATATATATATATGTATACAGTCACATGAAAAAGTAAGTACACCCCATGTAAAGTTTTGACTTTTTCAACATATTTCAACATACAGCTATTTGATCTTCATTTCAACAATATTGATATATAAAGGTGATATAAGATAACAAATATCATGAAACATTTACATTTTGTTGTCCATTGTATAATTTAAATAAACATAAATGCAAATTTGGCACGTGGAAAAAGTAAGTACACCCCTACATTTATCACTACTTCAAATACCTAAAATTAGAATCAGGTGCACCAGCTCAGGTGCAAATGATTAGAACATCGTTAGACAGGATCTTGGAGGAACCTGTCTTATTTAAACCTCAGACATTTCGTTTGGTTTGCTCTTTGTTGTTGAAGTGTGCGGCGTCACCATGCGATCAAAAGAGCTCTCTGAGGCCTTCAGAAAGAAGGTTATAGATGCCGACGAGTCTGGGAAGGGATTTAAAAAGATCTCCAAACAATTTGAAATCAATCATTCGACTGTCCAGAAGATCATCTACAAGTGGAGAAGATTCCAAACAACTGCCAACTTGTTCAGGCGAGGCTGCCCCAGCAAGTTCAGCCCGAGAGCAGACCGCAACATCCTGAAAGAAGTCTCAAAGAACCCCAGAATGTCATCACGGGACCTACAGGTAGCTGTTGCCACTGTTGATGTCAAAGTGCACGAGTCTACCATGAGAAAGAGGCTGCACAAATTTGATCTACATGGGAGGTGTGCCAGGAGGAAACCTTTGCTGTCCAGAAAGAACATCAGGGCAAGACTAAAGTTTGTCAATGAACACCGAGGCAAAGACCAGCACTTCTGGAACAATGTGCTCTGGATGGATGAGTCAAAGGTAGAGCTATTTTCCCACAGTACCAGAAGACATGTTTGGCGAAAACCAAAGACAGCATTTGAACACAAGAACCTGATTCCAACTCTAAAGCATGATGGTGGAAATATTATGGTTTGGGGCAGCTTTGCTGCATCAGGGCCTGGGCAGCTCACCATCATAGAATCCACTATGAATTCTTCATTGTACCAGAGGGTGCTTGAGGATAACGTGAGGCCATCTGTCGGAAAGTTGAAGCTCAACCGAGGGTGGACCTTGCAACATGACAATGACCCTAAACATACCAGTAAATCCACCAAGGAATGGCTGAAAAGAAAGAAATGGAGGGTTCTGGAATGGCCAAGTCAAAGCCCGGATCTAAATCCCATAGAGATGTTGTTTTTTTTTGTTTTTGTTTTTTTATACAAGATCGAGGCTCGTGAAAAAGCGAACATTAATCACACAGAAAGACAAACCGACACATAAAACATATAACATCGGGAGCGGTAGACAAGATGGGGAGAGAGGGGGAAGGACACAAACACAACATTTGAGAGCAGGGACCGAGAGACATGGAGACATCGAGAGATCTGAGAGAGGGCGAGGGCTTTGGGGGGGGGGGGCATGGGAAGGGGGCGGTGGGAGAGGTATAAAACATATGGACACTGCCAGGACTTCCAGGAAAGAAGTTGGAATTTCAAACAAGGTGGATCTGGGGTGAATTAGCAGGGGTAGAAAAGATCAAGGTTTTGGATGGGGGAAGATAAGAGATGGTGGTGAACAGCTGTTTTAAAGACCTGGAGGGAGGAGTGGGATTGAAGGGGGTGAGGGAGTTTGTTCCAGAGGCGGGAGAAAAGAGGAATGAAAGAGTGAAGGTGAGCAGAGAGCCGAGATTTCGGCAGTTTAACCATCAGAGGGTTGCTGGCAGATCTTGTGCGACCTGTAGGAATATTTGGGGGACAGAGCACAGAGAGAGCTGGGGGTGCAAGGCCGGAGAGGAGTCGGTAGAAGACAGAAAGACCACCTACCTGCCTGCGGTGAGTGAGTGAAAGGCCCTCAGAGATAGCTTCATCGCGGGAGATTCCAATAATTCTGAAAGCTTTGGTTTCAACAGCGTGAAGCCGAGCTAGGTGTGAGGCAGGAGCACCTGCCCATAGGGGAGAACAGTATTCCATTGAGCTGCGGATGAAAGCCTTGTATGTGGTGAGGATCTCAGGTGTGCCGAGGAAGGACTTCGCACGACGGAGGATGCCCAGTCGGCGACTGGCTTTGGAGGCCAGCTTGGAAATGTGGTTTTCCCAAGAAAGATCATGGCAGATAGTGAGACCCAAAATCTTGAGCGACAGAACTTCTTGGAGAGGATTGTTGAGAAAGTAGATGGGAGGGTTGGTCAGTCGATCTTTTCGGAGAGACATAGTAAGAGTGTGAGATTTGTCAGGATTGAAAGACATGTTCCACTTGTTTGACCAGTCTGTGATTTTGTCCAGGTCTTCAGAGAGTGAGGAGGCAGCAGACTGCCGATCTGAGGGAAGAGGCATGGAGCGGCAGAGAGTGGAGTCATCAGCAAAGAGATAGAGAGGATTTTCGAGAGAGTCAGAGAGATCATTGATGAAGACCAGAAAAAGCACGGGGCCCAGAACACTGCCTTGGGGAACTCCAGCCTGAACAGGAAGAGGAGATGAGAGAAACCCATTCAGGGCCACACGTTGACAACGACTAGAGAGGAAGTCCGCCAGCCATGCGTGGAGATTTCCATGGATACCAAAGGAGGAGACTTTGGTGAGCAGAGCGGGGTGCCAGACCGTGTCGAAGGCACGTGATATGTCGAGGGAGACAGCTCTAATTTCCTGTTTGGCATTGAGGACCTCCATCCATTGTTGAGACAGCAGAAGCAGCATGTCCAGAGTAGAGTGACCTGGTCTGAAACCAAATTGATGATCAGAGATCAAGCCATTGGAGAAGAGGAAAGATTTCATATCCGAAGCAATGATGGATTCCATGACTTTGCTGATAATTGGGAGAAGGCTGATTGGTCTGTAGTTGCTAGGATCTGTTTTTGCACCTTTTTTGTGCAAAGCGGTGATGTTGGCTGATTTCCAAGCAGATGGCAGTTGACCTTGAGCAAAAGAGAGTGTGAAGAGAACAGAGAGAGGGTGAGATAGAGCGGCAGAGCAGGATTTTAGGACCCGTGGGCTGATGCCGTCGGGTCCAGTTGCAGAATCAGAGTCGAGGGTTGACAGAAACTTTTCCACCTTGTCAGGAGGAAAGGACACGGAGTCCAGGAGCAGCAGGGTACGACTGGGTATGGTGGGTACAGAGAGGGATGGGTTTGGGACACAAGATTTAGAGGCAAACACAGAGTTGAGGCATTCAGCTTTTTCACGTGCGGAGTCAGCTGTGTAGCCGTTTGAGGTAAGGGAGGGGATGGAGGGGGAACAAACACCAGAAACGGATTTGACCAGACGCCACCAGGATTTGGAAGAGGGAGACAGATAAGAGAGTTCGGTCTTGAGAACGGAGAGATATTGTTTCCTGGATCTCCTGAGGGTGGACACACACTTGTTTCGGGCTTTTTGAAAGGAAATGAGATTTCCTTCCGTTGGATTTGCTTTCCAGGAGACGAAGGCAAGTTGTTTCTGGGCAACAGCCTCACCACAAGATTCCGTGTACCATGGACGGGAGGAAGGGTATGACAACTGAAGACGAGATGGGATAAATCTGTGCATGAGAGAGAGCAATTTACTTTGGAAGAATTCCCAGGATGAGTTGATGTCAGAGGTGGTAGAGATGGGAGACCAGTCCAGATGATTGATGGCTGCTTGAAGACCGTGCCAGTTGGCCTGAGTGAAATGCAATGTTGTGGGGGGATTTGAAACGAGCTGTGCATACAAGAAACCCCTCAAACATCACACAGCTGAAAGAATTCTGCATGGAGGAGTGGGCAAAAATTTCTCCCAGTCGATGTCAGAGACTGGTAGACAGTTATAAGAAACGCCTACTTGAGGTTGTGTCTGCCAAAGGGGGCAATAACACCTATTACAGCCAAGGGTGTACTTACTTTTTCGACGTGCGAAATTTGCATTTATGTTTATTTAAATTATACAATGGACTACAAAATGTAAATGTTTCATGATATTTGTTATATGATATCACCTTTATCTATCAATATTGTTGAAATGAAGATCAAATAGCTGTATGTTGAAATATGTTGAAAAAGTCAAAACTTTACATGGGGTGTACTTACTTTTTCATGTGACTATATATTTGTGGTCTTGGATACTCAAGAACGCACCCGTAATTTTGGAAAATCAATGTCATTCTGCTCTGGTAGCCTAATTCTCTATTTGGAGTATCATTATCAGTTCAACACTGTTGGCAGTATGTACCCTAGTTGTGCATGGTTACATGTAGGTATGCACAGGCATGATGGACCAAATGGCGTTCTTTTCAATATTGAATTGTTTGTACAGTATGTCGAACCACAGAGGATTTATTTGTGCTTCGTATTGTTAAAAACAGTTTGAAAAATTAAATATATATATACGTATCTATCTATATACGTATCTATCTATATATATATAGATAGATACGTATATATATATAGATAGATACGACTTCCGTTGAACTTGGGGCCGACTCAGAAGAAGACCTTTGTTGGTCGAAAGCTTGTCGACAATTAAAGATCGACGTCCTGAAGCTACGTCCGCGTCTTATTTAATCTAACGATTATTTATTCAATGCAAATGAGATGCCCTGCTCGTACTGTGCAGTTTCTACTATTTCTTACAGTTATGTATATATATATATATATATATATATATATATATATATATATATATACAGTTATATATATATATATATATATATATATATATATATATATATATATATATATATATCTGTTCAGCCTGTCATCCTTCCGAGGTCGGCAAATTGAGTACCAGCTTGCTGGTAATTCCCTGTGTGTCGCAAGAGTCGACTAACAGGGTTGGTGGCAGGAAGGGCATCCGGCCGTAAAACATTGCTTCAAAAAGGGGACCATGGTGCCCGAAAAAGGCCAACCTCTGCTCTGCAGGGAAAAATGGCCTCTAAATGTGGTTCTTCTTTTCTATATATATCTGTGCAGTGTCTGTGTTGTGTTGTCCTGTGTTGTGTTGTCTTGACTTGTCACTGAACTACTTTCTCAAACTTTTGTGAAATCGTACCAAACCTCTGGTATGCACATATCTCTCCCGTCGGTATGTCCTAAGGGTATTTATTTTTGAAAAATTTTCCAATATATATATATATTTTTTGGGGGGAATTTTTTCGGGAATTTTTTTTTTCAACTTCAATTGTTTATAAAATGTGATATCACGTATATTACAAATACATTTGTGCAAAATAATTCTTTGAATTATGATTGGTGTAAACAATGACAAAACGGCAACTCGGGTACAGTCAGTTATCTATATATCGACACATCTGGGCAGTGTCTGTGTTGTCACTTAACGACTCCCTCAAACTTTTGTTTCCGTGGTTGTGAAGTGTTTTTAATAACGTTGTGGTGGTTTTGAATCACGTGGTGGTGAGGTATTTTGAATTATGTGGTGGTGAGGTGTTTTTAAATGATGTGGTGGTGAGGTGTTTTTAAATCACATGGTGGTGAGGTGTTTTGAATTATATGGTGGTGAGGTGTTTTGAATTACGTGGTGGTGAGGTATTTATAATTACGTGGTGGTGAGGTGTTTTGAATTACGTGGTGGTGAAGTGTTTTGAATTAGTTGGTGATGAGGTGTTTTTAAATGACGTGGTGGTGAGGTGTTTTGAATTACTTGGTGGTGAGGTGTTTTAAATTACTTTGTGGTGAGGTGTTTTAAATTACTTGGTGGTGAGGTGTTTTAAATTACTTGGTGGTGAGGTGTTTTGAATTACTTGGTGGTGAGGTGTTTTGAATGACTTGGTGGTGAGGTGTTTTGAATTACTTGGTGGTGAGGTGTTTTGAATTACTTGGTGGTGAGGTGTTTTGAATGACTTGGTGGTGAGGTGTTTTGAATTACGTGGTGGTGAGGTGTTTTGAATTACTTGGTGGTGAGGTGTTTTGAATTACTTGGTGGTGAGGTGTTTTGAATTACTTGGTGGTGAGGTGTTTTGAATTACTTGGTGGTGAGGTGTTTTAAATTACTTGGTGGTGAGGTGTTTTAAATTACTTGGTGGTGAGGTGTTTTAAATTACTTGGTGGTGAGGTGTTTTGAATTACTTGGTGGTGAGGTGTTTTGAATTACATGGTGGTGAGGTGTTTTAAATTACTTGGTGGTGAGGTGTTTTGAATTACTTGGTGGTGAGGTGTTTTGAATTACTTGGTGGTGAGGTGTTTTGAATTACGTGGTGGTGAGGTGTTTTGAATTACGTGGTGGTGAGGTGATTTGAATTACGTGGTGGTGAGGTGTTTTGAATTACGTGGTGGTGAGGTGTTTTGAATTACGTGGTGGTGAGGTGTTTTGAATTACGTGGTGGTGAGGTGTTTTGAATTACGTGGTGGTGAGGTGATTTGAATTACGTGGTGGTGAGGTGTAATCGTCCCAAACTTCCAGTCTGCACCTACACCCACCCCTATGTGTGAGCTGAGGGGTTCTTTCTTGAAAAAAAAACATTCAACCTAAATTGCCTATAAAAATGTAATATCACAAACACAACAAATACATTTGTGCAAAATAATTGTTTGTATTATGATTGGTGTAAATCATGACAACACAGCAACTCAGGTACAGTCATTAGCCTCAGCTAAAATAAGCCCGTTCCTGAGTAACGACGCTTGGTGAGGCGAGCGCAGCGCAGCAAGCCAAGCTCGTATACATATATACTATTTTAGAAATTTGTTAAAAACATTATTGCTAAAAATTATTACTGTTGTTAAAAAAGTATAATTATATAATTATTACTAGTTTTTAAAAGGTCAACTATGTTGCAAAGTAAAAACCAAATGGCAAATTTTCTTAAACACCGAATCTACAATTGTGTCGACCAGAAGAAAATGAACTCCTGGGAAACGTGTGTGTTTGAATGCTCGTCTAATCGGGAATTGCAAAATGTTCTCGCAGCAGGTGAGGGTTTTGAGGAACGTGGAGCATTTACACGTCATCAATCCACAAGTGGTGCCAGTTTAGAACTAATAAGCCTGTGTGACAGGCCATATTTCAGAAACACCATCACCAAGCCAGCCTGGGCTGGCAACACAAGAACTCCAATTCATTGGTAAATTGCATTTCCAAAAGCAGACATCCTCGTTTCTGTTGAATCTCACAGGATACGTAAAAGATGGGAAAAGCGTGGCATTTTGGTTCTTTTGGGACCAAGAATAGTGAACTGGAATGATGGCTCAGCAGCACTATGGCAGCTTGGCTAAAAATGAGCATTCGTAACCCCAGACAACTTTCTGCTGACTTAATCCCAGTGCTTCAATTGAACACTTTGTCTGTGTATATAGCTTTTTTCTGAACCGCCAACTATGGTGGTTTCAAACAAATAAATAAAATAGGAGAACTTTCTCTTCACTATTGCAGTCATGTTTTAGATTTACACAGTACTAGGGCATTGCCCGTACTATATCTATATCTAAAATTATATCCCCCCCCCTCTATTTACATGAAATGGTTTGGTCCAAAGCGAACGGCTTGCGAGTACGGTGACAATCCCCCCCCTCTATTTACATGCAATGGTTTGGTCCAAAGCGAACGGCTTCCGGAGTTTGGTAAAGAAATCGCCATCGCGTGCACAAACGCGCAGGAAAGCGAATGAATCGCAAATTCGGTTTTATTAGTTTTAAAACATAGTTTAACGCCAACATAGTTTGCAAACGTGAAATAAATGAATACGCTCTCAAATGTGCCATCCGAGGCAGAGTGTGTCCTCCACGTTCGGCACACGCGATCGTTCGCTGCTCTCTGATTGGTTGAATCGTTTTTTGGACATAGCTCGGTAAGTAATTGTCCGATTAATATGAAACCTTGAAAAGGCACATCCTCGGGTCCCCAGCAATATACCTGGCAAGTTAAAAGTATATCGGACCCGTGGTTGTCGAGAAACAGCGGTCACAGACAAACAAACGTACAGACGTACAAACGTACAGACGTACAGAGATTACTGGAATTATAGATAGATACCAGGGTTGTGGTTACATTGTAGTTCATAATAAATAAGCCAATTCAGCCTTCCTCTTATTTAGTCCAATAATGTCACAACCACTGTTTATTTAATCTCAACAGTAATCTTCCACGAGCTTGTAGCTAATATAATAAATAACTAGCAGGGACCCGTGGAAATTCTACGTAATATAAATTGTGACTTCAAGTCCTAAACCTGCCCCCACCCAAACGCAAGTCCTCAACACAAACAACCCAACCCCAAATCTTCAAACTTCCACCCCGAACAATAAATCCTCAACCCAACCTTCCAACCCGAAGTCCTCAACACTCCCCCCCTCCCCCGAATCCAAAGTCTTCAAACCCATCCCCACATTGACTTAAAATGCCCTCCCCACTTCAAATATTCAAACTCCCTCTCCACCCAAAGTCCTCAATTCTCCCTCCCACCCCCAAGCCTTCAACCTTCGACTCCACCATCCAAAGTATTCAATTCACCCCTCCCGCAATGCAAGAATAATTATTGCCCCCCCCCTGCTAATCCTCAACCTCCTCTCCTAATTTTGTCCCTTCTCTGCCCTCACCCCAACTCTCTGTCTTCTTCCCCTTTCTTCTTCAAGTCGTCAACCCCTCAACTCAGCCCCAAGTCTTCAACCTCCACCCCCACTCCAATTATTCAAACTCCACCGCAAGTCCTCAAACCCTCTCTCCCAGCTCTGTCCCCTCTATGCTCATCTCCACCCTAACTCTCGGTCATCCCCTCCCCCTAACTCTGTCATCCCCTCCCCCTTTATTATTCAAGTGCTCAACACCACCGCATTCAAGCACCAAGTCCTCAATACCCCTTTCCCAACTCTTTTCTTCCAAACCTCAATCACCTCTTTCAACTCTCCGTCTGATCTCTGCACTCACCCCAACTATGTCCTCCCCTCCCCCTTTCTTCTTCAAGTTCTCAAGCCCCTCTCCCAAACACAAGCCCTCAACCCCATCCCAATGCCTCAATCTCACTCTCCCAACTCTCTGCCTCCTCAATCCCAACTCTCTGTCCTCCCCTACTCCTTCCTTCCTGTTGTTAACATTACATAAGGATACACAAGGAATGTTGGTGCAGGTGGAGGCCATTCGGCCCATCATGCTTGCGTTGTTCCTGTTCCAGCTCGGTAAAAACAAATTTAAAAGGCAATAACAACGAAACAACATTACATTCAAAATCTCTTCCCCCCTTTCTTCCCATTCTTGTTCTGTTCTTTAAGAACAATGCTAATCTACTATATAAGAGAGATGTTGGTCTGTGTGTCTGCCTGACTGTCTGTGTCGCCATTTTTCTCAGAGATGGCTGAACGGATCTTCGTCAATCTTTCAGAGGTTAATCAGTGAGTGCCTGGGAGTGTTTTAAGCAACAACAAAAAAAGTATGAAAAAAAAAATTGTTCGTTTTTTTGGATTTCGCTCGATATCGCTCGATCGTGCCGAAGCCTTTTTAAATTAATGACAGTTATATACAAGTACACATTCGCATAAATAAATATAAAACAATCACCAGACATTTGAACACAAATAAATTCAACAATTCCTGAAGTGTACGAAGTTGGTAATACGGCTTCTTCTTCTTCCTGATCGGCATCACACTTAACTCAGAAACGTGATGAACGCTACATTCACGAGCATATATTCAACGAAAAGGTGATGAACCCCCTTCCTCTCCTGCCTCCCTCCCCCTCTTCCCCTCCCCCACCTCCTTCCGTCCTCCTCCCCTTCCCCCTCCTCTCCTCCCTCCCTTCCCCCCTCCCCCCCATATCCCGCCCGGCAACGCCGGGTACTTCTGCTAGTAGTAAATAAAAAAACGTTTTCAATCTCAATGTCATGAGATGATGGAATCTCGCAATCCTTCAGTAAAATAGCAGTTGAGTAAGTTAAATGACATTAAAAACATATAAGTTTATTTGTAATGGAAAAAAGAATATACAACCTGAACTCCTCGGACAAAGACCTTTATAAGGAAGTGGGGTTTTTTTTTTTGTCCCTGGTTGAGTGGTTTAAGAGAAATTCGTCGGATAAATAGCGAAACAAACAGAATAAGCGTATTATTATATGGGATTCCATCCGAAACAAACTCGCTTTTCATTTCATCTCTCAGGCTGCACATGATAAATTCCTCTTATTGCAAAGATCAGTAAGTACATCATTTCCGTCTGAGAGATAAGCTCAGCATAAAGGAAATTACAAAATTATGGCACAGAATCAAAAGCTCCCTGCAGATTTTGAGCTCAAAAATCTCTAACAATGCTGAGCGATTTAGAGGATAGATGTGACTCCCCCCAACCCTTCCCCCCTCTGAAATACAATTGGACTGCTTAAAGCATGTCTGTTGCAGATGAACAGCACAGAAGACAAATTTCAATACCTTTTGCTCTTGAGGAATCCGACATAAGCACATCACTTTAGAATGCCAGGAAGATCTGTTTGTAATTATATGCAATTGCTTTTGCTGTTAGGCCCAAGCATCTGTGTAGTAGATTAATGGCCTCAGTTTAGATGCGTAAGGGAGCCAGCCTGAAAATTTGTCAACCACAATTGTCATTTGCCTCTTTGTCATTGTCTCGACAACCAGGAAGCTAAATTCCCAAGGTCGATTTTAGTCAGTAGTTATTCGAAGTAATTCCCAGTATTCTTGCAAGTTAGGGTTAGGGCTTTTGCAAGAATTTTCTGCCTGACAAGCAAGGATATAATATAAATCAAGTCTCATACAGGGATACAGCATTTGACTCATAAGTACCCGATAAAGCATTGTACATGTACGCCTGCTTCTCCTGAAAATGTCGCCTGCCAAATTTGCTGTGCAGAGGTGTACTGAAATAAAGAAAATGAGAAATGGCAAGAAAGACGTATCCATCTTGTCCACTCCGTGTGTCCTCTCCTTGCCCTCATTCTTCCCCACGTCCCTTATCCCTCCAAGTCTTCCTCTATTTTGTCTCTCAAAACCTGCTTTTGGTTCCCCCTCTGTTTTTCTACTGTTCTTATTCTTCTGTTTTGTACTGTTCGGTTCTGTGCTTTAGCTCAACCACGAGCCTCGACTCTGTTTACAAAAAAGAAAGAACACAAGTACAGATACATTCAAAGTACACCGCCCCCATGCCAAATAAATAAATAACATCCTCCAGCGTGGCACATAGAGACGGTATTGGGAGAGGGAGAGGGGTACAATAATTGATTGATTAATTGCGTAATTAAAATCAATAAACAGTAATCATAAAATATTTTCTTAATCAATTGGCAAATAGAATACTTCAACCACCAGTGTTTCATCCGAAGCTGTAACTTTTTGATAAACTTTTCGATAAAAATTAATTAAATAAGTCATTAATTGAAAAAAAATTAATTGATTAAGCAGTAATAATAAATCGATTAATTGATTAATCTATAAATCAAAAATATCCTTTACAGCCAAACCACTTGGTCACTGTCATGTCCGAATATCAGCCTCCTAGCTCAAAAGGTGCCTGAGATAGTTGGGTCCAGGACCTCAATTCCGTGACCATTCTCTGGCTAAGATGTTTTGACGATTGATTTGACTTCTATTGACCTTTTATAAAAAATTAATCCCCCAGGTCCCTCCCAAAAATCCCGGCATTTTTCGACAGAGGGCCAAATCCAAGATGGCCACTGGCACAATCTTGAAAAATTAACTTTCGTACCCGAGCACCTAGAATGATGTATGATTATGAAGACACTTTTTCGGGTAAGTCGACCACGAGGATTCCGATTCTGACATCAGTTTAGCGTTATGTCATCCTTTTGACCCGGAAATCCAAGATAGCCGCCATCCGGTAGAGCGAAAACGTAACTTTTGAACGGGAAGGGAAGATATGGGGTTGGGGTTTGCTATTTATACAGTATGCAAGGAAGGAGAAAAACAATACTTGTAAACTATAGCTATTATAATTATGAATCCATGCCTACCAAACATGTATGGTTTAGTAACGGCAATTTATGTTTGGGGGGTCATTTCATAATTATGTTCAGTAAAAAAATGTTAACGTCAAAACCAATTTTACCTTGGTACTGCTGTACTTTAAGCAAACTACCTCCATAAGGATCTCTTGCCGTTTCAAATGAAACCACTTAAAACATGTCAATAAAAATCATTATACACTGAAAATGGTACTTTTTGCCAATTTATTTAGACAAATTACACCATTACACAATTAAAACACATGTAGAAGTCACCAATTTTGCTTTCGTGTTATGTTACACATTGTTATGACATTGTAACTGATGAATCAATATGAGATTGAGAGATATAATCAGTCCGAATCAGAGCATTCTGCTTCACTAGATTCTGAATCATCAGATTCAGATGAATCCCCCCTCCTCCTCGTAGGCCTACACCATCATCTCCCTCCTCCTCAGCCTCCTCCTCGCTCTCATCTTCCTCGCTCTCTTCAGCTGACCCTGGTGCAGGTAGATGCGTCGGGAGGGCAGGTCGCGTGTGGCAGACAGGGCGACAGTGACCACTCACCAGCTCCCAGCCATGTCCGAGTGGCGAAGGGTGCTGTTTCACGGAGGGGTGGCGCACTAGATACGCCAAGTAGTTGGCGCGGAGGTTGGTGGAGGCTATCTGCATCTGGAGGGAGACGGATGAATGATTTATTCTTCATTTTCTTCCACTTCGCAGCACGGGCCTCAGCCATGGTGCTAGTCTTGTTGTCGCTGTATATGACATGTCGTGTGAACTCGAAGAGCTCCTCTACCACCTCCTCCTCAAGGTCAAGGCTATCTCCGCACCGCGAGAGCTGCCGTCGCGCTACAGGGCTCTTCTCCACCTGGTAATACACCGACTTCTTACCCTTGCCGTAGAAGCCTGAATTGGCATCACAGCCTGTCATACAGTGCAGCTGCACAATGCAGTCTGCCATCTCGTTAGTCACCAGGCCACGGCAGAAGATCGTCTCCTGATTTCTCTTGATACAGAGCGTAACTGCCTGCATCTCAGATGCCTTCTCAGTCAGTGCCTGCGACACAGTCCTGGCGTCTTTGATGCGCACATGCTCATCCTGGATGTTTGCCTCGTACTCCCGTACAAGACGTTCTGGACGCTGCAGAAACATCCAGTTACAGCGGTGTGCAGTACCCCCTCCTGTCAAGGTGTCGTTGAGAAAGTCGTCATTGTAAATGATACTGATGCTTGGTTCTCCATCAGCGATCTCGTCAGGACAGACCGAACACCGCTCGAGATCATGCATGGTCCAGACGTCACGCAAGAGAAGCACGTTCGGGTAGCTGATCCCCATGCCCAGCTTGTAGTAAGAGTCGACAAGCTCCTTGCTGCGAGTCATTCCGTGAAGGGTGACGGTGGCATTGGTGGCGGTAGTGGTGGGTCGCTTTATGACGTAGTGTGTGATGAGAGAGGTGAGAGAGAGTGTGCGTGGAGACAGATCTACCCCCTTCTTCCCCTGCAAAGCAGATAGCAGCTGCACCATGAGAGGCGAGAGCTCTTCCTCCTCCTCTAGCTCCTCGACCCTCGGCGGCAATGGGACGAGTTTGATTGACTTGACGTCATCCCTGAGCCGCTCAGCCACATTATGCACCAGTTGCTCACTGCTGACACCGATGGAGGAGAGCGCTGCTTCGACATATGAACGACCCCCATCCGTGTCATAGACTAGGTCGCTCTGGTTCCTCAAAGGGCGAGAGTGGAAGCCGATCTTGCCCTCAAAGTCCCAGGACAGGAGGTCTTTGATACGCCATAGGATGACTTGACCCCGGATGTTGGGAAGCCATACCGAGAAAGAATAGAGCTGTAGTCTCGGAGGAGGTTCTGCAGTGACCTTAGCTCATGTTCCCCAAAGATCACTGTTCTGATGTGGTGGAAGAACATAGTCTGAGCCTCACGGAGAGTGACATTGTGCATGCGTGGGAGTTTATCATCTTCACTCATTTTCTGGTAACTCTGCACATATTTCAACCAGCATAACAGGTGATATCTGATCTCAAGCGCGTAGAGCTGATCAGGTGCAGAATCGATCAGACAGTTGATTCTGTCTCACATGCTCTGATCTTCCAGGGCCATCGTGTGGCTCTTGAAAGCTGCCCATGCGTGATCGTACGAAATCAGGACCAGCTTTGATTCTGGGTGCTTGGCCGACTCCGTCTTACAGGAACAGACACATTTTGTTTTATCATGTATCGGCCCTAGACTCGATCGCAGCCGCTTGGCAGCTGGAGCCGCAGCTGCGGCACAACATCAGACATAGACGAAGACTGAGATTGGCATTCATCGACCTCTCGTTTTTTCTGTCTTTTGTTGGCCTGTTCCAGTTTCTTGGCATTCCATAAGGTCAACCTACATGTATCATGGACACATTGTCCGACGGGACCTTTATCCAAATCGACAGTTGTGTAGACGTCTCCGAACTTGTCAAGACCGCTCCATAAAAGGGCCTTTTTCTTGAGATTTTCCCACCTCTCAATTGAGGTTATGGATTCGGTGGCTTCATCACAAAGCCCGCCACACTGGAGGACACATGGAACAGTGGACATTGTTATAAGCTAAGTTCTCAATTCACATCACGAACCACCAACACCACAGCATCACACAGCGCGCTGTCTCTTATGCTCATACCAATCCCTGGAAACAATAAAAAAGAGAACAATTTGGTGCCAACACTACGATTATGTAGTGTTGATGATGATGATGATAATTGCCGTAGCCAGCGGGGACAAAACCTGAAAGGCAAGTGTGCTTCGTTAAAACAAATCAGACCTTCATTGTGCTAAACAAGAGGTTTGTACCAAAAAATCCAGCCGATATTGCCCTCGTCCCACTAGGAGCTCACTCCTAGAACCATTATTCATCATGTCCGGCTGCGGGGTTCTCGCTTCCTTTATACTAGTTGGGTCCAGGACCTCAATTCCGTGACCATTATATATGACCTCGAAGATGACCTTTGAATGACCTTGAGCTTACCACGTGACCTTGACCTTAAATCAATCTGTCACCTTCATAAATTGCATCAGCGCATCGATTTAGCCGAAATAATGTGTTCATTTATGATCCTAGGCGTCCCGTTTTCACTCTACCAGATGGCGGCCATCTTAGATTTCCGGGTCAAAAGGATGTCATAACGCCAAACCGATGTCAGAATCGGAATCCCCGTGGTCGACTAACCCGAAAAAGTGTCTTCATACATGATTCTAGGTGCTCTGGTTCAAAAGTTAATTTTTCAAGATTGTGCCAGTGGCCATCTTGGATTTGGCCCTCTGTCGAAATATGAAGGGATTTTAGGGAGGGACCTGGGGGATAAATTTTTAATAAAAGGTCCATAGAAGTCAAATCAATCGTCAAAACATCTTAGCCAGAGAATGGTCACGGAATTGAGGTGCTGGACCCAACTAAGATATTGCCCAGATAAGAAACAAAACAAATAAGTGATTAATAACAAAAATAAATAAATAATAATGGTAAAATAATTCAATTATCAATCATTTGGCTAATAGAATACCTAAACTACCACTGTTTCATCCGAATCTGTAACTTTAAAAAAAAAATTGTCATTAATCGAATAATTAAATAATTAATCGATTAATTGATTAATCAATAAATCAAAAATAGCCATTACAGCCAAATCACTTGGTCATTGTCATGTCCAAATATCAGCTTCCAAACTCAAAAGGTGCCTGAGATATTGCCCAGATGAGAAAGGAAATAAATAAGTACGTAATTAATCGATAATAACTAAGTGATTAATCAATTAATTGATTAATAAAAAAACAAAAAATGCTTTTTTTGCCAAAGCACTTGCTCACTATTGTGCCAAAATTTCTGCTTCCTAGCTCAAAGGATGGCTGAGATATCGCCCAGACAAACAACAAAACAAGAAATAAAGAAAGAAACCAGAGTGAAAACTGAGTACTACCTTCGCTGCCTGGTGATGACGTCATGCAGCGCCTGGAGATGGAATAGGAAAAGAGCTGTGTACAACAAGAGGTTTGAGAAGAGAAAAATTCAGGATTGGTAAACGAATTTGGTACTGAAAGGGAAAGAATGGAGGCGGGGTTGGTCGTGTTCAAAAATTGGAAGGTTCAAAAAATCAATATATTTTGTAAATATAGAGTTATAATTACAATATATCGTTATGCTCATAGTTTACCACAAGGGGACTTCTCGGACTCCTCCTGAACTCAAGCCGTGAGGCCAACAGCCACAGATAGCTTCGTGGTCTGGCAGGTTGCTTGCCAACCATGGACGCCGATTGATAACGCTAAACCTGACGGGGTCCTCGCTCTTTTACAAAACATGTTACATTTCTGGTAGGTTGACAATGCTAATTTGGGCATGTGCCCTCAGTGCATACTTGTCTACTTATTCAAGTACAGCCAAGCGGAACCGTCAAGTACACACTGGCTCCAAGTTATGGAGCCAATTGGTGGGGCAGAAATTCCCGTCTATCAAAACTATGACACACTTATTTGAGCCAAGAGGAAATGAGATGAAACGGGCAGGATGGAAACAAACCATTTTACAAAGAAGGCATATATGCATAGGCACAATGATCAAGCAAGAGAAACACATATATACAGGCACATATATCATTCAAGAAAGGAATGCACAAAAGACAAGGTTATTACCCTTAGCTCTTTATTCCCCTTCTACAGTCTTGCTTAAAAGGGAACCCAAACACAAATTTTTTCCCCCGAAAACCACTGAAAATCATTCATGGTCTAATTTGAAGGAGGAAAAAAATTGAATTTTTTTTGTGAATCATAAAGTCGAAAGAAAACCATAAAGTGTCGATTTTTTATTTCATCTGTGACATCTGTGACTTACCGTGCCGCCAACTGCCCGACTTCCCACCTCTTAACTCCTGGTCTGCAACCGCGCCGATACCTGCCTGTTCTGGTCGTTCTGCATGACTTCCACCTTCACCGCATGGGGATTTGTGCACTGACTTTGGGATTGTTCCATTCCACTCATGTTTGGCGTATCGTGAGTTTATTGTTTTGAGAGCATTGGGGAATGATGGTACCATCATATGTATTGTTCATTTGATGCAAGTGAAATTTTCATTCTTTCTTCAAGAGTGTTATTATTGTGTATGTGAGAGTTCTTAACACAATAATTACTTGTTTTGTTCTACAATTGCATTGGTGTGGTTTTACCCTGGTTTATTAGAACACTCAAAGTAACAAATCTTTCTGCCGCGTTCCCTCTCGAGACTCTGAGGGGCACCGTAACCGGAGTTTGGGGAGGTAACACATAACAATATATATATGTATATATACAATGTTGGCACACGTACCAGCTCACGAAGTGCGTACTCGGACCGGCTGACACTACCGACCCTGAAGCCACTGGACCACGAATGACTCCGTGACCCTATGGGTTATTAAGCAACCACACACGCCGTTTGGAATAATTAGGTCTAACAGGGTCCTCTCACCTTCTATGTCGTGTTACTTATTGGTGACCTAATGACCTCAACTTAGGACTGTGACCTCAACGTGCACATGAGTACGTATTAAGGTCGAGCATAATCATGGGTGCGGCATTGGCTAAGCACTACCGAAGCAAGACATTGGGGCAAAAACTTCCTGCCTATCCACTACGTACACGCTATGCAGGATCAATGAAAGAAAGAACACAGATGAGGCAGATTTGAAAGATAATTATTCATTTACACACACACACAAGCAGGCAATTATCAAAGCCTGTATTTACGAGCGAAAGGCAAAAGACATGAAAGAGCAGACCCTACTCCTATTACATATTTCCCTCTTAACAGACTTACTTACATAGAGGACATGGTGCCAGCTTTTAATCCGGGAAGAAGGATAGGAGAACAGAAAGAGTGGGAGAGGGGGAGGTGGGAGGGGAAAGGATGAGAGGAAGAGGGGTTGCAAATTCTTGATGTAAATGTGTATCATGCAGCGCCTCCTCCAGTTGGGAAAGGGTATTACAAGTCCCACCCTTTACATTGCAGTGTTCCTGTCCCAAAGTTTTCCAGGGCAATGAAGTGTTTTGAATTATAAGCAGAGGCATGTTTTTGCTTCATGCATGTAAACTGGGTTATTTTTTATTATATTTTCGGGAGCGATTGAGGCAGCTGTCACTTGCCTATACACCGCCCAAATAAAGGTATGTGTCAGAAGAACGTGTTGCATGCCTGGAACAAGATTGCCTGTATAGAGGGGCCAATATATGAAAAAAACTCACCTAACCCCAAAAAATATTGATACAAAAGGTTTTTCAATGGATTCTGGTACCATTGGGCATGCTAAATAACATACTAAAAATCTAGTAACATCTGACTTCCGGAAAGGGGTCATTTTCAAGATGGCATCCAAGATGGCCGCCGGGAGCTTAAAATAGCCATATCAATTATTATTCAACCTAGAAAGGTGGTTTTGGTGTCTAACCCTTGGTTTTAGGGCCCAAGGAATCCAATTGAATCAATAAAATTACCATCAGTTAATTATTTATTGACAAGTCCAAGATGGCATCCCAAGGTGACATCCTGATCCACTAAAATGGCTCTGTCGAATAGTCGTCAACCTAGAGAGATATTTTCAGTGTGTATACCTAAGTTTAAGGCACCCAGTAAATCATCCAAATTACTTAAATAAGCACAAAGTAATCAGGTAATCCAGTAAGCCAGGTTTACCAGCCCATTAGGCATTTGTTGTCTTATACAGTTAGTCGCTATTCATCGTCATCCTCCGACTCCTCTGGAAGAAACTTGTTATGTGGATTGTCACATTCTTCAAGTTGGCACGGTCCACAGGCATTTGTTGTCTTATACAGTTAGTCGCTATTCATCGTCATCCTCCGACTCCTCTGGAAGAAACTTGTTATGTGGATTGTCACATTCTTCAAGTTGGCACGGTCCACAGGTTGGCACAGTAGTACATGGTAGTCCATATCGTCTACAAGAGCAGCGGAGTGTCTTGCGGGCAGTGGAGCAGTTACAATGAATGACCTTCAAGAGACTGTCTGGAGCAGCGTTCATTCTTGACATAAGTGGGACAAACTGATTATCCTGCAGGCTCCACCCCCATTTCATGGCATCCATACCCTCTTCTTTTCCCATCCACACCATGATCTGGTAGTACGCTCTACGACAGTGAAGTTTGGTAGCAGATTCAGTTGGGGGCAGACGTTCGGGTGTTACAAAAGACGAAGCAGAGACAACCTTCTTGCTGAAGGTGTTATATCGCATTGTTGCAAGGGAATCTTTGCACTTGCCACCAAAGAGGATAGCCATTACTCGGCATCGAAGGTCATCGATCACCTCTGTGGTCTGGTTTGGGATGGTGAATGTGTTGGCACAAGACCGAAGGACAGGGTCTCCTTTTACAAGCTTCTGGAAAGCAGTATTTTTGCCAACACCAAAAATCCAAGAAGTCGTGTCACAACCAGTCATGGCATGGATGAATATCAATTAAGAACACGTCATGTCCGAGGATTTCTTTTAGACGATTGATGTCATACACTTTAAAACTGCCATCAGCTTTGGACTTGTCTGATCTGAAATAAAGGCTCTTACTGTCTCCCTACGCATAATAAAGGAGTAAGACAAGGAGATCAGTATCTTCTCCAATCAGTGTAGTGGTGTGTAGAAGAGATGCCTCCACTGCAGCTGGTGAGTCGGAGGATGATGATGAATAGCGACTAACTGTATAAGACAACAAATGCCTAATGGGCTGGTAAACCTGGCTTACTGGATTACCTGATTACTTTGTGCTTATTTAAGTAATTTTGATGATTTCCTGGGTGCCTTAAACCTAGGTATACACACTGAAAATATCTCTCTAGGTTGACTACTATTCGACAGAGCCATTTTAGTGGATCAGGATGTCACCTTGGGATGCCATCTTGGACTTGTCAATAAATAATTAACTGATGGTAATTTTATTCATTCAATTGGATTCCTTGGGCCCTAAAACCTAGGGTTAGACACCAAAACCACCTTTCTAGGTTGAATAATAATTGATATGGCCATTTTAAGCTCCCGGCGGCCATCTTGGACGCCATCTTGAAAATGACCCCTTTCCGGAAGTCAGATGTTACTAGATTTTTAGTATGTTATTTAGCATGCCCAATGGTACCAGAATCCATTGAAAAACCTTTTGTATCAATTTTTGGGGGGTTCAACCATATATTGACCCCTCTAGTAGGGCAGATATTTTGCTAGTATTAACAAACAGCTGACCGCATGGTGCACACGTACAGGTGGTCACTCCCATAGGGCGCAGGTGTTTCTCGTGATAAAAAGAGCAATTTAAATATTTTCTTTTGAATGTTTGACTAAATGCCAGTCTAATTGAAGCATGAGTAAAGTTTTAAAATGGAACTCTGAAAAAATCATAATCAATATTCACGTTAAAAATTAAGTTCCTAAACTGATGTTGGTTGTGATGAGGTCAATTTTGACACAATCATGCACAAAAAGAAATTACAACTGTTGTTAATGTTGCAATGCATAATGGTGCTATTTGTGCAATGGAGCCGTATCACCATTAAAAAGTGACTTGTTGCTGCCTATCTTACTATAATTCACCAAATGTCCGACTGTCTGTTCGAAGGTACCACAAAAACGGCTCAACCGATCGCAACGATATTTTGGGTGGGTATTTCTGGGACCCCTGGGAGTAAAATAGGCTATATTGTTTTTCCAATTTTTCCAATTTTCCAATTTTCCAATTTTCCAGTTTTTCCAAACACGATGGAATACTATTTACGGATATGAACAGTGATGTGGCTTTAATTGAATTTCCACAAATACTGTTTAGATTTTGATGACAATTATGAACCTGCCGCGAATGCGGAAGGGGACAGATGATGGCAATGTCGGTCGGATGACGGCAATGTCGGATGACGGCAATGACAGTTTGATAATATCCAAATACAACCGTCATTCAATCGTAATGTTAAATCGTTAAATGTTAATTGTGTTAATCGTTTTCTTAATGTATCAATTGATGATTGGAATTGAGTGAATACAATTACGATTTTGAATTCATAATTGTGTTCTCCCAACCGTACTGAACTTCACATCAGGATTTAAATATTTGTTTATGTCACGAATGTTGTTAAAAGTTTATTTTTTATATTAATGTTATTTCATTTGTGATTGGAGTTATGCTGTTTGAAATGAAAAAAGAGATATCGAGTTCAAGTGAATGACGAAATGCCGTGACGGTTTCTACTTTCTAAACGTGAATTCGCGGATTGCCATATGCAGATTCGCCATTGATTGGGTATGGAACAAACGTACCCGTTTGTTTGCCAACGGGTACGTTTTTCATGGAAGTCCTCCACGAACTTGCTGTCCATGTCTGATGTGCGACTGAAGGTGCACCAGGAATGTGGAATTTATTGGTTTCATGCTTTAGCATTCGCCGTTTCTGCATTGTCTGTTTGCTTCTGGCGTCCCACCCGTGCGTAGCACTGTTCTAAGGTAGCACGGGTACCTCACTAGTTGTAGTAAAGTAATGTTTATACACCAGAGTGGGTTTCATTGTGCCCTTTATGAGTAAGTACAATGAATATGAGTATAAAAGTTTCTTTCCAACTCGGAAATCAATTCATGATGTGTTGGCTGGCACACCGTGTGCTTGCAGGTAATGGTGCACTCTCTCCAATTCCAAAATGTGCTGGTGGTTTTGTTTGAATGGAGAACAAAGCAATTGAGAATGCAGATACCAGAGTGTAGAAAACTATGATGATCCAGTGTTAAAGTTTTATGCATAGTCTCAACAAAGCAATATAAAATATTACTCGAGGCAAATAACATTTTTTTATCGTGGGATCAAACACATCTGTCGTCTTGCCTTCTGAGACTCTGTTTATCAGTGATGTATGCAGCCTATAAATTAACTGGTGTTATGGTTCACCGGAGTTGCAATAATGACTGTTTGGTGAGAGTAAATTTATGACTTTTACAGAGTCACTCTCAGTTTTAATCTAATCTCTTAGGGGAGCTGACTCAACAAAATGCAACATGAAATATCTGCGTAAATGCTTCCTCACCGGAGTCATCGCTGAACCAAAGTCTGCCATCTTGGGGAATTGTTGATTTCTCCTAGTTCCTCTCTTCAGTGGAAAGAACTGACCAAATTGGAATCTGGTAAAACTCCAAGGAAAGTCAACACAACAGCAACAACATATATCTACAAGCTAGTTGACTGGCATTGAGTTTATTATCATTTACTATGTTCAAGTTTCTTTGAAAATCCTGAGCATCCACAACACAAAAGAAACAACAACCGCAAGTTCAGTCTGTTCCTTGACCGTAATAATTGACTGAGTGGAACAATTATAAAGGCAGTATCCATGACAACGTTTTGCAATCCAGCAGTGATCATCTCCTCCTTGCTTGTAGTTAAGACAGGAACTTCAAATTTTTGACTTGGATACTGGCACACAATAGCCTACTCTTTTCAAACGACACTGTGAGATCTTCAATGTCCCAAATGTCAATGCAGATGGGGCAGGACAACCTCACCTCTGAGAAAAAAAAAATGCACACACTATGTATGAGTCAATGACCTTTCTGTGAAACGGGGACAGATTGCAGTCAGATCCTCTTCTGTCAGTAATCAAACACAGAGCCACCAGGTAAGAAGCAAGCACGAAACGTTCTGTCAGTCCAAAGTAACAAAGTTTGTGCAGATGAAACAATTTTGTTTTTCAGCATAAACACAACTCTGCTGTGAGCTTGAAATGAAAGGAAAAACTTGTAATCAGGATAATATGCAATTTGTCAAGAGTAAATGCTCTCTTCTTATGACAAACACAAGGTATTATTAATGTCCGCAAGTTCCTTTCATCACTGTGACTTGATATGTTTGGCATTCCAATCTGACCATATAACTGATATGTCCGTAGGTAACTTTCATGACTGTGACTTGATATGTTTGGCATTCCAAACTGACCATATAACTGATATTGCTATGATGTATTGATTTGTTCAGTATCTTCTAATATCCTTGATGAACATGTGATGTATGCACAAGGATAGATCAAATTTCAGCTCAAATTTTGTTTTGTAATGACAGATTAACATATTTTTGCAGTTGTGTGTGACAGTGGCCCAGGTTTGTCTATGACATCGCCAGGCAACCAAACAGCGCCTGCACCAAAGTTGCGGGAGAACACTGGATCCACGGTGTGAAGTGAGCGGCTCATTGCTGACTTGTCGTGATGCAACTTCTGGTTACGTTGGCTCTGGTACACTCGATAAGCTATATCTGGTTTCAGACGGTCCAGGTTGGTCCTTAGGTGTCGTTTTATCAGTAATTCTGATGGTGTTACTCCTGTTGTACCATGAGGTGTATTACGATACTTGAAGAGCAGCCGCGAGAGCCGGGTTTCAAGGTTTCCGTCTTGCAGTTTGCGTAGTCCGGACCTGATGACTCCAACTGAACGTTCAGCCAGGCCATTGGAAGCTTGGTGTTGTGGACTGACAAATATGCATCTAATACCATTCCTGCGTGTGAATTCGGCAAATTCCGAGCTCGAAAAACATGCACCATTTTCACTAACGATAACTCTGGGCAAGCGGCGTGTAGCAAAACAATGTCGCAGTTTCTCTATTGTTCCAGCTGATGTAGTGCAATGTGTTGTGCAAGCGCAATCCACGTTGAGGGGGTGTCAGTGATGATTAGTCGCATCTGACCGTTCACTGGTCCAGCATAGTCCAGATGAACTCGATGCCACGGTTCAGTGGGCCATTCCCAGGGATGCAGCGGTGCCTTCGCTGGTACATTCCTGGGGCTTTGGCAGGGATAGCAATGTTGAACACACCATTCAATATCAGTGTCTAGATTTGGCCACCATACATAATTCCTAGCCAGTGACTTCATCTTGACTATTCCGGGATGACACTCATGAAGTTCCTCCATTACCCTGGAATGCAGATGTTGCAGAATCACTACGCGGCATCGCCACAATATGCATCCGCTGTCCCCGCTAAGTTCATTTTTACGTGCCACGTAAGAAACATAGGGAGGGTCCCCATCAGGTAGTGATTGCCATCCAAGCTGTATGGCTTGGAGAACTCTCGAAAGGACTGGATCACGTCTTCTGTAGGTGCAAACATGGTTGGCATCGACGGGAAAGTCCTCCAGATGATCCATCAAGGCGATCACACTGCCAGGTAACGATGGGTTGGCGACCAAATCGGGCAATGGTAGACGGCTCATGGCATCTGCGTTGGCAATGCCATATCCGGGTTTATACTGAATGCGGTCATCGTAAGCAGAGAGTAGCAATAACCATCGTATAATCCTGGGTGGTAGCGTGTCGGACGTTGCCTTAGTTGGACCAAACAGGCTAATCAGTGGTTTGTGATCAGTATAGACAACAAAGTATCGTCCAAATAGGTATTGGTGGAACTTTTTGACTCCAAAGATTATTTCTAAACCTTCCTTGTCCAACTGACTATAATTCTTTTTGCAGAACATAATGTCCTGGAGGCAAATGCCACTGGTTTCTCTGAACCATCAGGCATAACATGAGACAGCACTGCCGCCACACCGTACTGACTAGCATCACACGTCAGTACGATGTCCTTATCAGGATCATAGTGAACTAGTACATTTGACGCTTGGAGCAGGTCCTTTGACTTCTGGAAAGCTGCTTGTTGTGTAGTACCCCAGTTCCACAAGACTCCTTTCTTCAGCATGTGATAGAGAGGACCCAAAACATTGGATATGCTTGGGATATAGCGGCTGTAGTATTGCAATATGCCGAGGTAGACCTTCAGTTCCGTCACGTCTCTTGGCACTGGTGCATCCTTGATCGCTCTGACTTTATACTTGGTTGGATGTAGGCCTTGATCGTCAATTCTGTGGCCCAGGTGTGTTACTGATGGTGCCATGAACTCACACTTGTCGAGCCTTAAATGGAGGCCGGAGTCCGATAGCTTTTTCAAGACTCCCTCTAGGTTGGGTAGCTGCTCGGCTTCTGTTGAACCGGTGACCAGGATTTCATCCTGATAAACCAAAATGTGCCATTCTGCAGCAAACAAACTGTCCATACAACGCTGATATATACCTGGGGCAGACTTCACCCCAAAACTCAGTCAGTGGTATTTGTACAGGCCACGGGGCGTGTTGATTGTCAGGTATTTCTTCAATTCTTCCTCTAGAAGAAGTTGAAGATATGCTGACTTGAGGTAGAGTTTGCTGAAACTTTGGCCTCCACTCAACTTAGCGTACAGATCATCAATCCGTGGGATCGGTAGTTGTCTAGTGCTGAGCATCTGTTGACTGTCATTTTATAGTCACCACAAAGATGAATAGACTGATCAGCTTTGACAACGGGGACAACAGGTGCAGCCCAATTTGAGTATTGAACTGGCTCAATGATCCCAAGTTCCTGGAGTCGATCGAGCTCTTTGTCAACCTTTTTGCGCAGAGCAAAAGGAACTGGTCGAGCCTTACTCGGTTTAGCATTAGCAAAATCGGTTTAGCATCTTTGTCAGTTTATCAGAATAACCCCACAAAGTACCGAGCTCATCGTTGAAGATGTCTGGATATCTGACCAGGACTGCTTCAAGTGGGTTTTGATGCATTGGTTGCACGAAATTGATGAATCTGCTTCCAGTTGAGTTCAATTACCTCCAACCAGTTCCCACCGAGAAATGATGGTCCATCACCTGGGATGACGTAGGTTGAACTTACGATTGCGCAACTCACGTTGACATCACAAGTTCCACGGGGTTTGATCTGTTCACCGGTGTAGGTAGAGAGCAGATGGGACGTCCGGTGCAATTTGGGCCGGTGAGGTTCACGCCACAGGTTGTTGAAAGCAGCTTGGCTGATGAGCGAAACAGCACCACCTGTGTCAACCTCCATTTCCAAACGTCGATTGTTGATCCCGACGAGAGCCTGAGCCTGAGAGGTTCTGCTCTGTTTTTAGAGAATACATGAAATATGTGATGTGCATCGTGCATCTCTGAGATATCACCAGAAGCAGACGTTGCCTCGTCAGCATACAACTCTGAACCAATGAGGTGTGTCTTTGTACCACCCGCTTTCTCTTTATGTTTGCGGGAGAGACAAGCTGGAGCGATATGGCCACTCTTGTGGCAGAAATGGTATGTGGCATTTTTGTAGCGACATTCATCTGGTGAATCATCAGCGATGACACCTGTTGCTCCCATATCTCATTTGTGATGGACGTCCGGGTCTGGGATTCATTTTCCAGCGCTGTGCTGAAGGTTGTTCGACACGATTGATGGTGTTGTTGGTCTGTGCCTGACCGTAAGAAGAGCGAGCGATGCCGATGTCAGCAACGTTTTTGTCCGCACTCTCCATGGCAATGGCAATGTCCTTGGCTGTCGTAAATTTGAATGTCCATTCGGCTAACAGGCGGCGACATATGCGATCATCCGCAACACCAACAACAAGCAGGTCCCGCAGTTGCAGAAGACTCGCATAAGTGTGAACGCTTCTTAAGCTCTGCAATAAATTCGGAAATTGACTGTCCTGTTGCCTGACGGCTCATATAGAAATTGACACGTTGGACAATAACTGACGGGGTTGGGTTGCAGTGATCCATTAGAGCCTCCACGAGTTCCGAATATTTCAGGTCCCTAAAGGGCCTGGGCATGTCCAAATTCTTCAACAACGTGTATGTCTCTGTGCCACATACCGTCAGTAGGACTGCTTTCATCTGTCGCTTGTCCGAGATACCATACGCCTCGAAGTAGAACTCCAAACGTTCAGCATACGTCTTCCAATCACCTCCATGGGTGTTGATTTCATCGATGCGGCCATATGACATCATCATGGATTCCTTCGTGAAAAAGAAACTTTTTAAAAATCGGAGAATTTCACGAACTGGGTGAATGCCACGGGTAATTAAAGTTTCCTCTGAAGGTTTATCCTCATCACCATGTGTTGTTCCACCAAAAGAACACCAATTCAGCTCAATTCAGAGTGGTTTTTATTATGCGAGGAACAAGCACAACGTTGTTTCCCAGGCCCGCCAACCTGGAAGTCACGTGTACATCCGTATCCGCTTCATATATGTTGTCGAAGGTGACGTCTAGATGTTGCATACATCACAGATATCCTGTTATGTATCGTTTTTGTCCCGATCTCCCAATGGTGAAGAATCACTTTAAAATTCTAGTAGCTGGATCCGAATCCGGATCTTCACCAAAATCTAATCATTTTGCCCTCGTCACATACGCTACATCTCTACCAAATTTCGTCTGAATCCGTCCACAACTTTTTGAGATATTTGTTCACAAACAGACAGACAGGGGTGAAAACATAACCTCCATCTACCTTTGGTGGTGGAGGTAATTACTTCTATAGTTTTATTATATCAAATATAATGTTAAATCATGATTGAATTGAGATATTATCAAACTAGCGAACCATCGTCATCTGTTCACTTCCGGATCCGGCAGCAGCTCCATAACGATCACATTTCAAAATTATTATTTTATTGAGAAATTTTTGAAACCTCCTACCTACCTTACAACACCCTCTGGTACCGCAAAACGTTCCACAGATGGTTATTATATTTCCTTTTAGTAAAATATGCAACTGTAATGGTTACTAAACACATCCCCCTGTCATGTGACCAGATCCTCAGCTCCGATTGGTGTACGTTTGTGGGGACATAGGGACTGACAGACGCTGTTCTAGACGGCATTGGTCTATGGGCTATGCTGTAAAAAGTACAGGACAATGGTAACTACATCTTCAGGGTTTCCTTTCCTTCGATTATCTTTCAAATCTCCATAAAAACGTTATTCTGGGAAACGTGACAATAGCAGAAAAATTACACACCAAGAAGAATATTTGACAACAGTTTGTGATGGATGATGATTTTTCCAGAAATAAAAGATGGCTGCAGGGCCAGCCAGGCATTTGTTGTCATGCTTGTAGATTTATTGAAGGCGATTAGCAGAATTTATTTTTCAAATATATTTGTACTGACAGGTACACTGCTTGAGGGTTTTTTTTTTTGGTTTTTTTGTATACAGGATCGAGGCTCGTGAAAGAGCTAACATTAATCACACAAAAAAACATCAAACGGACACATAAAATATATAATAAGGGAAGCGCTAGACAAGATGGGGAGCGGTAGACAAGATGGGGAGCGGTAGACAAGATGGGGAGAGAAGGGGAAGCACACAAACACAACATTTGAGAGCAGGGACATCTGTGGGAGGGAGAGGGCTTGTGAGGAGGAGGTGTGGGAAGGGGGGGGAGGGAGAAATATAAAATACAAGGATACTGCAAGGACTTCCAGGAAAGAATTTGGTATTTCAAACAAGTGGATCTGGGGTGAAATTAGTGGGGGTAGAAAAGATCAAGATTTTGGATGGGGGAAGATAAGAGATGGTGGTGAACAGCTGTTTTAAAGACTTGGAGGGTGGAGTGGGATTGAAGAGAGTGTGAGAGTTTGTTCCAAAGGCGGGAGAAAAGAGGAATGAAAGAGTGAAGGTGAGCAGAGAGTCTTGATTTTGGCAGTTTTTCATAAGAGGGTTGCAGGCAGATCTTGGACGACTTGTAGGAATATTTGGGGGACAGAGCCCAGAGAGAGCTGGGGGGGCAAGGCTGGAGAGGAGTCGGTAGAAGACAGAAAGACCACCAACCTGTCTGCGGTGAGTAAGTGAATGGCCCTCGGAGTTAGCTTCATCGCGGGAGATTCCAATGATTCTGAAAGGTTTGGTTTCAACAGCGTGAAGATGAGCTAGGTGTGAGGCAGGAGCACCGGCCCAGAGGGTTGTTGTTACCCTCTGGCGACTGGCTAACAACTCGGCGACTGGCTTTGGAGGCCAGCTTGGAAATGTGGTTTTCCCAAGAAAGATCATGGGGGATAGTGAGACCCAAAAGCTTGAGTGACAGAACTTCTTGGAGAGGATTGTTTAGAAAGTAGATGGGAGGGTTGTCCAGTCGGTCTTTTCGGAGAGACATAGTGAGAGTGTGAGATTTGTCAGGATTGAAAGACATGTTCCAAGGTTGAGAGTAACAACAAGGTTGTTACGAGGTTGAGAGAGATTGAGATGGAGAAGGAAGCTGAGGAGATGAGTAAGTGAGGGTAATGGAAAGAAAATCATCTGAAAATGAATGTTGGCCATCTTAAGATGTAGGTTTATCAATGTTGTGGGGGAGTAATAATTTAGTGAGCAAGATTACATGGAGACGTGAGCATGACATAAGTTGTAACATAAGTTAATTTGGCTTGTGTTTTCAGTTTCCATAGGTTTCAGTCAGAGATGACAAGTCTGTGCTCAGAGATTAGTATATTCACATTTAAGAGGCTCCTGGAAACAAATGGATATAAGTGAGTATTTTCAAGATAAAACAACCGAAATTTCAACGACACTTGGTAGAGAGCATACCTCTGCCAGGCTGAACAGTTTACGTTTTGTATCCCACTGATAGGCCGGATCTGGATTCCCACTTGAACTAAAATCGAATCAGCTTGGTCTTGGCAACTAACCAAGTTTTGTCATAGCTTGTCCACAACTTTTTGAGATACCGTTTTATACAGGGTGAATCAAAAGTAGCGCCCGCGCCAGATTTCTGTTTTTTTCGGCTGTCAGATTCTTTCTGGGATGTCATGTTGTTAATAATTGTCTTGCTTATTATTAATTTTCTTAATTTATTTATTTTTATTTTTGTTTTGCAGGTTATTGCTGAGAGTTTGGAAAGTCACTGAAGCTGCACCAAATTGAACCATGAATTACCTTACAATGAATCAACGCATTGCGGCCGTGAAACATTACTACAAATGTAATGAACAACCAACGATGGCGGCATGCCGTTTGGCACAGGAATTCGATATTAACCCACCCCAGGGAAGAAACATATGACTGATTGTCGAGAAATTTGAAGCAACAGGGTCGGTAGCCACTGCAAAGACGTCCGGTCGTCCGAAAACGGCAACGAATGTAGCTAAGGCTGAAGAAGCCATCAGGAGACTGGAACAAAGTCCGCAAAAGTCAACTTGCCGTTTATCTGCAGAGTTGGAAGTGAGCCAATCAAGTGTTATCCGTATCCTTCACCAGAAAAACTGGAAACCTTACATTTCACGCTCACTACATGCCCTTCATGATGGAGATGACGACCGGCCTCTACAATTTTGCGAAAAGTTCTTAGCTAAACTTGACGAAGAGGACACAATGCTAGACAACATCTGGTGGTCAGATGAGGCATGTTTTAAGCTTAATGGCACAATTAACAGACACAATTGTGTCTACTGGGCAGCAGAGAACCCAAGAGTGACAGTTGAGAAGGAGGTAAATTTACCTGGCATGACAGTTTGGGCAGCCATATCTCCATTAGGGATAATTGGACCCTTTTTCTTTGAGGGATCTGTCACTGCAGAAATTTACCTGGATATGCTGCAAACCTTCTTTTGGCCCAGGGTACAAGATCAGGACTGTTATTTCCAGCAAGATGGAGCTCCACCTCATTATGGACGTCATGTTCGTCAGTGGCTTGATGAAAACTTTCCCGGAAAGTGGATCGGCCGCCCTGGTCCAATTGAGTAGCCGGCACGCTCCCCAGACCTTACACCTCCAGATTTATTTCTTTGGGGGCTCATGAAAGACCTTGTTTATCGTGAAAAGTCTCGTACCATTCAGGAATTGAAGGCTCAAATCACTGCAAAGTTTGAGGAAATTGATATCGAACTCTACAAGCGTGTGTGCCACTCTGTGCCTGCTCGGCTGCAATTGTGCATCGATCACGAGGGAGGGCACTTTGAAAATTGCAAGTAAAACAGCTTGGTACACTTCCGTAATAATTTCCCCCCGAATTAATGGTTAGATAAACATGTCATTCATTTATTTATACCTTCTTGTACACTAATACAAATGTCAAACAAACAATCAACTGACAGAAATATATATTTATATATAAACATAAATCGGGTGCTACTTTTGACTCACCCTGTATATCGTTTTTAGTCCAATCATTCAATTGTAAAGAATCAATTAAAAAATTAATTTATCCGGATCTTCCCCAAAATCGAAGCAATTCGTCATTCTCACGCACCCAACTTGTCCACCAAATTTCGTCCGAATCCATCCATAACAATTTGAGATATCCTGCTCACAGCCAAACAAACATACAAACAGAGAGGGATGGCAACATGACATTCGTCCACCTTCGGTGGCGGAGGTAATTTAAAGACTAATTATGTGAAACATTGCAAAATGCATGCAACAACCTCCCAATGGAATCTCCCCAGAAATTGCAGGAAAAAATTCCCAAAAATTTTACCTTATTTTTGAATACAATTTTATTTATTCTTTATTATTATTATTTATTTATTTTTAATATTTATTTAATTTAATTTAATTTTAATTTTTTAATTTTTAATTTTATTTAATTTTTATTTAATTTTATTTATTTTAATATTTACTTTAATAATTATTCATTATTATTAGAATCATTATTTTTGAATTTGTATAAATTTTACAATTATTATTTGCAAGAATTTTACATTATCTGATATTTTACATGAAAAAGGTCGTCACACCAGATGGACATTTCAGTCGTGCTATTGTAAAATACAATTCATTTTTGTTTCTTTAATAAACATTATCATTATAACACCTTTTATTCATCAAAGTATGCCAGTGTGACAATGTTTATTTTAAAGGTTACCAAAGACATTGACACAGTATGAGATATATTGGGTTCCATTGCACAGAACTTCAACACAAGAGGAGGCCATGAGGCCCATAAAGCCTGCGCAACTCAGTCGGAAATCAAAGTTCCGACTTCCCAGGGCCGAGCTCCCAGAATCAAATCGTTGACCTTCAACCATTATGCCTCCGAGTCTGAAAAAAAATAAAATAATAATAATAATAATAATAATATATATATATATATATATATATATATATATATATATATATATATATATATATATATATATATATATATATATATATATATATATATACATATATATAGTATATATATATACATATATATATATATATATATATATATATATATATATATATATATATATATGGCAGTGTTGGTCATGAATGTCAATGACGATGTCACTGAATAGAATAGTAATTTAGCAAAGCCTTCTATTATTTCACATATAATTTCATATAGGTTAATTGCTAATAGCTAAGAAGCCAAGGCCAGTCTTATCCAATTCTTAATTTAGACCTAGTCATTTGGGGTATTGGGTTCTTATGTTACTCATATCTACTGTAAATATTGCAATGTTAAAATTCTCAGGACTATGTGCACTACAACTAGTCAAGACTCAGAAAGAATGTATCTGAGGTTCACATTTATCATATTCATTTATTTCTTTTTTTGTATACAAGATCGAGGCTCGTGTAAGAGCTAACATCAATCACAAAAATACAAAAACGGACACACAAAATATGCAATAAAGGGAGCCGGAGACAAGATGGGGAGAGAGAGGGAATCACACAAGTACAACAGCAGAGAACAGGGACAACAGAAGATCTGTGGGAGGGAGAGGGCTTGGTGGGAGGAGGCATGGGGAGGCGGGGATGTCATTAAAGGCATGGGCGGACATTGATGGGAAGGGAAGTTATATCCTTCATGGGAAGGCGGGGAATTAGACATTGATGTCTAATCTCGGCCACATTTTTAAAAGGAGTTGTGTTCATAAATGTCATGATGTGGACAAGCCATATGGGGCTGCCATCTTGTTGTGATTTTGTCACTGATCTCACGAGACCTCATAAAGGAATGAGAGTTTGGGTGCGGAATACGGCTTCCTGTTGCTCTTTGACCGACACAGTCTCCCCAATTTGGTGATACATATCTTGCATGTAACGTGAATCCAAAATGGCCATGGATTTGTGAGCATTCTCAAAACAACCTATGACTCTCACTCAAGCAAAGCGTAAATGCTTTGAACAGCTAATTTTTTGAGAAATGCCAGATTATACTATCCATGAAATTACCAAATAATTTGATATCCATGTTGGAAGTATGCAGGCGGTTGAAATTCAATAAGTTAATGCAATGCGGATACCAAAGGACCTTATATTTTATTAAAAGGTATTTTTTGTGTGTCATTGCAAACAAAGGTCCTGGAGCACTGAGTGTGAGGTGCTATATATGACTTCGTGACAAATTTTGTAACATGGGACCAGAGTTGAGTTCATCACTTTAATGTCAGAGAAAAAAACCTGCAGGACCCAAAATATTCCTGCAGGACACACAAGAACTGCATCTCTGCTCACCTTCACTCTTTTGTTCCTCTTTTTTCCCACCTCTGGAACAAACTCCCTCACTCTCTTCAATCCCACTTCTCCTTCCAGGTCTTTAAAACAGCTGTTCACCACCATCTCTTATCTTCCCCCATCCAAAACCTTTATCTTTTCTACCCCCATTAATTTCACCCCAGATCCACTTCTTTGAAATACCGACTTCTTTCCTGGAAATCCTAGCAGTGTCCATGTGTTTTTTTACCTCTCCATCCCCCCTTTTACCTCCTTTCCCATGCCTCTTTCCCCCAATCCCTCTCCCTCCCACAGATCTCCCGATGTCCATGTTCTCCACTGTTGTGCTTGTGTGCTTTCTTCTCTCTCCCCATATTGTCTCCCCCTCCCTTTATTATTTTATGTGTCCGTTTATGTTTTTTGTGTTTAATGTGCTAGCTCTTACACGAGCCTCGATCTTGTATCCCCCCCCAAAAAAAGAAGAAGCAAGCCAGCTTTGAGTGGTGATGTTCTTGGTCCCCAATGAAAAATAATTCAAAGTCATGGCATCACTTTCTGATACGAAACCCTGTCTCTGAAGCAACAATTAATCCAAATAGTTTATAGTCCGGCTGCGAATCAAACCATGGCTAGACAATTCAAAAGTACGTGGGTGCGCTACCTCAGCACCATCCTGTCGGACACGCTTTATATAGGAGATAAATAAATCTTTAGTGTTCAATTAACACTAAATATGTGTCCAAGTGACATACATTGTGGTGTATTAAATGTGAAAAAGCTTTTAGAGCGAGATTTACACGAGTATTCCAAATAAATCACTGGAAACCGCGAAGAATAACAAGGCATGATGGTTTGGATCAATGGTTTCTGCCTTTTGCATTTGTACCTTTACATTAAATAAGGCTATTTTATGCATTTTAAAAATTCCAATTGTTTCAAAAAGGTGAATAATTTAAACATAACAAGAAATAAATTGCTCACCAAAAACCTTACAAAATTTTGCATAAATTATCTTTTTTTTAAATTGAAGACTAATGGAAAATGGCCTCAAAGTAAATTGAGATCTGGAACAGTCCAAGGAGGAATGATTGTTAAAAGCAGAGGCAATCGTTCTGCTACCTTAGCCAAAGTATCATCACCCATTACCTATTCCAAAGAAGGTTCGTGGCAGTTATATCCACAAGTAAATTAAATCAGATGAGACTGTCATCTTCACACATTCTCTCATGAAATGTCAAAGACGTCAGTTGTGAATCCTGGGGTACACTTTCATATCTTTCTCCAGACTTACGAAACGCAGGATAAATCGATGCACCTTTGAAAACAGGTTTCACTGCTGAAAATTGAATTCTCTCACAATTCATTGGAGACTCCATTCTTAGAAGTTTCTGCTGCTTTTTATCTTTAGTAGACAAGCATTTGGCCATTTACTGCTGGTTCGGGTGGAAGGTAATCTGTAATTTTGTTTGTGAAAAAGCAGGAACGGATTTAACTCCTCAGGATATTAACTCGTCATGCAGCAAGGCCTTTCATTATGAAAGGAATTCTATTGATGATGCACATCTCGTACATGAATGCAGGTGAAATATTTCAACCGGTCAGTCAGAATCATCAACAGCGTGTCCCTATTCTTCTGGTAGACTGATGCTATGCACATCCAACTTGTAAGCATAACCTGTACTTGATATGAAATGTGTGAGCTGGTAGTATATAGTTGAGCTTGTCATCTGAGTTTGATTAACAAGCTAATAAGGGGCTGTCAGGAAAGCCTGGAGATGTTGCACACACACACATATATATATATATATATATATAAAGCTCTTTCTAACCACTGATCCTCTGACTGATTGTAATGTTCAGTGCCTTCTGGGTGTGGTAGAAAGCTGAAATTTGGCGTGCCGATGGACATCAAAGCCATTACAACCAGAAAAATTGCAGAACAATCGGAAAGCGGGTGTAAAAGAGAATTTGGGGGTGGGGGGGGGGGGGGGGGGGGTGAAACTCTAAACGCGTCCTTAAAAAAAAAGAAATGTCAATCGATATCTAGCATTAAAAAATAGTAATTCCTATGACTGTAAACTGTGAAAACAAAAATTTTAATGGAAATTTACATAAAAACCATAAACACGTCCGTAAAATAAATAAATAAATGAAAAAAAGAAACTGATATCTTGCAGCAGGTCGGTGATGCTTGCCTATTATCATAGAACTTCTATAAAGTACCTACATATGGAACACGGTTTGTTATTGCTTACACAATGTGTATATCAGTTCAAATACATTTACTTCTTCATGCAGCTGCATGAAGCAAATTGGCGCCCCTTTATATGAACATTTCTAGAGCATTACTTGGTTCCTCCACAGAACACAAGGGTAGTGTGTTCTGTACCACACACACATATATATATATATATTACTTACTTACTTACTGCGTCGAGCTAGCTCGGCATTCCATGACACGTTTCTTCCATTCATCTCTGTCACTCATGGCATTAGGTAGTTCGTTAACCGGACACCCAGTATCATTTGTAAGCTGATCTATACATGTTTTCGCAGGTCTCCCTGGTGCCTGTTTGCCGTGAGTTGGTAACCAAAGTAAAACATCGCTTGCGAGCTCATCTTTGTTTCTCCAGCAGTGCCCAGCGAATCTTAATCTACGTTGACGTATGGTTACACTGATTGGTGGGATTTTTGCATACAATTCATATTTTGCCGGGTGCTCTTTCCATGAGATGTTAAGGGCTGCTCTGAGCATGCGAGTGAATGTACCATCCAGGGCCTTTTCTAGTGACGATGTCAAGGTCCATGTAATTGCCCCATATACAAGAACTGATTCAACAGCTGCTCCAAAGAAGTTTCGTTTCAGCTCTATTGGAAGCGCAGATTTCCAAATCTTGGCTAGACTGTTTAAAGCTCCCCAAGCCTTTCCAAGTCTGATGACGACATCTCTTTTTGTGGAGGCGATGTTGCTTCCCAGGTCTGTGAATTCGTCAACCTTTTTGATGTTTTCACCAGTGAGTGATTTTATGTCAACAACTTGATCTTGATCAAGACTGATGTGCTCTGTCTTCGAGGCATTTATGTAGAGACCAATTTGGCTGGCTACTTCTTCAATCTTGTGTAGTAGTGTCGCTGCATCATTGTTATAGTCTGCTAGATCAAACAAGATCATCTACATAATCTGCATCTGTAATCTTCTTGGATGGGTATCGCCGACTTTTCTGTTTACTTAGGGTAAATCCAAGTTCATTGTTGGTGTCTATTGCTTTGCGTAGCACATAATCGAGACATGTTATGAATAAGTAGGGAGCGAGGGTATCACCCTGTAAAACTCTGCCATGATGTCAAAACAGTCTGTATCGCCATCAGGTGATCGGACTATTGCATGCGAGTTCTTATACAGCATCATGATGGCATTAACTGTCTCCTGAGGTATCCCGAATGCTAGCAGTATCTCCTTCATCTTACCTCGATGGATGGAGTCGAAAGCTTTCGAGAAATCAATAAATAGGAAAACAGCAGGAAGATTTTTTTATCTTTAACGCCTTCAAGAAGACGTCTAATAGTAAGGATTTGCCCGGAGGTCGATCTACTAGTGCGAAAGCCATTTTGATTTTTTCGCAGAACTGGTTCTATATGCGGTCTGATTCTGTTTAATAACATCAGGTTGTATATTTTGGCCGCTATTGATGTTAGAGTGATTCCTCGATCGTTTTTGGTAAGCCCTAGGTCGCCTTTTTTCTGGAAAGGCAATATACATCCTTCTGTCCATCTATCTATTGGATCTTGATGGTATACAGCATTACATAAATTCAGTAAAATCTCATCGAATTCACCTGGTTTCCAAATCTCGGCTGGAATGTCATCTAGACCACAGGCTTTCCCGTTTTGAATGTTTTTAAGAGCTTTATGGAGTTCATCTATGGTGAAAGGACCTTTTTTGATGTAGAGTTCATCTGAAATCACAGGAGTTATTACTTCATCCTTGATTGTAGGTGGCTTCCCTAATAAGCTTTGGAAATGCTCTTGCCAGAGTTTCAATCGTTCTTCTTGGCTGGATGCTTTTAGTTTGGATTTGTTTACGCATTTCCGTCCGCTTATCTCGTTTACAGTTTTCCAGGCCACAGCAGATTGCTTGTTACTCGTAGCATTATTTATCATATCAATTTTTCTCTGGAGATAGTCAATCTGTTCTCTCTCATAAGAATCGGTAAGTGCAGTTCGTGCTTCGTTGTAATTCCTGATGTTTTCCATTGAAGGTGCAGAGTTTTTAATTTCTGCCATTTTGTGTAGCTCTTTGCGTTTCCGGCATATTTCCTCTGTTTCCGATGGGATCCGACTTTTCCTCTTTGGTTTCAAAGGAATGGTACCAGAAGCAGACTCTCTGCAGGCTGTCTCAAAATTGGCAAACGTTTTATTCGGCGAGTTTGTTGTATTTTGTTCTTGAAGAGCAGAAAATCTATTTTTCAAACAAAGTGAAAAGGCGACACTAATCTGTGTGTTTTTTTTGAGACAAGACCAGTCATAAAGTGGTTTACTTTTTGATTTCATTTTATTTGCTCGAAGGCTCAAGCGGCCCCTTGCAGATACAATGCGATGGTCTGATCCTACGCTTATAAAAGAGTTGAATGCTCTGCAATTTCTGACACTGTTTTCCATTTCCGATTAACAATAATGAAGTCAAGTTGTGCTTTTGTTCCATTTGGTGCTGAATGTGTCCATAGCTGTCCTGGTCTCTTCTGGAAAGTGGTATTTGCGCATAAAAGGTTATTGTCTTTTAAGAAGTTTTTCAACATTGTGCCATTTCTGTTAGTGCGAACATGATATGAAAATTTAAAGCCTTCTGATGATCCGAGTTGTGCATTAAAATCCCCTCCAAGAGTTAACATGTGATGTTTCGGTACCTGTCTGGTTACTGATGATAGGTCTTGATAGAATCTCTCAACTTCTACTTCATCGTGTACATTTGTGGGACTATAACAACTAATTACTGTTGTTTGAGGGTTTCCATTAAAAGTAGCTATCATAATTCTCGATGATATCTTTTCGACTTTATTGAGAGCTTTGTATGCGTGGGGACTAACAAGCATACCTACTCCACCAATAGATGCATTTACGCTATTTTTCCAGGCAGAAGAGGTTATTAGTGTCCAATTTTTGCCAACATGTTCTTCTTTTATCAGCATGTCATCATGTATAAATCGATGTTCTTGTAGGCAGATGTGTGTGTGTATATATATATATATATACAGTATATATATATATATATATATATATATATATATATATATATATATATATATATATACATACATATATATATATATATATATATATATATATATATATATATATGTGTGTGTATATATATATATATATATATATATATATATATATATATATTGTAACGATTTTGAGAAGTGTGTAACGGTTTTTTGAGAAGTGTAACAATTTTGGAGGAAGTGTAACGAATGTGAAAACGTTACAATGTGAACGTTACAAACGTACGGTACCACCCTGTTAATGTAAATAATGGTCGCAGTCAGCGTCCTAGTTAATTGCATGGAATATACACGCAGGTCACGATATATCTTTTAAATAGTGTATTTCCTTATTCCATGTAGGCTAAGTATGTGTTTTCCCACTAGATTGACTTTGCATTGTATCAAACAAAATAAGCGTAGGCCCTTCCAATTTCCCCAAAACCTCCCTTCCATTTGCCTTCCGCATTTTGGTCGGTTTTTCTCTTCAACCACCATTGGCCACGAGGTAAGGTTGGAGAAGAAAGGTGTGTCTCCACCTCGTCAGAAGAGGGAAGGAGTGAACCGGCCCTAACAGCCAATCAACACCGCGGTGAGTGACCCGGTAGGCGTGCCCTCGGAGTCGGCGGCTTGATTTCGCCCGAGGTGATAAAAGCGCCTGCAGGGGACTGCTTAGAGAGATGAGCTGGAGCCTGGAGATGACCCTGGGAGAGGAGCAAAGAGGCTGCACCAAAGAGAGGCGGTGAGATGCGAAACGCTCCAAGCCAAAGAGGAGAGGTACTCGGAAAGGAAACCAGCTTTGGAGAGACGCGCTGAAAGGAGGGAGACGGCTCCACCAGGAAGAAGAGGAGCAGGTGTGCCGAGCCAGCGCGTGACGTCTACAGCAGCGGATACGCGACGGAGGATTTTCCCGCCAAAAACCGCGAGGAATTGAGAGCTGCTACCTCCGGCCTGGCCTCCCTCTCCAGCAATCTACCTCAAGCCCTACCTGCCTGCAATATCCCCCCGTGTAAGTGTGAACGTCGTCTGTCCTACTCGTTGTCTTGGGGTTAAGTAAAAATGAATAGGGTAAGTTAAGGATTCGCTGTGTCACTGTTTCTTCCATCCTTTGCTGGTGTGCGTATAATAAATCTGTTCTTCCTCCGTATTCTTCTTCTTCTTTTTCATTCTCTTGCGATCGCTTTAGAGATTTCCCGATTGAATATCCGTGGGGCGATCTGGTCAACGTCGGGTGAAATCGGGTTTTAATCGGGGAGTAACTGTTCGGACGCGGTTAAATACACCACCGCTCGGTCAATATAACATCTAAAAGCCGCGTCTGTAACAATTGGTGTCAGGAGTGGGATTCGAACCTGGGACTAAATTTGTTAGGCCCAAATTTTGGAACACCAATTGTACTATTAGAGTAACAATTGGTGTCGAGGAGGGAGATCGGACCCGAAGCGCGCTTAACGCGCTCAAAATTACAAGCTGCCGAAATTTATTTTGTTTTATAAAGCAAAACCCGAATTTTGAGATCGCGCCATGGACAATCAAGGCGATCGGATGTCGGTGGGAGAGATAGACAGGGTGGAATCGACCCAGGACCTCGGGGAAATGTATGTGGAGGAAAGGGAGGAGGAGAAAAATGGCAATGTGGTTGCGGAGGTTTCAGACGCACAGAATGGCGCCCTCGCGCACGTGGTTGAGGGGGCCACGGTCGCGGAACCAATGAGCGCGACCCAAATGCAAGCCTTCATGACCCAATTCATGGTGGAAATGCAGAAAAATAACGATAGTGAGAAAATGGAAAGCAGAAAAATGGGGGCCCTTATGGACAGGCTAGAAGCCAAAATGGGACAAATGGGGAACCGGATGGATGCTCAGGGTGAGCGATTGGAGGGCCAAATGGGGGTAATGGGAAACCAAATGGGGGTAATGGGAAACCAAATGGGGGTAATGAGGGACGAAGCGAGGGGTACCGGTGAGGAGTTAGACAAGAAATTTGGGAAGTTAGACAAAAATTTTGAGGGGTTAGACAACGGGATAAAAGAGGTAAAGAATGGGTTAATGGGGGTAGAAAACAGAATGGCCGCTCAAGAAAATCAAATGGAAGGGATGCAAAAGGGGTTAGAGGGGGTAGAAAATAGAATGGCTGCCCAGGAGAATCAGATAGAGGGAGTGAAAAGTGGGTTAGAGGGGTTAGAAAACAGTATGGAAGGCAAATTGAGGGACATGAGGGACCAAGCGGAAAGGGAAGTTAACCAAATGGGGCAGCAGATAGAGGGGGTCAGAATGGGGGTAGAAACCAAACTGGATGCTCACAGGGAGGAAATGGAGCAGATGAGGGTGGCATCTGGGCAGGAGATGCAAGTGATGGGAGAGGAGATCAGAAAAGGGGTAAGTGAGGAGGTTTCGGGGCTGCGCGAGGAGGTAAAGCGAGGCGAAAAGCGTATAGAGAAAGAGGTGAGAAATAATACGGCAAAGTTACAGGGGGGAATAGAAGATCTGACGAAAGGAGTAGAACAGCTGACAGTGGGACAAAAGGAACTAGCGGACCAAGTGGAAAAGAACACTGCAATCATCGGGGGTTTAAAAGCAACACAAAAGGACATTAAAAATGAATTAATAGCGACGCAGAGGCAATGTCAGATGGTACGGGAGGAACTGACAATGAGGGCGGACGAGGTGACAGAGATAATGGAGACAAAGGACCGGCAGGTGAGGATGCACATCGAAACGGTTAAGGTAGCCTTAGAGGACGAACTTGAGGAGACGCACCGAGAAATAAAAGAGGTTAAACAAAAAGTAGAGGAAGTGGAAGAGGGGGTGAGTGAAATTAAGAAGGGACGGACAGAAACTAAGAGGGAGATAAAGGAGGAAGTCATGGAATATGTACAAGGTCTGTGTTCAAATCATGATGTGATGCTCACTAACCAAATAAAGAGTTTGCAGGTGGCAGAGGAGGTGAGACGAAGTACGGAGGTGAGTGGCAATGTATATGATGTTAGGAAAGCTTCAGTCGGCTTGGGGATTGGTTTGGATCCGGGTGTTCGTGAGAGGCCGTTGGTGAAGTGTGCGACAGGTATGGTGTGCGAAAAAAGAGGTGTGCGAGAATGTCCGACCATGGGGTGTGTGAGGAAAAAGTGCACGCCGAGGAGTGAGTGTGCCGTCAAGAGTGAGTTGGTCGAAGCGCGTGTGCGAGGGAGCACAGGGAAGCGCGGTGTGGTGAGTGTTACGGAGGAAGTAACGAAAAAGTGTGCGCGGGAGGACGCGCGAGAAAGGTGTGTAACGGACGGGTGCATGAGGAAAGAGTGTGCTGTCGAGAGTAAGGGTGAGTGCGCGACCGAGAGTGGAGGTGAGAGTAGTGAGAGTGAAACGGAGCGTGAGTTGGTTGTGACAGGTGAGCGAGGATGTACACCTGGAATGGAAGGAAGCACACCTGGGATGGTAGAGCGTGTGTGGGAAGGCACATTTGAGTTGGTAGTGAGGCACGTGGATGGGTGTGCGAATGAGAGCACACCTGTGATTGTCACAGAGGAAGTGACCGAGGAGGGGGCGCGAAGAGGTGTGTTAGTGAGGTGTGCGAGCGACGAATGTGTGCCAAAGTGTTCGGTGGTCAGGTGTGTGACCAAGTCGGTGAGCGGAGTGAGTGTACCGAGGTGTGAAAGAAAAGGTACGAGGAGAATGGGAACGGCTGCATGTATGAGCAAGAAAGAGGTAGCGTATGCATGTAAGCCTGCAGGTGAAGCGTCGACGGTAACCGGGTTAAAGGTTAGGTCGACTTTTAGCCGGATCGGGCCCTCGGTGCGTGCCGGGCTTCGCGTGCCGCGAGAACCAGCGGAGATCCGAGCCACGGCGGGTTCGAAAGGACCGCCGTGCGCGATCCACGCTGGGCCTCGCGTGGAGCGGCCGCGTCCGGGCTCCACTAGGCGGAGCGGGCAGCCCGATAGGAAGGGTCGTCATGGCGACCACTTTCTATTGAGACGTGCCGGCAGGTCGAGATCGGGACATTGGATGGCTCCACGCCGAGGTGGTGCATGGGATCTCGGCCCGGGTAAGCCTCCGTCCCTGCCCCGAATGCGGGACGTATCCAGCCGCTGGCACAAAAGAACCCGCGTTCATTGCTCGGCTGTACGAAGCCGGGCTGTAGATGTGAATTGGCGCACCGAGAGGACCTAATAAGTAGACGGGTGATGGTGATAGTGATAGTAGTGATTTGATACAAAATTTAGAAAAGTGAATAGAATTGGCAGTAAATAGAAAGCTTTTGACTTGTGGAATCTGGACGAACAAAATTGATAGTGAGAGACCCCCGATGTGGGGGGATGGCAAATCCACCATCCCTCACAGAGTGGGGGCAAATGCGCAATAGTTTATGGGGTGGCTATGACAACCGAGCCAGGGAGGGTTTGGATAATGATAGGGATCTAGAAGAGATTGACATTAGGTGACGTTAAGGTTAGTTAGTGACTGATACCTGTAGTGGGGACACAGGTAGATTAGTATGGATGATAATGACGTGGGAGCGCAATAGTTTAAAGGGACGACTGGGAAGCGCAAGTTTCAGAGGGGAGTAGTTAGCTGAGATGATGCTGTGTGTGTGAGGATTGAACAGGTGAGAATGGAACAGGTGTGATTGCACAGGTGTGCAACTGAACAGGTGTGTGGAGCAGTGTATGAGGGAGTAGTGGTGATTGCGTGTTGTGTTGACCAAATGGTCCAGGAAGAAAGGAGGGTGCAGGTGGCACCAGGTATGATTGCACAGGTGTGCAACGACAGGTGAATGAAGAACAGGTGTATGTGGCTGTGTGGAATAAATGGTAGTGTGGAATATCTGGAGTATTGGAATGGATGGTCGTGGAGTGAGTATGGTGGAAATTGTGGAGTGGAGTGGATGGTGCGAAGGTGTGAATGGGGGAAGAGTGGACCCCCATCGCGGATACCCGGGGCGGGTAGTGTAAGTGTTAGGTAGAGGGTACAGGTAAATTGTGGTTGGATATTGGCATCTGTGGTGCGGGTGACAGAATGGTATGTGGATGGGTGCGTTGGTGTTGTGGAAATGGCTGGGCGTGTAGCCTGTTAGTGTGTGTAGTTGGTTTGGGCACTCCACCACTGTAAGGATGTCGGCCAGGTGAGGCCGCAGGTGGGCTCTGGGAGCCGGTAGTAGTTGTGTGGATGGGGCCCGAGGATCCGGAGGACGGACCCGGGTAGCCCAGTGCCAGAGGGCACCAAGGGGTGACAGAGCCAGGAGAGGGGCTGTCCCCAGTTAGTTAGGTTGGGGTGAGGAGCTAGGTAAGCTCGGGTGGCAACTACAGTGGTGGAGGTGTGCAGGTGGGTAGACCTGTTGGGAGAGGTACACGTCGCAGCCCAGAAATTGTGCTAGAGCACCGGGAGATGAATCGGGGGAGTGAGACCCCAAAATTGAGGAGCACCACAGTTTGGCCAATGGGAATTGGTTATTAGAACCCGTAGTGTAAGGTGGCCAATGGATTGGCAGGGAAAGACCCCGGGTAGTGTAAAGTGTGTTAAAGTCATTTAGAGGATAGGTAGGATGAAGGATCTCCTCGCACCATCTGCATCCACTCACCTGAGGTGACAGGTACTCCACACCATGCCATGTTTTGATTATTTTTTATGATGCAAATGTTTGGATTGTGAGACGCATCATGACGTGGGTGTGACATTGTGCGTAATTCCATCTCTCCCTCCTTATGAGGATTGATGATGAATTGGTGATGGCAAATTTTGAAGTAAAGGGATTGTGGAGACGAATTTGGTATAGGGGAAATATGGGGAAGACGTGACAGTAGTGACGAATTTGTAAATGTGTAGATTTTTGTACATATGGGGTGGGAACAAGGGTAGGGTAGGTGACAGGGGGGTGACGTACGGTAGGGACGAGCTTTCTCACTTCGGCCTCCGTACGCATTTCACCTTGCATTGCCTTATTGACGTGTACCCTTGTGACCTTACCCCTCGCTCAATTGTCTTTCTTTTGTCTCCCACATGACCTGTGCGCCATTGGGTGCCGATGGGAGCGTGCGGGAGTCTGCCATTGTGTGCCCGAAACTCCCGCAACCAGCTGTCTGCATCGATGCACCACTTATGGACCACATGTCTGTGGCTGAGCACCACTGATGGACCCCATGGGTTGGGGCATGGCCCCTCTGCTGGAACCGGCCATGATGGCCCGAGATCTTGCTGGCGGTCACAGGGCACCTATGCCACACAGGTGAACCACCCATAGTCGGCCCTGTGGGCCATAAATAAAGAAGAATGGACACGTTTTGTGCATGTCATTTTATTATTGCAAATAGGCCGCCAGCAAAGAAGAAAGACAACAACTGGAAGAATACCAATGGCCAGCAGGGGGAGCCAAAGAGCAAGACACCACCAGGGGTTTGTTGGTTTATTTTTTATTATGAACTGTGGTGACTGTGCACCGATTGGTGCTTGATGGCGTTTTGGTGCTTTGGTGCATTTTGGTGCTTTCTGGTGCATCGATGCAGCACAGGCTGTCTCCCCTCCCCCCCCCCAATATAACAATCACAGGTCCTGGGTTGCGTTTTGTAAATACAAGTAGAATCACTGTAAATAATGCTCCCCCATTAGTAAGGGCATTTTATGAGATATTTCACAAATCTGTTAACTAAATTGTTACCAAAAAATTTCTTCACCAATATGTTTGTAAAGGTGTGTAATAACATGTGTTAAAATGTTGAAGTTCAACTCCCGTGGGAAACCCAGAAAAAAAGCTGTTGAATTCGGGTACCGAAAAATTATTTTCGAGAATTTTTATTTTTTTAAATCGGCCCTTAAGTAACTTATGAGGGGTCAAATAAGGGTTTTTCATGATTCTGAGTTGATTGTTAACATTTATATTTTCACTTTTACATTTACACACAAAGTAGCTTTTATTTCACATACATATATAATACTCAAGAGTTATTTCTCATTCACAATGTCAGAAGTTTCAACAGTCATTGTCTATGTCTTCTTCAGACTCAACAACATCATGACTGCAGTTTCTGCATGTAATGCCATTACAGACTCCACAGGCCGAGATGCACGTGACCCCATTCTTCTTGCAGCTGCATCGCCGGTTGCTGCAATCTCCATGACAATTACAGCTCGTGAACTGCAATAGCTCCTCAGGAGCCGTGGGGTCCAGTGTTGGAACTGGCTCATACCCATGCACACATATTGTCCATCCATAGTCACTGGGGTTCAGAGACATGCTCTGTAGAAGATTTGCCTGCTTTATTATATTCACAGCCTTCAGCCAAATCGGAAGATCAAAGGTCACTATAGCGACCCCAGCGCGCCGTATGCACTCTTTCAGAGTGGTGAAGATGGTGTTGAGGTCATTAGGGTCTCCTTCAATAACTGGGAGGAACTCGATCTGTGTGCTCTGCTTTGCATCATTAGCATGGATTCTCTTCATCCAGCCATTCCAGTTGGAGTGTGGGAACTCAGGATCGTTGGCTTTGATCACCCACCCCGCTGCCCAGAGTGTGTCACCTGGAGTGAGGAGTGGCTGATCATGAGCCAGGGAGGAGGAAAGCTCAGCGAGGGGGAGAAACATGATCGCGTTCGTTCCTATCTGTTTCCTGTTCGTAAATGGAATTAATCTTTACTTCAGTTCCTCTCAGGATCTTAGCTTTGTCGAGTGCCTTCAACTTCACCCGGGGGAAAGCTGCTGTTGTCTGTGGATCTGGCAAAGGTGGTGCCGGAGAGGTGACTTCGATCCAACCCATTGAGTGAAAGGGAGTGTTTCCGTGAATAGAGACAATGTTTAAATCTATATTGTCTCCAACAAACTGAGTGACTGCATTGTTTGTTTCCCCAACCTCCATAAAGACCACCTGATCATTACTTGACAATTCACTTTCACTGGCTGGCACTTTGGCTGTCATCACTGATTGATCCTCAAGCGCAGCATCAACCGCAACCTCATCATTGATCTGTTCATCGGTTTCCTCCACAATGGTGTCAAGAGTGCCAGAAGTATCTGGAACATCATCTCCACTCCTACTATTAAGGAAGCAGTATTTGTAGTTTTGTGTCTCCGTGTAAGACTCAGTGTATCCCAGCCGGTGGAACTTGTTGAGCATCCATTTTGACCCAAATCTATGATCAAGTTGTATGGCAAGCCCCATTTGGTGTGGCAATACTCCAGACCGAGGTCGACAGGCCTTAATAAAATTCTGCCCCCAAACGGCAACTCTTTCGTCTGTCTTGACAATCGGTCTCAAGAACATCTGAAGGCTTGCAAGAACAAGTGTCAGCTGACTATCGATGTCAGTCATACTGTGTGTGGTGGGGTATGACTTTGGACCTAAATCAATCAAGGCAATATCATTGGATATGAACTTGAGTGCCGTCTTTATGATCTGAGTCTTCTCATCTCCATGGTCAAGATTAGCATGATGCGCTCGCAGAATATTGTCGGTGCCATCTTTGAGACAGAGTACATCCGCCCTTCTTTCCTGTGTTGTGAAATACAAGGTGTCTTCGTATTTCTCTAGAAGTTTTATCTTTAGCCAATGCTTTGAATAAGAAAGGCTCTTCTCTGGTGACTGATCAAACTCCTGCAGCTTTTCATGGACTTGGTCCATGTTCATTACCCCATGCTCTAATTCTGAGTCTAACCATTCACAGAATTCAATAAAAACTGCCTCTCGCTCCTCATCAATACTCCTCTGTCCTCTCTTCCTTTTTCCTTCCTCATCAGTCTTGGACAAACTGTCACCTCTCGCAAACATAAGTTTGCATCGCAAATGGTACAGTGTTTCTTCTGCTACCAAGTCGTTGATCCCTTCCAGGCGTCCAGTGACTTCAGTGCCCCAGTCATCCCCGCGACTCCGTGCTGTCTTCAGCAAGCTTGCCTTCAGTGTATCTGCAGTCAAATTATCTGGCACTCTGTATTTCTTTCTAGCTTGTGCTGGATTATTTTTGTAGAGCTGGGCTGGTTGGTTGCAAAGAATGCATACATCCTTATACAGGAGGTCAACTGACTGTGATCTTCTAGAACTGCAGCCAGTTGATGAACTGAACTCACAAGTAGTGCGTCTTCTCTTCAACTTTGATGACTCTTTCTCTGCCTTTGATGCTTGAGCTGACTTCTTGGTGGTTGCAACAAAGTTGTTGTACAGATCATTTTTACACTTCTGGTGGTACCTCAGTTTTCCTTCCTTTTGAGCCTCCTTCATACGTTCCACAACAGTAACATTTTCGACAGTTTCTGCTTGTTTCAATAAAGTTGAGTATCCCTTTGGAGTTGCCTGTATGAGCCTTTCAGCTGGTGTATCCGAGCGTGCACAGATGAAGCAATTGAGCACAGGTGGAGTAACGTCTTCATCCATATTGCTAGACTCCATATCCATGTCCTGCAAAGTAGAAAATGAGATATATTTAGAAATTATTTTTCCACAAAGGAGTGTCTGTGGTGAAATATAAATGTTAACAATCAACTCAGAATCATGAAAAACCCTTATTTTACCCCTCATAAGTTACTTAAGGGCCGATTTAAAAAAATAAAAATTATCGAAAATAATTTTTCGGTACCCGAATTCAACAGCTTTTTTTCTGGTTTTCCCACGGGAGTTGACCTTCAACATTTTAACACATGTTATTACACACCTTTACAAACATATTGGTGAATAAATTTTTTGGTAACAATTTAGTTAACAGATTTTCATATGTTTCCCTTACTACATCGTTCATGTTGTAGTTTGAAGACAATTATGCAATTCGGTTAGCTGTGGGCGTGAGTCTGTTAGGCAGGGTGCAATGGATCAGCGGGACATATTTATTTGTGTTTTAAAACTGTCACACTCAGGGTCAGGTTAAATGTAGAGGGAACTACACCTACGTGCCACACTAAAGGTAAAAGTAATAGGCCCGGGACGTGCCTAAGAGGAGGAGGGTGCAGTGTTGTGCATATGAGAATTGTGTTTTTTTATTGTGGTAAAATATCACCATCCTTCCTCCATTTGGTGTATAAAGGTCAAAGGTCGTGCCCGTAGTTATTCCATAAACAATCACGTAGCAAATCATAGATTTCCTCCTTGTTCAGTAGTTATCTCCTTATTATGTGTATTAGATTAAGGCTTTGTCTTCCATGAATTAATACTCCATTGCACCAAATTCAAACAAGGTAGATTCCCTTCACATTCCCCTTTCGTCAATTGCCAACTGCATTGGGCGGTTTGCTGCATTCCGCTGCTGCTGTGGGGTTGTAGATTTTCGCTGCAAGACTCCATTAGCCACGAGGTCATCTCGGAGCAGAAGGTGGGAGGAGTCAGCCCAGCACCGGGAACAAGGCATGGCCTTGCCAACGCCTCCGCTAGGGGTGGGATCGGTGAGCCCTCGCGACCAATCAAGGCCGAGGCGAGCTCACCGATGGGCGTGTCCTGGAGGCCGGCGGCTTGATCGCCCGAGGTGATATATAAGCGCGCGCGGAAGCCTTTGTAAGGAGTCCTGAGAGTTGCGTCAGAGAAACGGCAGAGAGAGAGCAAGCCATTTGAGAGAGAGAACCCATCACGCAACGCCCCCACGTCAGATGCGGCACACCACAGCAGCTTGAACAAAAGGAGCTTTGAAACCACCGCGGTTTTTGACCCCGGCAGCTTTGAGCGGTGAACCAAGTTGCAGCCTCGAAGCAACGTCGCCGTACGAGAGATGGTTGAGGAGAGCCGGCGGCTGCCCAACTCGAGCCGCAATCATCCCAACCACCCGGACCCTTCCCGCCATTCGTTCCTGCCATCATCCCCCGTGTAAGTCTGATTGTTCGTCCGTCTTCTGTGTTGTCCTGGGGTTTAAGTAAGACTGTTAATAGGTAAGCTAGAGTTTCACTGTGTCCTTCTGGTCCGTCCCTCTTTCTGTCTTTATTTTCTTATTCTTCCTTCTCCCTTGGTTTCTTTAATTGTGTACATAAAAAAAACAAAAAAAAAACACATTTAGAGGCCATTTTTTCCCCGCAAGCGGGGGTTGGCCTTTTTCGGGAACTGTGGTTGTTGTTGTTTTTTGGTCCCCTTTTTGAAGCAATGTTTTATGGCCGGATGCCCTTCCTGACGCCAACCCTTTTTGCCGCCTTTAACGACAAGCAGGGAATTACCAGTGAACTGGTACTCAATTTGCCAACCTCGGAAGGATGACAGGCTGAGTCAACCCCCCTGGCGTTAATTCAGCGATTGACCGGGATTCGAACCCAGGATCCTAGGATCCTAAGCCGGCACCCTAGCCGCTAGCCCAACACCAGGGATTGCCCAACACCAGGGATTGTGTACATAATAGATACAAATAAATCATATTCGTATTTCCTACCTTTTGTCTTCTTCTTCTTCACATCCTTCATCTTTCAGGTTTCCACATTGAATACCTGTGGCACGATTTGGCCAACGTTCAGGAATTGGGTCTAGTAATAATTGTTAATAGTTCGTGCCGCGGTTGCTAAAAACTGCTCGGCAATTAACATCTGTCCGCGGTACGAACGGGGCTGTGCACCTACCTTCCGGGGGTAGCTGTGCAGTGTCAGGGACCACGTCGGTCAGTTATAGAAGAGGGGATTAATCCCCACTCTAAGGGGGAACAGAGGCCGACGTTGGGTTCCGTAACAATATATATATATATATATATATATATATATATATATGGTATATGGTATATGGTATATGGTATATATGGTATATATGGTATATGGTATATATGGTATATGGTCCGTAACAATATATATATATATATATATATATATATATATATATATATATATATATATATATATATATATATATATGTATATATATATATGTATATATATATATATATATATATATATATATATATATATATATATATATATATATATATATATATGTATATATATATGTACAGACTTGGCATTTAATATGGAATTTTTTTTTTCTTGACTTGGGTTTACTTTCTGAACTCAGTATATCAATCTGGTGAGTTTCTTTTACCCTTCGGTGATGTCTTTGTTGAAAGAACCATGTCACTGATTGTCTTTCGCAACAAGAAGTCAATAACAGGATTATATCACAGGTGGCGTGACAAAATGTAAGGACAGGTACATTTGACGATTGGCTTCACAATCAGGTATATAAGGGTTGTTGCGTTCTGTATTAGTGGAAAACAACTGCTGCACGTCTACAAAGGTTATTGCCGCTTCCTCTGGATATGGTCCATCAACTTGACAATGCTGTTTGTCATGGAGTGGTGGCTTTACGAAATTCTGGCATGAAACAGCGTGCTATTGCTCGGCAGTATGGCATCACTCAAGGGCAGGTGTCAAAGATCCTGAAGCGAAATGCTCAGAGGGGTGTCCCTACTCCAATACCGAGGCCAGGACGTCCACGCAGAACCACAAGGAGAGATGATCGCCAGCTGCGCCGGTTAGTCTGCAATGGCCGTACCAAGTCAGCTAATCGGCTTAGGGCTGAGTGGCAGCAACTGACAAATGTGCCTGTATCCAGAAGGCTAGTTAACCAAAGACTGGTTCAAGCAGGCTATCGTGCCAGGTGTCCCCTGAGAAAGCCACGCCTGTCCAGACAACACAGCCAGCGCCGATTGCAGTGGGCCAGAGAGCACCGTCAATGGCAGCCAGGACACTGGAATCACGTGACCTTCAGTGACGAGTCTAGATTTCTGGTCTATCGTCAAGATGGCCACGTCCGAGTGTGCAGACAAGTGCATGAAGCCCACAACGAAGATTGTATAGTGCCAAGAGTCCAAGCTGGAGGTGGTGGGGTGACTATTTGGGCTGCTTTTCATGCATGGGGCAAAACTGACCTGGTTGTTCTGAATGGAAACCTGAACCTGTTCAAGTACAGGGTCATTCTGGAAGAAACATTGCTTCCATTTGCTCGTGCAGCCTTTCGAGGAAACTTTGTCTTCCAAGATGACAATGCACGGCCTCATCGTGCTCGCATGATCCAACACTTTCTTGCTGACCATGGTGTAGAGCATATGGAGTGGCCTGCCATGTCCCCGGATATGAATCCGATAGAGAACTTGTGGGCAGAATTAACACGTCAAATCGACAACTTGGACCAGCAGCCTACCTCTGTGCGTGAATTGCAGCAGACTATTGTCACTGCATGGCAAGCGATTCCTGTCCAAACCTTGGCAAATCTCGTGAACAGCATGCCTCGACGTGCACGTGCTCTCCTGAATGCTCGTGGGGGTTACACGAAGTACTGAACTGTAATTTTACTCTCCGTAATCCCAGTCATAATTTAGCTTTTGTTTTTGTTGAAAATTTTTTTGGCTAATGTGCAAAATAAAGAGATACTTCTGGAAAACGTACAGAAGTTTAACACAGTACTGTCCGTGAATTGAGTTCGATATCAGTTTACATCACTTTCAGGGATCAATTTATTTGCTTCGAAATGTCAAATGTGGTTTTTGTTTCTTTTAAAGGTCACATTAACAAAATCTAGAATAATTTCAACATAATTCCAATGAACTTTTGGTTCTAAGTCATCTTGAAAAGTAAGTTCACCCCCACAAAAAAAATATTCCATATTAAATGCCAAGTCTGTATATATATATATATACATACATACACACACATGCACACCAACACACACATATGTACACACCTAACTCAACAACAGAGGTGCGTTTAAGTGCGTTGTGCACAATCGAGTCCCAAACGGTTCCCTCCATTATTACACAATGGACTTAAAGTTTAAAATTCACATAATTTAAAAAACTCTTTAGTACAGACACCACTCTCAATTATCAGCATGCTAACTTCTCGCGTGGTGAGCTTGCCATTTCAAACATAATGGGCCTATCGGGATGTCAAGCAGTGAGATTTTGTTCAACCGACCTCAATTTGCATACAAATTAACCTCTCCTTTGATTATGACTATTGTGCACTGTGTGTGGAACCCACAGCTCGTATTCATTGCCAAATTGTCGAAGTTTTTCTTATTCTTCCCTAACTTCTCTGCCATTAGAAATGGAATATGAGGGGGGTCCGTATTCGGGCTAGATTATGCATTGTTCAGAGATAGAGCTACAAGCGAGAAGCTTGTGGTTCTGTGGCCATGGTTCACATTAATCAATGTGCAATGGTTTATACAAAAGGAATTTTAGTTGCCCTTGTGAGTTGGCAGTATATCACCAAATTTTATGTGTGTATATTTTTTTAACAATGAATAATCAGTACCCACTTCAAGGGGGCAAATGCAAGTGCATAATAAAACATGGTAAAATAACATTATTTTATAAGATAGGAAATACAATATAACAAACAACAACACAAAAGTTATGAAACAAACAAGCGAACTTTTATGTTTGTATGCTTCATCTTCTCAAGCAATCACATCATGATCACTTTATGTCATCACTTCCCCCTACCCTGTTATCTCTGCTTCCACCCTGTATCCCTCTCCTCACCCATTCACTTCGACTGGCATCAACACCTGAGTTATTGGAATTTTCTGAATTCTGCCTGAACATTGTGAGTATTGAGCTTTGCAGGATCCTCTGCCAGAGGGATGTACATGGTGTATAAAATAAAACAGTGTAGTCGAAACCTAACACCTTTTGTGAAAAAGACAAGTCTTTCAGAGAAAAGTATTTATTGTCAAATATAAACAAATATATTGTCGTGTTCCCGGGGATCAAGATCCTCCAAGGTAACGGGTAGCCAATCAAGCTTTACTCTCCGAGGCGTTCAATCCAACGGCGGTGTGAATACGCGCAGGGGATGAGGGCAGCGAAGGGTAGCGAAGCTCTTACCTGTACGGATCCCACTGGACGTCTTTGACCCTGGTAATCAACTCAAACCGACAAGGAATTATCATGCAAAAATACCGGAATTAATGAAAGAAATGCCAGTAACAAAAAATTGCACAGTAAAACTAAAATTCCTAATCGAGGGACACCTCCACACGGACTCATAAAACAACACAAGGGAAAAATAACTGGAAAATAATAATGTTTGTTTGTCTACTTAGCTCTGATCGGCTCTTGTACCCCGTCAGCCCTCCCGCCAACGGGTCCCGGAGGTCCATGCATGGGAAACGCACGCCTTGGCGCGAAGTCCGTGCGCGGGAAGCAGGCCTCGGCATGCAGTTCGTTCCTCCAGCCACCGAGCGCGAAGCAAGCAGGTCAATCTCATCCACTCATCGTCTGCTCCACACAGCACCGTGGTTTCTCAGTGCAGACAGCCGCCGCACCATCAGCACCAATGAGCCAGTGAAAGGCCAATGCGGCCGCTCAAACTGATCGCCCGGACCATGAAAAGGAAATGAAATGTGCAGCTGCACGACACCAATGTCCCAACGCAAGACCAGGAAAATGTGACTGTGCTCAATGGGAACCTAGTGCAAGAAGAGAATATCTGCGACCGTTCGCTTTCAATGTCCCTGGCGCCAGAGGTTTAACTTCGTCTGCTCTTGATGACGGCCCCAACGCAAGAGAGAAAATGGCGGGGACACCGTTATTTTGTTCCCCGGGCTCTTACGTCATCCGATGATATCTGTGCACGCTCCTATCAGCGAGTGCCATCTCATCGCTCTATGGCCATCCTGACCAATGGTTCTTCGGGGAGTGGCCTCACAGCCACTTGCCGGCTTTTGTGATTACCCGATCGGTGGTATCAGTGGTAGTTGAATGTCTTGGTTCCGGGTACTTTTATTTTTGTGTTTATCTTGGGTGTGGGGTGCAGGACGGGTGTGGTGTGTGTCATAAGGAACAGAGGAAAAAGCACAGAGGCCATTTACATACTGGGAATTTACCCTTAGTCCCTAACTAATTAAAATAACCCCACCCCTCACCATGGGGACAAAGAACACTATTACAGGACATCTGGTCTAACGGGTCCCTACTTTGGTCCAGGGGGTTCTTCTTCTTCATTGTGACATTCAGAGCACACTATCCTATACAATCCTACCTTGTCCTAAGGTAATCCATTGCATACCCCGTCACAAAAGTAACAATATGATGGGTATCCCACTTGAGCGAGTCAAAGATACATACCTGCAAGTAAAGAATCATCCATTTTAATTTTAGGATTAACAAACACATGAAACAAGTATTTCTTGTTGTGCATTGTTACTTTTAAAACACCATGTACCAGCACATACTTGATGGGTTGAAAGGCCTTGTTCTTTGACTGAGTTTACAATAATATATACAGTCACGTGAAAAAGTAAGTACACCCTATGTAAAGTTTTGACTTTTTCAACATATTCCACCATACAGCTATTTGATCTTCATTTCAACAATATTGATAGATAAAGGTGATATAACAACAAATATCATGAAACATTAACATTTTGTAGTCCATTGTATAAGTTAAATAAACATAAATGCAAATTTCGCATGTGGAAAAAGTAAGTACACCCTTGGCTCTAACAGGTGGTATTGCCCCCTTTGGCAGAAATAACCTCAAGTAGGCGTTTCTTATAACTCTCTACCAGTCTCTGACATCGACTGGGAGAAATTTTTTCCCACTCCTCCATGCAGAATTCTTTCAGCTGTGCGATGTTTGAGGGGTTTCTTGCATGCACAGCTCGTTTCAAATCCCCCCGCAACATCTCGATGGGATTTAGATCCGGGCTTTGACTTGGCCATTCCAGAACCCTTCATTTCTTTCTTTTCAGCCGTTCCTTGGTGGATTTACTGGTATGTTCAGGGTAATTGTCATGTTGCAAGGTCCACCTTCGGTTGAGCTTCAACTTTCCGACAGATGGCCTCACATTATCCTCAAGCACCCTCTGGTACAATGAAGAATTCATAGTAGATTATATAATGGTGAGCTGCCCAGGCCCTGATGCAGCAAAGCTGTCCCAAACCATAATATTTCCACCACCATGCTTTACAGTTGGTATCAGGTTCTTGTGGTCAAATGCTGTCTTTGGTTTTCGCCGAAAATGTCTTCTGGTACTGTGGACAAATAGCTCTACCTTTGACTCATCTGTCCAGAGCACATTGTTCCAGAAGTGCTGGTCTTTGCTTAGGTGTTCATTGGCAAACTTTATTCTTGCCCTGATGTTCTTTCTGGACAGCAAAGGTTTCCTCCTGGCACACCTCCCATGTAGATCAAATTTTTGCAGCCTTTTTCTTATGGTAGACTCGTGCACTTTGACATCAACAGTGGCAAGAGGTACCTGTAGGTCCCGTGATGACATTCTGGGGTTCTTAGAGACCTCTTTCAGCATCTTGCGGTCTGCTCTCGGGCTGAACTTGCTGGGGCGGCCTGGCCTGAACAAGTTAGCAGTTGTTTGGAATCTTCTCCACTTGTAGATGATCTTCCGGACAGTCGAATGATTGATTTCAAATTGTTTGGAGATCTTTTTAAATCCCTTCCCAGACTCGTAGGCTTCTATAACCTTCTTTCTGAAGGCCTCAGAGAGCTCTTTTGATGTAGGCATCGTGACGCCGCACACTTCAACAACAAAGAGCAAACCAAAGTAAATGTCTGAGGTTTAAATAAGACAGGTTCCTCCAAGATCCTCTCCAATGATGTTCTAATCATTTGCACCTGAGCTGGTGCACATGATTCTAATTTTAGGTATTTGAAGTAGTGATAAATGTAGGGGTGTACTTAATTTTTCCACATGCGAAATTTGCATTTATGTTTTTTTTTAAATTATACAATGGACAACAAAATGTAAATGTTTCATGATATTTGTTATATTATATCACCTTTATCTGTCAATATTGTTGAAATGAAGATCAAATAGCTGTATGTTGAAATATGTTGAAAAAGTCAAAACTTTACATGGGTGTACTTACTTATTCACGTGACTGTAATACATATAATGTTGCCTTCAAATTTGACCTGAACTCAGAACAAATCGAGTGTATGTGTTTATGTATGTGTATGTGTGTTTGCGTGTGTGTTTGTGTGTGTACGTGTATGTATATATATTTGTGTGTGTGTGTGTGTATGTGCACAAGTTGCTTTTGTCGACTGCTAGCTCCACACGTGTGTGCGTTTCATGGCAGGTGTGTGATTCATTTTGATGATACTTACGGAACCTTAAAGTATTCTCCAGTTTTGGACACAGTTGGCCCATTTCATGGAAGTTCTCATTGGCCCTTAATGTAAATTCGGAAAGTCCATATATAATGTCAGCTGGTAATTACAATCCACACAACTGATACAGTAGATATCTGGTCGTGAGAGCTGTCACTTCCATCAAACTGGACGCAATTTCCCATGCTTTTTGAATTGCGGATAACTGTAAGATTGCATCATTGAGTTCATCGATTAACTGCTCCCAATCTACCTCTAATTTAGAGCAGATCAAGTCAGTGGGGTCTGTGGTGTCAGCACATACAACTTGGAGGTTCACTTGGAGGTTTTAGACCCTAAACCACACGATGTCACAGCAGATTGCTAACTTCTGCTGCTCGATGTAAGCAACACTGCTGTGCATATATGTAGCTTGAATTAGTTTTGTTTGGACAGCAAAGAGACGAGGCTGAAGCCATTGATGATAAGTCCTGCATTGTTTGGCTTAAAATGTGCCTTCAATACAGATGACGGTGATATGACGTTGATTCACAATCACGCTCACGGGCTGTCCGGACATTCTAGATGCATGTTCACTCACCTTTGGGTTGTCTTCCCTGGATTTGAATCTCAACCGTGTTACAAACTGTCACCTTGGTGTTTCGTTTGCAAAGTGATCAGGCATCAATCATGTGATGCGACATGAAGAACTTCCAAAGAAAGTTCTTCTCTGGAGGCCTGCTCGTCCCCTCACAACCTTTCGAGACATCATCGAGAAGGACTCCAGCTTGAGTGCCGTTGGTTTAGTCAATGCTATGTCTAATCGAGAATCCTGGAAAAATTTCATCATGTCACCACGATAAGTGGATGCCTAAAAAAACAAAATATAATGTGGTGTAAAAGACAGTGCATCAATCGTGGTAAACTTCTGAATAAATGTGTTTTTATACAACCTTCAAAAGTTTTATTAGATTTCAATTGAATTATATACTTGTATACTGTAGAGTACAAATAATATTGTTTGCACTTCCAAAAACCTTCAGTTTATCAGTATTTGGGCAAAAATCTTATGTCATCTAAACCAATCGAACCTGCCGCACGCTCTGAGGGCGGAGTAACAGCAGGATTCAGAAAAAAATGGCGGCACCTAGCCATGCAACCACAGAGCTAACTTCATCCAAAATATCTGTTTTTTGTGCATCTTTTTTGCACTTCCCAAAACCTTCAGTTTATCAGTATTTGGGCAAAAATCTTATGTCATCTAAACCAATCGAATCTGCTGCACGCTCTGAGGGCGGAGTAACAGCAGGATTCAGAAAAAAATGGCGGCACCTAGCCATGCAACCACAGAGCTAACTTCATCCAAAAGATCTGTTTTTTGTGCATCTTTTTTGCACTTCCCAAAACCTTCAGTTTATCAGTATTTGGGCAAAAATCTTATGTCATCTAAACCAATCGAATCTGCCGCACGCTCTGAGGGCGGAGTAACAGCAGGATTCAGAAAAAAATGGCGGCACCTAGCCATGCAACCACAGAGCTAACTTCATCCAAAAGATCTGTTTTTTGTGCATCTTTTTTTCACTTCCCAAAACCTTCAGTTTATCAGTATTTGGGCAAAAATCTTATGTCATCTAAACCAATCAAATCTGCCGCACGCTCTGAGGGCGGAGTAACAGCAGGATTCAGAAAAAAATGGCGGCACCTAGCCATGCAACCACAGAGCTAACTTCATCCAAAAGATCTGTTTTTTGTGCATCTTTTTTGCACTTCCCAAAACCTTCAGTTTATCAGTATTTGGGCAAAAATCTTATGTCATCTAAACCAATCAAATCTGCCGCACGCTCTGAGGGCGGAGTAACAGCAGGATTCAGAAAAAAATGGCGGCACCTAGCCATGCAACCACAGAGCTAACTTCATCCAAAATATCTGTTTTTTGTGCATCTTTTTTGCACTTCCCAAAACCTTCAGTTTATCAGTATTTGGGCAAAAATCTTATGTCATCTAAACCAATCGAATCTGCTGCACGCTCTGAGGGCGGAGTAACAGCAGGATTCAGAAAAAAATGGCGGCACCTAGCCATGCAACCACAGAGCTAACTTCATCCAAAAGATCTGTTTTTTGTGCATCTTTTTTGCACTTCCCAAAACCTTCAGTTTATCAGTATTTGGGCAAAAATCTTATGTCATCTAAACCAATCGAATCTGCCGCACGCTCTGAGGGCGGAGTAACAGCAGGATTCAGAAAAAAATGGCGGCACCTAGCCATGCAACCACAGAGCTAACTTCATCCAAAAGATCTGTTTTTTGTGCATCTTTTTTTCACTTCCCAAAACCTTCAGTTTATCAGTATTTGGGCAAAAATCTTATGTCATCTAAACCAATCGAATCTGCTGCACGCTCTGAGGGCGGAGTAACAGCAGGATTCAGAAAAAAATGGCGGCACCTAGCCATGCAACCACAGAGCTAACTTCATCCAAAAGATCTGTTTTTTGTGCATCTTTTTTGCACTTCCCAAAACCTTCAGTTTATCAGTATTTGGGCAAAAATCTTATGTCATCTAAACCAATCAAATCTGCCGCACGCTCTGAGGGCGGAGTAACAGCAGGATTCAGAAAAAAAAAGGTGCCTAGCCATGCAACCACAGAGCTAACTTCATCCAAAAGATCTGTTTTTTGTGCATCTTTTTGTCAAAGATCAGTCAATAATCGTCAGTTTCTTAAGTTGGCAGAAGGTTTATCTGTGGACTGTTCTTTTTGACCCATCGGCCTGGTATGGTTGCCATCACGTCCGTTATTAAATGTTCATGTACAACTCTAATATAGAACGTGCTCAGAAACGCAAAGCAAGAGTTGAAAAGACCCTTCCCATGTCCTTTTTCTCAAGACCGCATCGGGTAAGGTTTTTCTATGAACTTTCTCGCTTCTAATATGATAGGTGCAAGCTTGAATTTGATCACATCCATACCTCTGATGAAATTCAGTCATAAAACACACCTGACATTCATTGCTGCCATTTTTAAGCCGCTTGTAAAAACAACTTGAGTTAAGACGTTTCAGCAAAGGTAGGTATGTGTTTCTTCTGACATCCCACGTCACTTTAGCTTTAACCGAACACAGCTTATGACATCCTGATCTCTCAAGCCAGGATCAAGTGCTTTTTTGGGGTAAGCTGATGTCATTTGACAATGTCTACGGCTCATGGAAGAGCTTGTACATATACGACAATCAGGGAGACGACATTAAGAGATGAAAATTAATATAGTCCACACCTCTAAGGGATTTGAACCTGAAATCCCAGCATTAGCCTCTTTGTCGGATGGGAATGCCAAGCTGGCTAACCAAAATATAGCATTTACTCATCCAGAGAATTGGTATTGGACTGTGATTCAACTATGAATTCAGTCTACTTGTTCCATTAACTCTGTGATGTCACTTGTGCCACTGATACAATGCTCCTGCACATTAAATCAGGAATTTCGGCAGAGCAAAGGCTCACCACCGGACTCCTCTTGCAAAAGGCACTGTGGGATTTTTAACATCCAGCTGTGAAAGCAAGCAGAAGGGATTAACGTCCATGTCCAGCCTGTGAAGCATCAGTGACAGTTTCTTGGTGAGTGGGGAATCCAACCCGGACCACAGAGCTCAAAGGCGAGGAGCACGCTACTTCTGAGCTATTGTACAGTGCAAACTAACTTGCAAAGCCCAGCCATTGCATTGTGAAAAGTCTTATGTTATCCCTTTACAAGGTTGTGTTTTTTAAAGTACAAGTGGAATGCACTTTTATTAACATAAACATGACTGTATAAAGTCACCATTGAATAAACATTTCGAGCAGAGAAATGTACTTAAATGTATGTCTTGAAATGTAATGAAATTGGTTGTAAATCTATACTATTGGTGTAAGAGAGCTGTTTGTGTCTGTCTGTCCAGTTTTCTCAAAGATAACTGAACGTCAAACTTTCATAGGTTAATCAGTGAGTGCCAGGAAGTGTCTAGGCAAAAAAAAATGTTTTGAAAAAAAAGTTTTTTTTTTTGGAATTTCAAATTGTATTTTCAAAAACAATCCCCTGGGCCTTTGTATTTTTTTTATTTTTTATTTTTTATTTTTTTTTGTATACAAGATCGAGGCTCGTGAAAGAGCGAACATTAATCACACAGAAAGACAAACAGACACGGAACTCACTACCTCACACCATCAGAGACTCCTCCTCACTCACCACATTCAAAACATCACTCAAGACCCACCTGTTCAACACTGCATTCAACATTTAACCCGCAGCATCTAACCCCTGACTATCTCCTCTCCTTCTCCCTCCTTTGTGCTTTGAATATTTCCCTATTGATTCTTCTTTTTTGCAATTGTTTTTATGTTTTGCTATGCATTATGTTTTGCACTCTGTCAAAGCGTCTTTGGGCTTCCTGAAAAGCGCTATATAAAATAAATGCATTATTATTATTATTATAAAACAAATAACATCGGGAGCGGTAGACAAGATGGGGAGAGAGGGGGAAGGACACAAACACAACATTTGAGAGCAGGGACCGAGAGACATGGAGACATCGAGAGATCTGTGGGAGGGAGAGGGCTTTTGGGGGGAGGCGGCATGGAGCGGGGGGGGTGGATGGGGGGGGGGGTATTTCTATGAAAGATAATATTAAATTATTCCCGATTAGTGTGCGTGTGTAAAATTGTACTAAATATAAATTTCCCCCATTGGGTGTATGTAGGGGATTGTTTTTGGCACCTACAAAAAAATTATAAGTTTTTTTTTTTTGATTTCTTCAAAATGCCAACAGGATTAGATCAGCGGGCAACGCTGGGTGCTCCTGCTAGTATTAGAGTAAAAACAATCTGACCTTTTCTTGCTGTTGAAGACATCCCCTTGATATTTATTTTGCTCTAAGGCTCATAGTGGAGCTAAAGCCCAAATTACATGCAGAACAAGGAGTAGACAAAAGTGTACGAAAGATGGACATTAGACATTGGTAGACAATGTACAATGTGGATGGGAATTGAACATCGGTTCTGAGCAGCTTAAGCGATTGGTTCAGATGGGAATGTTAAGCAAGCCCTCTTTGTTGAAACTGTTAATTACATAACGTTGTCTAAAATGTAACAAAGGTTTCACGAAACAAACCAATGATTTTGCAAAGAAAATGTCATTTGAAGGAGCCATTGGTAGGAGTATCCAGGTCTCATAATTCGAGTTTTGTTTTGAAAGAAAAACTCAAGATGTCTCCGGCTGTTGAGCAGTTGTGTGTTGAGCATGACAATTACTTGTCGGAAGAAGGAAGAGCAGGGTAATTTTCAACTACTCCACACGGAAACCATCTCCGACATACAAAATGAAATGGAAACTAAAACTTCCAAAATTTCTGGATCAAGATGTATATGAGGATGTTTTTCCAGCAAGTTTGTTTCCGTATTTTTTTGTGGGGAAATTATTTTTACTTTATCTTTCCAGTGAAATGTGAAGATTAATGATGCATGCATTGTGTGGATGACATTGACGTAGTTTTTTTTTTTTTTTTTTTTTTTTTTGTGTACAGGATCAAGGCTCGTGAAAGAGATAACATTTATCACACAAAAAAATCATGCACAAAGCAGATACACAAAGTATATAATAAGGGGAGCAGTAGACAAGATGGGGAGAGAAGGGGAAGCACACAAACACAACATTTGAGAGCAGGGACATCGGGAGATCTGTGGGAGGGTGAGGGCTTGGGGGGGAGGAGGCATGGGAAGGGGGTGGGGGTGTGAGAAGTATAAAACACAAGGATACCACAGGGACTTCCAGGAAAAAAGTTGGTATTTCAAACAAGTGGATCTGGGGTGAAATTAGCGGGGGTAGAAAAGATCAAGGTTTTGGATGGGGGAAGATAAGAGATGGTGGTGAACAGCTGTTTTAAAGAACTGGAGGGAGGAGTGGGATTGAAGAGAGTGAGGGAGTTTGTTCCAGAGGTGGGAATAAAGAGGAATGAAGGAGTGAAGGTGAGCAGAGAGTCTTTATTTTGGCAATTTCATCAGAAGAGGGTTACTGGCAGATCTTGTGCGACGTATAGGAATATTTGGGAGACAGAGCACAGATAGAGCTGGGGGAGCAAGGCCGGAGAGGAGTCGGTAGAAGACAGAAAGACCACTAACCTGCCTGCGGTGAGTAAGTGAGAGGCCCTCGGAGTTAGCTTCATCGTGGCAGATTCCAATGATTCTGAAAGCTTTGGTTTCAACAGCGTGAAGCTGAGCTAGGTGTGAGGCAGGAGCACCGGCCCAGAGGGGAGAACAGTATTCCATTGAGCTGCGGATGAAAGCCTTGTATGTGGTGAGGAGCTCAAGTGTGCCAAGGAAGGACTTCGCACGACGGAGGATGCCCAGTTGGCGACTGGCTTTGGAGGCCAGATTTGAAATGTGGTTTTCCCAGGAAAGATCATGGCAGATAGTGAGACCCAAAATATTGAGTGACAGAACTTCTTGGAGAGGATTGTTCAGAAAGTGGATGGGAGGGTTGTCCAGTCGGTCTTTTCGGAGAGACATCGTAAGTGTGTGTTTCTTATTATGCTTCTTATCCTTCTATTATATATTATTATGCCTTTCAAGTGTGTTTCTGTTTCTTATTATGCTGTTATGCTTCACTTGCAGGGTGTTTCATCAAAAGGTGTGCCATTTTGCAGATAGGGTATTAATATGGTGACTCATCTGCCTGCATTAGGTCTTATTGGATATCTTCTTGGATGTGTCCCACTGCATTTTTCGAGGAGGACTTTGTCAAGTTATTTCCAGCACCTTGACCAAATTGCAAATTCCTGTCCTAACCAGGCCTGGAGAGGTAACCACTCCAGGTTCTATTTGCCCAAATAAATGCTACGGTACTGTACAATCTATCTATAATTCCAGTAATCTCTGTGTGTGTGTGTGTGTGTGTGTGTATGTGTGTATGTCTGCGTGTTTGTCTGTGACCGCTGTTTCTCGACAACCACGGGTCCGATATACTTGAAACTTGCCAGGTATATTGCTGGGGACCCGAGGATGTGCCTTTTCAAGGTTTCATATTAATCGGACAAGTAGTTACCGAGCTATGGCGATTTCTTTACCAAACTCCGCAAGCCGTTCGCTTTGGACCAAACCATTTCATGTAAATAGAGGGGGGGGGGATTGTCACCGTACTCGCAAGCCGTTCGCTTTGGACCAAACCATTTCATGTAAATAGAGGGGGGGGATTGTCACCGTACTTGCAAGCCGTTCGCTTTGGCTTTGCGAATGGACCAAACCATTTCATGTAAATAGAGGGGGGGGGGGGGGGGGGATATAATTTTAGATATATATATAGTACGGGCATGCCCTAGTCTATCTATAATTCCAGTAATCTCTGTATGTCTGTGTGTTTGTCTGTGTGTTTGTCGTTTGTCTGTGACCGCTGTTTCTCGACAACCACGGGTCCGATATACTTGAAACTTGCCAGGTATATTGCTGGGGACCCGAGGATGTGCCTTTTCAAGGTTTCATATTAATCGGAGAAGTAGTTACCGAGCTATGGCGATTTCTTTACCAAACTCCGCAAGCCGTTCGCTTTGGACCAAACCATTTCATGTAAATAGAGGGGGGGATTGTCACCGTACTCGCAAGCCGTTCGCTTTGGCTTTGCGAATGGACCAAACCATTTCATGTAAATAGAGGGGGGGGGATATAATTTAGATATATATATAGTACGGGCATGCCCTAGTACCAACAATTATATTAAATTATACATGAACCGATTAACTTCTAAAAGAAGAAGAAAAATTCTCTCGGGAATTTCCCTGGGCTCTCGACAAATAAGTTACGTATGCAGGCATTTCCCTCTACCATGCCCATTTTCATCGCCTCTAAAATGTATTTAATTTACATAATATGTGTATTCATATACTACTAGCGGTAACCCGTGAAAATCACGGGCATAAATAGTGTTTATGTTCATACAAACTAACTTGCCCTGCCTCTTCCTTCCCGCTTCCTTTCAAAATAATTGTGTCAATTGGCACCAACATTAATTCTGGCGGATCTCCTGAATATCGCTTTGTATTCAACTGCAGTATTGTCTCTTATAGTGTGGTTGTTGGAACCCATCTGTGGATCGGTCCCATCGGCCGATGGGTCTGACCCATCTGTGTATGCACGAGAAATGACAATGCAGACCCATCGGCCGATGGGTCTGCGCCATCTGCGGATGTGTTGTTCACCTTGAAGGAATGTGTATGCATCAATGGTGGATGAGTATGTTTATTTGAACCTAAAAATAAGCAATTGATGTCATGAATGTTTATAAAGCAGTCCGTGACATGTGGTTTGTCGATAACCGTTTGTCGATAAGATAAAAATAAGATAATATTTTTAGGTTCAAATAAACATACTCATCCACCATTGATGCATACACATTCCTTCAAGGTGAACAACACATCCGCAGATGGCGCAGACCCATCGGCCGATGGGTCTGCATTGTCATTTCTCGTGCATCCACAGATGGGTCAGACCCATCGGCCGATGGGACCGATCCACAGATGGGTTCCAACATGGTTACTGGTAAGTATCCCCTTTACATTTCTGATCGCATTTATATTTGTATTAAAAGGCGTAGCATGCCTCTCGAGTCGCTGCGCGTCCGGCACACATCGGGACGTCTTCTTCTCCTCCTCAGTATCAAGTGCAGCATCTCACTGTGCATAAAACAAAATGGCGTGGGTTATTCAAAACTTTTCACTGATTTTCAGCTTTTATTCCACACTTATAGACATTTGGAGACATAAATATACTTATATGGAAGGATTAGTCATAACTACATAGTATCACACATATCTTAGGGCGACAGGAGCAATAGCTGGAGAGAAGCTCCGATTACAAACTTCAGAAATAAGCGTTTTAATGATATAGATAATATTATATCATATATTATAATATTATATAAAATTATATAATTATACTATAATATAATATACTATAATCATTATGCTGTAATATTATATAATACTATAATATTAATTTGTTGCGGATCTCCCGAAGCCAGTCCACGTTACAAAGGGGGGGATTAAACCCCTTTTTCCCCCTTGGGTCTTCGTGTCCACGAGGCCGAATCGCCACTTCCGCAGCAAGCGTGAAAAAGGGTATCGGGTCGACGCCGCACGTACCTTTGACCCACGCTGCCACGAAAACGGGGGCCGGACCTCGCACAAGCCACGGTAATCGATTACGCCGAGCGGTGTGCATATCACGTGACTCATGCCGTTACTTTATGGAACCCGATTCGAGCGGTTTTATTCGTACTATGCTAGGCCAATTAACGCTGCGGCTCGGGTGGAAATTGTCTCCTCGCTTACGGCCGGTCTTAGTACGCAGGTATTTGGGACTCCATTGACTAATGACCCTGGCTACTGCCGACCGGGAGTGACGTCATAGTTTCCAGGACTCGCGTCGGTCAGTTACAGACAAGGGGCTAACCGCCCCTTGGTAAGGGGAAAAGGCCGATGTTGAGATCCGTAACAATATATATATATATATAACAGAGATGTCTGTCCGTTCATCCGTTTGTGGTTATGCTGATTGGCTGAATGCTACTGTGATTACACTCGGTGCAATGTGATTAGCTCCTGGCAAGATTGAATAATGTATCATATATGCTTATTAAAAGCTGATATTCGAAATTTGATTCAATATTTCACGATCGGAACTGATGACCTAAATAAGTATGTCGAAATCTAGAGTGAAATCGGCTCAAAATTAAGAAAAAGCTATTTTTTTAATTAAATAATTAAATAATAGGCTCCACGAGACGTGAGGTAAAACGGGTCCAAAATTCATTTTTTCATCTTTTAAAGGTACCGGTAGTAATTCTATGGCTGAATTTATTTTGCACCGTCCAGGGACATCGGTCGCGATCTTTTTGGATTTGGCTTCTACTTTTATTACACATTTTTAATGTATTGTAACACATACTGGTACAACATGGAATCACAGATCGATTATATTAGCAGGTGTTCAGGGACGAGCTCGGCAGACAGATCTTGAGGTACACACGCCCTCCTTTAAGCTATCTAGTCTGTGTTTGAATCCCGACCCAGTTATAAATTATCATCCCGGTGTTCCGCAGCCTGGTGAATCATCAATGTGTGTGTCGTCACTCCGATTGGACATCAAACTGGCGCCCCGTCCCGTATTCTAACATTAGTTGGTGGATGTCAAAGATCCCCATGGTGTCCTTCATGAAGAGTAGGTGAGCTATCGCCGGCAACCTGAACAAATTACAAATTATGGGAATTACAAATTCTAATGCTGGGAAGGCAATGGCAAACCACCCAGTATAACCCTTGTCCAGGAAGCTGCTTTGTCGGCAAAGATGCTCTGTAACGAGTATGGTACATCAGATATCAAATAAAATCCACAACTGAATAACGAAAGCAAAAAAAATAAAAATGAAAAGGAAATTAAAGAGGTTTAAAAAGGATAGACACGGGACATGATGTGAGGGGAAGGAGAGGGGAAGGAGAGGGGAGTGGGGGACGGAGCTGGATGTGAGGGGAGGAGATGGGGGAGAGACGGGGAGTGGGGGACAGACAGGGGAGTGGGGGAGGGAGCGGGATGTGAGGGGAGGAAATGGGGGAGTGGGGGACAGACAGGGGGGTGGGGGAGGGAGCGGGATGTGAGGGGAGGAAATGGGGGAGAGACGGGGAGTGGGGGACAGACAGGGGAGTGGGGGACGGAGCTGGATGTGAGGGGAGGAAATGGGGGAGAGACGGGGAGTGGGGGACAGACAGGGGGTGGGGGAGGGAGCGGGATGTGAGGGGAGGAAATGGGGGAGAGACGGGGAGTGGGGGACAGACAGGGGGTGGGGGAGGGAGCGGGATGTGAGGGGAGGAAATGGGGGAGAGACGGGGAGTGGGGGACAGACAGGGGAGTGGGGGAGGGAGCGGGATGTGAGGGGAGGAAATGGGGGAGAGACGGGGAGTGGGGGACAGACAGGGGAGTGGGGGACGGAGCTGGATGTGAGGGGAGGAAATGGGGGAGAGACGGGGAGTGGGGGACAGACAGGGGGTGGGGGAGGGAGCGGGATGTGAGGGGAGGAAATGGGGGAGAGACGGGGAGTGGGGGACAGACAGGGGAGTGGGGGACGGAGCTGGATGTGAGGGGAGGAAATGGGGGAGAGACGGGGAGTGGGGGACAGACAGGGGGGTGGGGGAGGGAGCGGGATGTGAGGGCAGGTAGAATGGAGTGGGGAGAAACAGAGTTGGGAGAGGGAGAGTTGGGGGGGGGGGCAGAGAGGAGTAGAGGAAGGAGTGGTGGAGACATGGGAAGGAGAGGGAAATGGTGGAGAGGTGGGTGAGGTAGAGAGAGGGCAGTAGGAGTGAGAAAGTGTGGGTGAGGAAAGAGGGAGAGGGGTTATTTTTGCTAACTTTTACCGTCACTTGGGACGGGTACTCTTCCTAGTTATTTAGTTAAGGTAATACTTCTCGAGGCAAATAGGAAAATGTAAAAAACCCTAACAGTTAAATATTCAACAAAATAACAATGGTAACAATGATACTAACAATGATACTAACAATGATACTATTGTGAAAGCTGAGAGAAAAGTGGGTTCTAAGAACTGGCAGAAATTAGAACTTATGTACTCCAAACCTACAAGAAAAATTAGGAATATATATATATATATATACCTGCAATGTTGTGAATCTTTGTTTAGTCTACACATGTGTGTGATGGAATGTGATTCTCGCATGGAAAATAAACACCTGCGAATGAATTACCTTCCATAGATATCCTACGTCGATTTTTATTGTACAACCATACTCATATGCAGTTATACATGGAACCTGAGGACCTTTATGATTACTTTGCTGTGGACTTGTAATCATAAAATGTGATTTAAACAGCCACTGAGGCTCTGTACCGTGGTATATTCTGATCGAGAACCTTTGGATCCAATGCCTTTGCTCAAACTTACGTATACAACTTGAGTTACTGCAATCGTAAAACAATGCCCGTCGTGGAAGTTTTCGTGATGCAACTCGTTGCATATAAAAGACCTTACACAGGTTTTCCACAAGAGTGGTGGGAGGAGGGGTGGAATGGGACGTAGGCATATGGAGAAAAAGCAAATTGAAAAGGGAACACAGGGGTAGGGGAAGAAAAGGAAGGAGGCTGACAGGAGTAATGGAAGGGAAGGGAAGAGTAATTTCACCTTTTTATTACTTGCAAAAATCGAAGATTTTTCAAGTAAATTATTGGTTGGTCTTGTACGTTATTCTGTCTGTCAATCACCTACAGTTCACAATTTTAGACCGATCTTCACAAAACTTCACGAAACGGTACGGTTGGTCATAAGGAAGAAACCTATTGATTTTGAGGTTAAAGGTCATCTTGAGGTCAAATTTCAAAAATTGTCATTTTTCATCCATTAACTTGAAAGTTGAACAGCATTTGCATATTGAGTCACTAAATTGGGAAACCAACTACTTTTGAGGTCAAAAGGTCAATTCAAGGTCAAACTTCTAAAATCATTCATTTTCATCCCAAAAATCCTCAATTATCATCCGATTGACTTGAGATTTGAAGAGGATTTGCATATCTGGTCGCTGAATTAAATCACCCATCATATTTTAGGTCAACATAAGCCAAAAGATCAATACAACACAACAACAGGCATTTTAAGGCCATTTTCCCTGAAAGAGCGGGGCTTAGCCAAAAGGTCAATCAATATAGGCCAAATTTCTAAAATCCTCAATTTTCATCCGATTGACTTGAGATTTGAAGAGGATTTGCATATCTGGTCGCTGAATTAAATCACCCATCATATTTTAGGTCAACATAAGCCAAAAGATCAATACAACACAACAACAGGCATTTTAAGGCCATTTTCCCTGAAAGAGCGGGGCTTAGCCAAAAGGTCAATCAATATAGGCCAAATTTCTAAAATCCTCAATTTTCATCCGATTGACTTCAAATTTTAGAAGATTTGTGTGTGTGGTCACTGAATTCAAGCACCAACTATTTTTTAGGTCAACATAGGCCAAAAGGTCAACATAGGCCGAATTTCTAAAGTCCTCAATTTTCATTCGATTGACTTGAAATTTTAGAGGATTTGCGTCTGTGGTCACTAAATTCAAGCACCAACTAGTTTTTGAGGTCAGCATAGGCCAAAGGATCAACATAGGACAAAAGGTCAATATATGCCAAATTTCTAGAGTCCTCAATTTTCATCCGATTGACTTGAAATTTTAACAGGATTTGCATATCTGGTCACTGAATTCAATCACCAAGTATTTTTTGAGTTCAACATAGGCCAAATGGTCAACATAGGCCGAATTTCTAAAATCCTCAATTTTAATCTGATTGACTTGAAATTTTAATAGGATTTGCATACCAGGTCACTGAATTCAACCACCAATTATTTTTGAGGTCATCATCGGCCAACAACTTATTTTAGGGATTTCGCAAGTATAATGCGATGTACGACATATTTATTGTCTGTTTGTCTGTCTGCCAATCACCTACAGGTCGCAATTTCAAACCGATCTTCACGAAACTTCATCAGATGGTAGAGTTGGTCATAAGGAAGAAGCCTATTGATTTTGAGGTCAAAGGATCCTGAGGTCAAAGTTGCTGATGATTAATCTCAAAACAGATGTTGAGGTCAAATTTATAAAATTGCCATTTTTCATCCAATTGACTTGAAAATTGAACAGCATTTGCATATTGAGTGACTAAATAGGGAAACCAACTATTTCTGAGATCAAAAGATCAAAGGTCAACTGAAGGTTAAACTTCCAAAATCATCAATTTTCATCCGATCGACTTGAAAATCAAATAGCAATTGCATGTTGCCTCACTGAATTTGGAAACAAACCATTTTTGAGGTGAAAAGGTCAAAAGTCAAACTTATCAATCAAAAATCAATGTCGGGTTCAAATATGACAAAGGTCAAAATATCATCAATTTTCATCAGAAAAATCATCAATTTGAATGTGATTGACCCGAGCTTTGATTAACATCGTCAATTATAATGTTATGAAATGGACAATTTGATGTATCCATGGCAACTTCTTATTTTGAGGAGGGGTGGATTTTGTGAGTATCATGCTCTGCATTATGTCTTCTTGTTTATTTATTGCTACGTTTAAGACATAGACATTGCCGAATTGGACTCTTGCTAGAAAATAAAATATAACCCATTTTAGTTGCTTAATCAGCCAGTTCTATAAAGACGGCCTAGAATATAACATGTAGGACTTTTCAATGCTTCTGCAAGCTCGTTTAATGCGATTGGCTGTGGTTGAAGGCTGTGTGTTCTTCATCACTAACCTGGCAGGTATTGTCTTGCTATTTCACATAAGTGTAGCACTACGTAGCTTAGCAATGGCCTAAAGGTCAATTTGGCTTATTATAAAAATGAACGACCTCTTACACTTCAAGATAATCACATTGAAATGTCTCTCTATCTATGGAGGTGACATATCAAGGCCTTTGAAATGATGGCTTTTGGAAACCATTTCAGCTTCACAAACAACTTGCCCCTGCCGGATGTTGTCCACGGATTCGTATTGTTCCTGTAACACAAAATGCAATTCATTTACAAAATTAATTAACTGAAAAGTCGAACTGAAAGGCTGAGGTTTACGCATATAATTTTTGAATACACAGTTGGCTTTTTCATACGTTTCTGTTTTGTCTGGTCGTCATTGAATGTCAATTTTTTAATGTCCAATTATACTTTTTCGACCGCTGTGTGTAACCCAAAAAACAGGAGACCTAATTACTCCCACCACTGAAGATCTGTCTGGTTATTACTTGGTAAAAATTTTTTTTTTTTTTTGCAAGTATGTTGATCACTTCGGTTTGTGTGTGTGTGTGTGTGTGTTTGTGTGTGTGTTTGTCTGTCCGCTCACTTATCCTTGCCTCCAGGTCACAATTTGAAACCGATCTTCACGAAACTTCACCAAATGGTAGAGTTTGTGGTCCGACAAAATCCTATATATTTTTGAGGTCAAAAGGTCAATATAGGCCAAAGGTCAACCACTTTTTTTTCTAATTTCTAAAATCCTCAATTTTAATCGGATTGACATGAAATTTGAAAAGGATTTTCATGTCGGCTAACTGAATTCAACCACCAACTATTTTTGAGATCAGCTTAGGCCAAAAGGTCAACATAGGCCAAAGGTCAACCACTTTTTTTTTCAAATTTCTAAAATCCTCAATTTTTATCCGATTTACTTGAAATTTGAAAAGGATTGTCTTATCATCTAGAGCCTGGTGTTGGCTTAGCGGTTAGGGTGCCGGCTTGGGATCCTAGGATCCTGGGTTCGAATCCCAGTCGATCGCTAAATTAACACCAGGGGGGTTGACTCAGCCTGTCATCCTTCCGAGGTCGGCAAATTGAGTACCAGCTTGCTGGGATGAATGATCACGGTGTGTACCCCGGTTTAGAATAGGTACACTGTATCCCTGCGCATCGTAAGAGGCTACTAAGGGTTGGCGCCAGGAAGGGCATCCGGCCATAAAATCATTGCCTCAAACAGGGAACCATGATTGTCATGGGGCCCGCAAGGCTAACCCCCGCTCCAGCGGGGAAAAAGGCCTTTAAAACGATAATTCATTCATTGTCTTATCATCTAACTGAATCCAACCACCAACTATTTTTCAGATCATTGTCGGCCATAAGGTCAACATAGGCCAAAGGTCAGCCGCCTTTTTCAAATTTCTAAAATCCTCAATTTTCATCCGATTGACTTGAAATTTGAATAGGATTTTCATATCAGCTAACTGAATTCAAACATCAACTATTTTTGGGATCAACGTCGGCCATAAGGTCAACATAGGCCAAAGGTCAACCACTTTTTTCAAATTTCTAAAATCCTCAATTTTCATCCGATTGACTTGAAATTTGAAAAGGATTGTCAAATCAGCTAACTGAATCCAAGCACCAACTATTTTTGAGATCAACATAAGTCATAATGTCAACATAGGCCAAAGGTCAACCAATGTTTTCAAATTTCTAAAATCCTCAGTTTTCATCCAATTGACTTGAAATTTGAAAAGGATTTTCATATCAAGTTAGTGAAACCAACCACCAACTATTTTTGATTTTGAGGTCAACATAGGCCAAATGGTCAACATAGACCAAATTTCTAAAATTGTCAAACTTCATCCGATTAACTTAAACTTTGAAGACGATTTGCACATCAGGTCACTGAATTCAATCACCAATTATTTTTGAGGTCAAAAGGATGCTCTACCGAGTGCCATTCTACTTTATTCTGTTTTGCCAAGTGTCACTCCATGAGTGATTTTTCATTTCTCTGTCTGTGAGCAGGATATAAAAAAACAGCTGTGCACAGATTGAGATGACATTTGGTGGACAGGTTTTGTGTGTGTGTGACAAGGACGAATTGACTCGATTTTGGTGCGGATCTGGATCCGAGAATTTTTTATTACCTCCACTATCAAAGGCAGATGGAGGTAATGTTTTCACCCCTGTCTGTTTGTCTGTTTGTCTGTCTATTTGTTTGTGAACAAAATATCTCAAAAAGTTGTGGACGGATTCGGACGAAATTTGGCAGAGAGGTAGTGTATGTCACAAGGACGAAATGATCAGATTTTGGTGAAGATCTGGATTCGGATCCGGCTACTATAATTTTTTAAGTGATTCTTCACCATTGGAGATAGGGCCAAAAACGATACATAGCAGGATATCTCAAAAAGTTGAGGACAGATTTGGACGAAACTGGGTGGACCGGTTGGGTGTCTGACAAGGACAAATACATTCGATTTTGGTGAAGACCTGAATATGGATTCGGATATGATAATTATTTAATTTTTAAGTGATTCTTCACCATTGGGAGATAGGTAAAAAAAATGATACACAGCAGGATATCTCAAAAAGTTATGGATGGATTTGGACGAAACTTGTTGGACAGATTGTATGTGTGACCAGGTGTGTGACAATCTCAACTTGTTGGACTGAAGATCTAAATATGGATTCGGATATGAGAATTATTTAATTTTTAAGTGAGTCTTTACCATTGAGTGATATGGCTAACCAGGCGGAGGTATGCGCTCAACTGAGTGCCGTTCTAGTTTTTTAAGTGGTTGTTCACCATTGAGTGATAGGGCCAAAAACAATATATAGAGTGATATTTTGAAAAGTTGGAGATCTGGCCTATCAGCGTGGTGATTCAAGACGTAAGCTATTAAGCCTGGCGGAGGTATGCGCTCTACAAAGTGACGCCCGAGTTTACAGTGTATTGGCTAGGTGAACTTGTTAAACACTAGAGTGTGCTGGTTATAAGGTGAAACTGCGTTGTTTTGTGAGCGTAAACCGAATAGCACGGAGTGTAGTGAATAAACAGCTGGAAGTGTAACAAAACAGTCAATATAATTCATCTATGTCTGTGGTGATGGTGATGAGATCCATCTCAATGTAGGGTTCATGGTGCTGAGATCCACCTCAATGTAGGGCTCAGGTCCTGAGATCCATCTCAATATAGGGGTCATGGTGGGAGATCCATCTCAATGTAGGGCTCAGGTCCTGAGATCCATCTCAATATAGGGGTCATGGTGCTGAGATACATCTCAATGTAGGACTCATGGTGCTGAGATACATCTCAATGTAGGGCTCATCGTGCTAATATCCATCTCAATATATGGTTCATGCTGCTGAGATCCATCTTAATGTAGGGCTCATGGTGCTGAGAACCATCTCAATATCGGGGTCATGGTGATGAGATCCATCTCAATGTAGGGCGCATTGTGCTCAGATCCATCTCAATGTAGGGCACATGGTGCTCAGATCCATCTCAATGGAGGGCTCATGGTGTTGAGATCCATCTCAATGTAGGGCTCATGGTGCTGAGATCCATCTCAATGTAGGGCTCAGGTGCTAAGATCCATCTCAATATGGGGGTCATGGTGATGAGATCCATCTCAATATAGGAGTAATGGTGATGAGATCCATCTCAACATAGGGCTCAGGTGCCGAGATCCATCTCAATGTAGGGCTCAGGTGCTGAGATCCATCTCAATGTACGGATTATGGTGCTGAGATCCATCTCAATGTAGGGCTCAGGTGCTGAGATCCATCTCAATGTAGGGCTCAGGGTACTGAGATCCATCTCAATGTAGGGCTCATCATGCTAATATCCATCTCAATATATGGTTCATGCTGCTGAGATCCATCTTAATGTAGGCCTCATGGTGCTGCGATCCATCTCAATATAGGGGTCATGGTGATGAGATCCATCTCAATGTAGGGCTCAGGTGCCGAGATCCATATCAATATAGGGCTCATGGTGCTGAGATCCATATCAATGTAGGGCTCAGGTGCCGAGATCCATCTGAATGCAGGGCTCATGTTGCTGAGATCCATCTCAATGTAGGGCTCATGGTGCTGAGAGCCATCTCAATGTGGGGCTCATGGTGCTCAGATCCATCTCAATATAGGGCTCATGGTGCTCAGATCCATCTCAATGTAGGGCTCATGGTGCTCAGGTCCATTTCAATGTAGGGCTCATGGTGCTGAGATCCATTCGGATAGGATAATTATTTAAATTTGTAAGTGATTCTTCACCATTGGGAGCTGGGGCAAAAAACTATATATAGCTGGATATCTCAAGTTGCGGACGGATTTGGACGAAAGTTGGTGGACAGATTGGGTGTTTGGCAAGACCGAATCATTTCGATTTTGGTGAAGATCTGAATATGAATTCAGATGTGAGAATTATTTAATTTTTGAAAGTTATTCTTGACCATTGAGAGATCAGGCGAAAAGTGATATATAACAGAGTGAGTATATATATACACAAAGAATTAAGTTAAGCACCCCTACACAACGAATTAAGGTAAGCACCCCCTAATATATATTCTTTGTGTATATGTATACATTGGCATATATTCTAAGGTATGTGAGATCAAATAATGATTGGTATGACATTAGCAATTATCCATTGATGAAATTGAGTGATCAAAGTGAAAAAAGTGATTGGTTGAGTCAGTGATCCGATCACGTGGGTCCTACACACGTTATTGACGCAAAGATCGCTAGAGGTCTTCTCAGAACAATGACTGTACGTTAGAAAACATAAACGTCATCCACACTGTCCGTGATGGACCTATAGCTCCATACTTAAATTGAGGTGAAAATATGCCTAAAATTCCCAAAATATTTCACCTTAAATTATTCAGAATAAAATATTGAAAACGGCATGATTGTTATGTTTTTATGTGACCATAATATCACTTCTCCAGAAAATATAGCAATATCATGGGTATATTACACTGTTTTGACGCCAACAAACTTGTAATGTGCGAGGTTGTAAAAAAACGGGGGGGGTGCTTAACTTAATTCTTTGTGTATATAACAGAGTTTAAAAAGTTGTGGAGGAGTTATGACCAAACTTGGTAGACGAGTTGGTTCGGTGACAAGAACAAGCGATTAGATTTTTGTTCAGGTCCGAATCCAGATTGGGCTTATCAGTAGGATACAAAACATAAACTGTTCAGCCTGGCGGAGGTATGCACTCTAGGTGGTTGAGAATTGAATGGTTGAGAATTGAATTGAAGTGGTTGAGAATTGAATTGAATGGTTGAGAATTGAATTGAATGGTTGAGAATTGAATTGAATGGTTGAGAATTCAATGGTTGAGAATTGAATTGAATGGTTGAGAATTGAATGGTTGAGAATTGAATTGAATGGTTGAGAATTGAATTGAATGGTTGAGAATTGAATTGAATGGTTGAGAATTGAATGGTTGAGAATTGAATTGAATGGTTGAGAATTGAATTGAATGGTTGAGAATTGAATTGAACGGTTGAGAATTGAATTGAATGGTTGAGAATTGAATTGAATGGTTGAGAATTGAATTGAAGTGGTTGAGAATTGAATTGAATGGTTGAGAATTGAATTGAAGTGGTTGAGAATTGAATTGAATGGTTGAGAATTGAATTGAATGGTTGAGAATTGAATTGAATGGTTGAGAATTGAATTGAAGTGGTTGAGAATTGAATTGAAGTGGTTGAGATTTGAATGGCAGCGGGGAGGAAATGTTTTTGTGGATTTTGTGGATGGGGAAGGTGTGTGTGTCTGCAGGTATGTATCAAGCTCTGGAAGAGCGGTGACTGCGCCCCCCCCCAACCCCCCACTGCGGTAATTACCCCTGGCAGCCAGTGGTGTCTAGAAATTGGGAGCCCGTCGGTGGTGGGAGTCTGTTTGGGCACCCTGGGGTAAGAGACTCCCGGCAACCCGTGAGGCTGTATGGAAGCCTGAGGCGATGGAGCCTGGTGTGTGGAGACCCCTGATATAAACAAGTGTGTGCCTTTCCAAACCATGACCAATCAATTGAATTTACCACAGGTGGACTCCAATCAAGGTGTAGAAACATCTCAAAGATGATCAAGAGAAATGGGAGGAACCTGAGCTAAATTTCAAGTATAACAAAGGGTCTGAATACTTATGTCAATGTGATATTTCAGTTTTTTCTTTTTAATAAATTTGCAAAACTTTCTAAAATCCTGTTTTCTCTTTGTCATTATGGGGTATTGATTGCAGATTGATGAGGGAAAAAATGAATTTAAACGATTTCAGCAAAAGGCCGCAACATAACAAAATGTGAAAAAGTGAAGGGGTCTGAATACTTTCTGAATGCACTGTATACTTCAAGTCCCCATACTTGAAGGGGCCCCCAATCAGCTCAGAAAGCAAAATCACCCTCGTCTTCAATGTATTGAAAATTTTATAGAAAAAAGGACCACAAACAATAACTAGCCTTTTATGTTGGTTTCTCAATTCGTTTAAGGACCGTTTATGTAAATGATGTACTTTACTCTATATTGTCAATGGAAATCATAGAAAAGGGCCCCCAAAATAAAATTAGCCCCAGACTCCGAGTACAGTTATTCCACCCCTGTAAGTATGAAGGAAGTGATTTCGGAATTTGATTTACCTTTGTTGGCAATGCAGATAGTCTTCTCCTCCTTGCGTCGTCTGTGTCATTGCGTAACGACAACTTCAAGTCCTAGAAACCGATCTGTCCTTTGGAAGCGAGAGATATCCCAGACAATTGGTAAGCCATTCGACGTTTTTCAAGAAACACCTGAAATATTATGTCAAAAAACAAGTGCTGAAAGCATGCATTGTGCAGTAGGGTGGTCCAAAAATTTGAAGATTGGATTTCCATTTCTCCACAAGCCTGCCCCTGTTCCTATTGAAGAAAGTAGTTTGTGGTGAAAGTTTGAGCTTGATTGGACAATATTTAGAGGTTGCTCAAAATGTTGACAAATTTTAATGAATAATAAGATACAGAATTTTTAGCATCACACATCAATTCATGGATAATTATCTATTTTCAATTACTCAAATTATTTATTATTGTTGGCTTGCACTTGTCTTCAATGGTATGACCAAGAGATTGTGCAAAAGCTCTGGCCACAAACATAGCACGCCGATTTGAGAGATTTACTCTGTCCAGAGTTGCCACTGTTGCTGGAGTGATCACCTTGATGGGAGCTTTTTTTCTCCTGTTTGGCAGAAGATGGACTTTGGAGTTTGAATTCATTGTCCCCTGAATCGGAGCTTTCAATCTCAGACTCAATCAACCACAGCCGATGTTGATGGAACAGCTTGCATTGCTGTTGGAGTCTCAGCAGCATGTTTCTTCTTTCTTTTATCTTCATTCTCAAGCCTGATACGCTTTCTGTTCTCCTTCACTGCCAGAGTGTTGTCCACAGATCCCATACGTGAACTTGAGGGATCCTCACGCTGCATGATAAGGAATGCTTTGTCTTCTTCATTCGTCATTTTCTCAAGCGCATCAATTGGTGAGATATCGAAGAGGGATTGAAGATCATCTTTGAATATCTGCTCCTTCACTCTATAGTTTTTGAATGTCTTGGTTCTATTTTTCTTTAACAGTTTGTTGGCATCATACAACCTCAAAAGTTGGCGCTCACAGGAATCTACTCTCTGCACTGGAATTCGTGCTTTCTCCCAGTAGCACACACAGCTTGTACACTAAGTTTGGCACTTTCACGAACTGTATGGTGTTCTTGTATGTGATGGTACACCATTTTTTGCAATGTGTGTCCTTTGGTTGGTAGTCCCCCACACATTATTTCCTTTTCAGACTTGCCCAGCAACCAAACTGTGGAGGAGCTGTGAGTTTCTGCCATCTGAAAAAAACAGGATAAATTTAAAATGTTATTTTTTGAGCAACCTCGAAATAAGTTCCAATTGACCTCATATTTGGTTCATACGATCTTTATAAACATAGGAACAAGGGCAGCCTTGTGGAGCATGGATTTGTAATAGTATTAAATATTACATATATCTGTGGACCACCCTATTGTGCAGTCTGTTAATTGTCGTAAATATTTTTACACCCTGTGATACCATATATGCTAATTACTGCAAAGCCACATTGCTGTTTGCTCAGCTATTTAAAGGAGTGCCATTGCGTTGTCAAATGACTCTGTGAGCCACCAAATCTCCGAATT